>NC_140933.1:52999267-53351767 GCF_014529385.1 Adiantum capillus-veneris
GCGCAACACATGCACGTGGGCCTTGATATTCAGCACGGTGCCAATATAGGAACCGTACCATACCCTAGCTCCAAACAAATACCTCCATTCCAAAAAGGCCCCGATATTATAAATTATGAAGTAAGCATGAAATTAAACAAACAAACACACCTTTCATAGATGTCAAAGATGCCATAATGATCAGCTATCAAGATTCTTCAATTGTCGAGAATCCAAAATGGACGTCAGTACACACATGGTACTTAGAGAAAATATTATAGTGAGGTGAAGAAATAGATCCCATTTGTAATCCACTGAAAGGTAGGTCCAAAAAGATAAAATGTGCAACCCATGATACGCTCCTTCCTCCACGAGTTTATGGTGTAATACTGGAGTGTACTCAAGACATGTGATCGCAAACTAGAATCCATGAAGGATTATGAACATCCACTCAAAAGTCCCAAGCAATGGTAATATAATCCCCAACAATGGCAATGTATTGAGATAAGGCATGGCCGTTGTTGTGCATCACTACAACATGAAAATAATATTAACTTTGGAAACCCAATCAATAGGTTATTCCTGGAAGGAGGATGTTCTCTCTATCCTGCAAGTGTACCTTTTTAAATGGATACCCTGATTCCCTTCTTAGACCTCTCACGTGTAGTTGATGGTGTACTTATCATAATATAAAGTATTTCAGAAACAAACAAGCCACCTGGAATTGGAGCTGATCTCTTTAGATAGTTGATTCCAGTGTTAGAATTTACAGCTACTACTGGATGTCGTCAGTTCAGTTAGTGAAATTGGAATGGAATATGGAAAATGAACTGGAATAGTTAACTGGACTGAAATAGTCTACTGGGACTAGAAACAGAATGACTGAAAAAGTGTTTCAGGTTTAGATTCAGAGTTTATGAAGAACGAGTACAAGGTATAACAGACTGAAGCCCAATTGACTACTGTAATAATGATTACAGAGTAGAATTACAAGTGAAGAGATTGTAACTCAAGAACAACTTCGGAGACTAAAACCAAGAGACTAGAAGTAAGAAGTCAAAAGTACAAGCATCCCAATTACAATCTAATGGGTCCTATTTATAGCCTCTCAAAATTACTGTGGTAATTATTGATTGATCCACCATTCGGCTTCTAGGAGACAATTCCCACCTGTTGAGAATGTCTTCGCCATCTACATCCTTCCCTCCTTTCTTGTGACTCCAAATTTTTTGAAAAAAATCCACCATCTGATTCTTCTGAGGTGTTGAGGAACCTCTTTGCCTGCTTACTGGGTTGGCCGATGTTCCTCATGAGTTGGCCTATGTTCTTCATGATAGTACTCTTCTGAAGTTACTAAATCTCCTGGTATTGCTAACTTTATACCATACTTCATGCTTGTTGAGTGCTTGACACCCCTATAATTGTAATTCCAAGGGTGTCCAGCCAAAGAAATTCCAGCATCTTACTGAAAAAATCCACCATCTGATTCTGAGAACGGCTAGAAAAATCCACCATTGGATTGTGAGATGGAACTACCCAATATCCTTTCACTGAACCCGCTTCCTCTTGCTCTTGGATCGTGTGGTGTTCCAGAAGTCCCAGCTTTAGCAATGTCCTTCTGGATAAGTCTGTAAATGGAATCCTCCTCAAGCTGATCCCGCCTTTTTGTGGTCATTTCCAACTCATAAGGCGTGAGAGGATGATAGGTTTTGGTCTCGGGATCATAGAGTGTGCGTTTTCCTTTTGTTAAACAAGTTTTGGCCAATTTACAACAATGTGAAGCTATATGGATCCATCCTTCTGGAAGAGGCTGATTTGTTTTAATCCTAGCTTCAAAGAGAATCTCAGCCATCTCTCTAGGCTTGGTTTAGCTGTAACATCCTTTTCAGGATTTTAGAGGACTCCACAGGAAGTTGCAGCAGCTCGTTTGTGATCTTGGTGAGACCTTTAAGGTGGATTTTCCATTGTCCCATACACAACTTAACACTCTGTATCTCCTCCTTCAGTTCCCTAGGATCATTTAATTGAAGAGCATCATTGAGCAGTGTTTGCCAGGTTTTCCATTCTACAGTGGATTGCTCATACCAATTCTAAAGATCATCTGTAATATTATAGTATGTGAGCCGATCCACTGGTTCTGGATGTTGAGGATACAGTGTTGGGAAAAACCTAGGCAGCTCAACCTCTCTAGCTGGTAAAGCATACAGGAGGACTGGGGAATCGGGTACAAACTCCAAAAAATTGAGGACAGCCTGGTTCTCCTACTGCATCATCTTTCTAGTTACTCTGACCAATTAAAACAGTCTTCGGAGACCAGTTGCTTGTTCTCCTATTTTCATTTGAGTTGGAGGCCCCTTACTGATGGCCTGGGGTGGTCACTTTTTAGAATGTGTATGATATCACGTGAGTTAACGGAGAGGATTATTAAAAGACCAAAATGTGTAAAAATGTATACATACAGAGGGGGGTGGGGGTTTTTAAAATAGGCTCACTATGTAAGTATAGTATGTATATTGGGGTATTATTAATTACCTCTTGAACGCACGTGATATAGGGGTCTTTTGATAAGTGACTGCCCCGGGACTGATGGTAGCCTGATCTTCAATAATAGCTTGTATCCTCTGATCCAGAACTCCCTTGGCAATTTGCATTTGCAGTAAAAACTTCTTTCAATTGACTTTTGACGTCTTTCATACATTTATATGTTGGCTTGTTCCCCAGATGGAGTTCTAATTTGATGGCTAGGGAATGACAGTCTGCATTAGACTGCCATTACCAGTGTGGATTAGCTAGTTTTTCATTAGAGGTTAGTACCCATTCATGTACTCTCTCTAGAAATTGAATTCTGCTAGGATGCTCATGCAGCTGGCACACCTCTTTGGTAATGGAAAGCAGCTGATTTCCAATGTTGGACCATTTCTCTGGCGCCGACATATAGATGCTGAAATCATTCAAGACCAGACAGAAGAACATCATCCTCTAGATACATCCTAGTTATATGATCTTGCTAATGTCTTAGTCTCTTGTTCAATGTGATGAGTTGTAACGAATGTTGCTCATTACCTTCCAGAACCTCAATCACAACTTTACATTTCCCTTTCTCATCCGAACTGTGCTGTGACTGGTGTACTGATGAATTCCCAGTGTTGATGGGTTGCTGATCTCCAGCCTGCTGATCACCCAACTGCTTACCCTTATACTGGTCTGGTTGGTCTGTATTGGGCTGATTTCCCCCTGTGACCCGTGCTCCACCAGCACCAGATCGGAAAGGTGGAGATGGAGGAGAGTCATCATCATCATGCCTTTCTACTGGTTCATCCTCCTTCTCTTCCCCTTCTGTTGCTTTATCATCATCGTCATCGAGGTTGTTTTGCTGTTCAATATAGTCCAGGATAGCTTGATTTTCCAAAGCACTGTCTACTCAAAAAGTTTATCCTGCAAATCACTTTGCATTGTTTCCATGAGTGCCCTCAGATTATCTATATTGAAAACAGTATTCCCCTCTGGATTCAGTATCTTAACCAAATTATTATAGAGATATCTTTCAGTTAAAGTGGCTTTCAATGCAGTGTGGCTGGTCAGCAATGAGTTGAAATCAACTCTCTTCATTTGCAGCATGGTTTCAAATCTGTCAGCAGCTCTTTCCGCCTCTGCCTTTTCTTCTCTAAGCATCCTCATCTCAGACTCCATCTTTGACAATTTATTTTCTAAATGCTGAATGGTCCTAGCTGATTGATTTTCAAGGACACTGTGCTGCAATGACTGTGCTCTTGTATCTTGCTCCAACTTCTCAACTTGCTTCTCAGTCTCCCTCGGTTTGGCCTTTAACATGGTCAATTCATCAATAGACACCGAGGCATCCAACATTTGTCCTATAACATTCACAATAGTGTTCTAGGACAACTGAATAAGTACTGAACAACCATCATTCACCGTTGCTGGATCACAGGCAACTGGCTCATAAACTATGACATGAGCCATATATGGTAGTGTAGCATAATCAGATTTGTGCAGGAGTAGGCGTCCTCTGAGAGGATGAGTCTGCAGCTATTGTAACCGGTCCTTCTTGGTTAAATGCAAAGCCGCTTCACTGTAAGGGATGGAAAATTTACCAAAGTGGACTTGAAGGTACTGGTCCTTTTCCTTTATCAGTCTAACCCACCCGGCTGCTCAGCACTGGTCCTGTCTGACTGGTCTTTTCTTGCACTGGTGGTCGTTGAACTTTGCCCTGCTTTACTGACTGGTTCCACTAGTGGTCTGGACTGGAGGCTAGTCTGCTAGAGTCTTTTCAACAGACACTGTTTTGACCTGAATTTCTAGCTGCTTAAGGAGAGCACTGCTTTTGGCCAGTGTAGTTTTTGGTCTTTTAGAACTGCCTCTTTTGTCCAGTGAGAGCTAACTGGTTATCTGAGGCTTCTTCATCTCATGATAAATCCACATTGTTAGTTACTAGAAAGAGATTCTGGCTCCAAGCCATCCTAACCTGGTCATGAGCATCCGGAGAAGTTGCCCAAGTAAAGGAACTGCTAAACATACCAAGCTTTGAAAACATTTTGGGACTTCAACTTAGCAGTCTGTTGAAGCACATTAGGTGACAGAATCTGACATAGATTTATTGAAACTGTGGCGTCCAATCTTTTTGCCAGTAACATAGCAAACAATTTTTTTTGACACATAAGTTGGGTTGTTTTTGAGACTCAAGCTTCAGCTACAAAGTGGTAAGCAACAGGAATGTCCAAACCCGCTACTGGAACCCCTTGCGCACTGGCTTTGTGTTTCTTCTTGGCAACATCATCTTCTTTTAGAGCTGCACCGATCTGTTCTGCTGTTGCTATAGATGGCTTTGGCTCATTTGGTATCTTGAATGCAAAAGCAATATTTTCAGGTGTTATTGACACTTTCCTACCATATACCATAGCACTTCCTTCATCAACATTGAAGGAATCAAGAACCTGTGTAATGATACCTGTGTCAAACTCAATTCTTGTGGCTTGTGCAACCACATGCAAATCCCACAGTTAGAGTAATGCATCGGCTTGCTCAGTAAACACATACCACTGTATTTTATTGTGAGGGATAAGTGGAAGAGAAGCTTTTGTAGAAACAATAAGTGCTTGGATTTCCTCTATATTTTCCTGCATCTTTTCTGACATTTTCTTCCTACCCATACACCATGAAGACGATGAATCAGCAGAGGAAGAAGAAGAGGACTTACTTGAATCTTCAAACCCGTATCTTGGTGTGGCTCGTAAAGATAGACAACAACCAACAGTTTCCTCAGATGAAAGAGTTTGTGGTTGCAGTGATGAAACTTCAGAGCTTGTCGATGGCGAATGGATAACAATAGATAGACGTCGTGCAGGAGATTTACGAGGAAAATACCTACTCGCCTTATTGTTATACGCATTTGTGCCATAAAAGCTCCACTACTTACCATTCCTAGAGTCATGTGCACCACAAATGACATGGCACACATGCATTGGCTAATACTTTCCATCTTTTCTAAAATGATTACTATTGATAGTCCAACTGACCCTTTTTCCCATAAAAACTGATATTGGTTTTGACACTTTACTGATTCTGGTACTGACATCGTTTTGTTGTACTGAGACTTGTCTCACCTTTTGACTGGCTCTGGAACTGGCTGTACATGAAAAAGGATTAAAATAGCTGATTTTGGAATTTCTTGGTCTTCAGTTCCCAGATTACCAATACCCTTATCCTTGGAAGTCTCTTTGTCTATTGAATAATAGAGCTTGATCTTGGCCCCATTATATACCCCTGGCAACAGTAATCCAGATAAATATTTCAATATTACTGTGCCATTGGAGAACACCCAATCAGCTTCATATGGACCTGCCCAAGCTATCTTTAAGTTCGGTTTCTTAGGGCCTAGTTTTGATTCATATACCAGAACCAAACCTCCTTTCTGAAACTCCCTGACTTTGATTCGTCTGTCATGCCAATGTTTCCTTCTTTGGTGAAAAATTTCCTGTTCCAACATAGCCCTCTGCCTTAACTCATCCACCTGTGTTAACTCCTCCAGTCTCTATTTCAGATTGTGATTAAAATCTAACCCATACTCGACTGCCATCCTGAGATTGGGTATGACAAATTCCATAGGCACAACAGCTTCAGTGCCATACACCATTCTAAATGGTGTCACTCCCGTAGTGACCTTATAAGCTGTTTGATATGCCCAGAGAGTAGTTTGAAGTTTCAAATCCCACTGGTGTGCCTCTTTCTACACAATCTTAGTGAGAATAGTCTTGACAGTCTTGTTATTGCTTTTGGCTTGCCCATTGTATCTAGGATAATATGGTGTTGATTTTCGATGCTTGACTGAAAGCATATCCATGAGAATGTCCATAGTGTCATTGATAAAGTGCCTACCCTGGTTTGACACAATCTCCACAGAACATCCGTATCAACAAACAATATTTTCAAATAGAAACATAGCAATGAATTTTGCCGTGTTGTCGGGAAGAGCCTTAGCTTCTACCCATATGGTCACATAACAAGTGGCCATCAATATATACCTATTCTTCCTTGGAGTAATTTTTCTTAAAGGGACCCATAACATCTAGACCCCATTTCATAAAAACACCCAGTGGCTGAACCGGTATGACTCCTGCCCTGGGTCTACCCATTCTTTGGCATATATCACAAGTTTTACAAAAGCTTCTGACATCAGATATTAAAGTTTGCCACCACAAGCCAGCATGCAGAATCTTTTTTGAAGTGATATCAGTAGAAAAATGTCCCCTAGAATCCCCATTATGTGCCTTTGAAATAAGTTGCATTCATCCCTCCATAGGCACACATCTGCAAAGAACCCCATCGACTCCCAATCTGTAAAGTGATCCGCCAATGATGGTGAACTTCAAACTTTTAATAATCAGAGCCTTCTTCTAATTCTGAGTCCAGTTATCTGGGAATCCTCCCTTAGAATGAAACTGATATACCTCATACAATTCTGGATCAGTTGATTCTGCAGTTGTTAACTGAAATAGTTCTGCATCCACTGGCTCGTCTCTTAAAGACACCTTAGAGTATCCATCCATACTCCTGGATAGGAAATCAACACCACAATGGTTTTTTCTGGGCTTATGGCAAATACAAAATTCAAATTCCATCAGGAACATCATCCAGCATATCAGTCTGCCTTGAATAATGACTTTAATAATCACAAAATAATAAGGCTTGATGATCCACATAAAAATGAAATAGCTTGCCCAATAAATAATGTTTGAATTTGGTAGCACTGAAAACCATCCCTAACGCTTCTCTTTCAGTAGTTGTATACCCTTGTTCAGCCTGACTGAACCTGACTGGCAAAGTACATTGGATAATCAGTTCTTCCTTTTGGCTGAGCCAGTATTGCTCCCATCACCAGCCCTGAAGAATCGACATGTACATGAAAAATGACATCCCAATTTGGTTGTCGAAGGACTGGCTTACTAGATAATAGCATTCTTTAAATTTTGAAAACTCTCCTCACATTCATCAGTCCAACTGAATTTGCTAGTCTTCTTTGTAAGTTCATACAAAGGTAATATTAGCATGGGAAGCAAGCTTGTGTACAAATCTTCTGTAAAAATTGATATCAAGAAAGAGCTTAACTATGACACGTTATTTCGAGGTGCCTTGGCATGTTGGACACACTGGATCTTGTCATTGGCCATTTCTATACCATTCCTGGACACTACATGTCCCAGTAGAGCTGTCCTCTCCAGACTAAGAAAATAGATTTGAATGGGTCAAATAGATCCGCTTTTCCTGAAAAAATTGGAAAACTATTTCAAGAAAAAGTAAATGCTTCTCCTTTGTTGAATATATAGTGAAATCATCCATAAATATGGCAAGGAATTGGTGAAGAAATTCACTGAATATTTCCATCACACATTGGAATTGGAGCTGATCTCTTGAGATAGCTAATTCCAGTGTTGAAGGATTTCAGCTACTTAGAGTAGAAAGAGTTCAGATAGCAGACTAGACAGAAATCAGTGACTAGACTGAAATATGAATACTGAAATGAGAATCAGACTTAAAGACTGGAATAAAGTTCAGATTCAGATTCAAAAGACTGTTGAGAAGTCAGTATCCCTGGAATATATATATATCATGATTGAGATTACATTGAATATGATTACATAGAGAGAGAGAAAGTGTAGCCGATAATACTGCCACTGATGCTCTAGTGCAATTATAGCTCAAAGCGCTAATACAAGTGATAACAATTGCCCACCCGATATCAAAGTAATGGGCCGTATTTATATGCTTCGGGTTTACCGTAGTAATTACTTTAGTAATTACTAAGTGATTCACTGCCCATCTTCTAAGAACACGTTCCCACATGGTGATGCACCAGCCGTCTACATCCTTCCCTTCTTTCTTGAATTTTGGCAAGATTCCAAAATTTCTGAAAAATCCATTGTTTGGTTCTAATGTGGAACTGAAAAATCCATCGTCTGGTTCTGATGTTGAAAATCCATCTTCTGGTGGATTGTCAGAGTTTGACATTGAGAAGATGGTGAAGGATGCAGAGCTCTAGAAAGCTCACAGATTGCGAGAGACAGCTGAAAAGGCCAAGGTGGAGCTGTCATCTCTCCCTGCCTGCTGAGAAGAAAATTCGCCCTTGAATTCTGAGATAGAACTACCCAGTATCCTTCCATTGGACCGTCTTCTTTTTGCCCTTGCTCTTTGACCATGTTGGTGCCTGAGAAGTTCCAGCATCAGCGTTCTCCTTCTGAATCATTCAATAAATGGCCTCCTGCTCAAGCTGATCCCGCCGGTCTGTGGTCATCTCTACCTCATAAGGTGTGAGAGAATGATAGGTTTTGGTGTCAGGATCATAGAGTGTACACCTGCCCTTGGTCAGTCTGGTTCTGGCCAGTTTATGACAATGCGAAGCAGTATGGATCCATCCTTGTGGAAGAGGCTGATTTGTTTTGACGCGCGCTTCGAACAGAATCTCAGCCATCTCCCTATACTGTGGTGCTAGACCCGACTTTGCTGCAATGTCTTTCTCAGGAAGTTTGGAAGATTCAACTGTAAGCTACAATAACTGATTAGTAATCCTAGTCAATCCTCTGACCTGAATCTTCCACTAGCCCATACACAGTTGAATCCTCTGTAGCTCTTCCTTTATTGCCTGGATGTCATTGATTTGAAGAACATCATTGAACAATGTCTGCCAAGTCTTCCATTCTACAGTTGATCGCTCATACCAATCCTGAAGCTCATCAGTTATTTTGAAATATGTGAGTCGATCAACTGGTTCTTGATGTTGAGGATACAGTGCTGGAAAAATCTTGGCAACTCAGTTTCTCTTGCTAGAACATCATACAAGAGAACTGGAGAATCAATCACAAATTCCAGGAAATTCAGAACTGCCTGGTTCTCTTGTTGCATCTTCTTCCTAGTAATTCTTACTAGCTGGAATAAGGTGCGGAGAGCAGTTGCCTGTGCTCCGACCGACATGCAAGTTTGAGGTCCTCTGCTAGTTGCTGTCTGGTCCTCAAGGATGGCTTTCACTCTCTGGTCCAAAACACCTCTGACAGTTTGCAGTTGAACCAGAACATCCTTAAGTTGGACCCTCACATCCTTCATGCAGCGGTAAGTTGGTTTGTTACCCAGCAGAAGTTCCATTTCTAAAGCTAAGGATTGACAATCTGCAGTAGACTGTCTTTGCTAGTGCTGGTTTACCACTTTATCATCAGAATTGAGTATCCATTCTAGAACTCGTTCCAGCAGCTGAACTGTACTGGGATGCGCAGGTAGTCTACAAGCTTCCTTATCATGAAAAGCAGTAGATTTCCAATGTTCCACCATTTCCCTGGCTCCTACATATAGTCTTTGGAACCTTTCTAAATCAGTCCACAGAGTATCATCCTCCAGATACTGTCTGGTGATGGAGGCCTGTTGATGCCTCAACTGCTTATTTAAGGTAATGAGTTGTAGTGAATGCTGATGATCATTCATTGGTCCTTCATCCTGAGCCTTTATTTTCCCTTTAGCCTCTCTACTGTGATGGGACTGATTAGTTAGCTCATCTCTAGTGTTACTGGGCTACTGTTCTTCAGTCTACTGATGACCCGACTGTTGTTCTGTTTCCTATCTTTCCTGCTGTTCGTCAGTCTGGCCCTGTCCCATCAGTACCTGGTCCTAGAGGTGGAGATGGTGGTGGGGCATCATCATCATCCTGTGTATGCTCGGTTCTGGTTGGTCTGGCTGTGACTGGGCTCCTTCATCTGGCCCTGTCTCATCAGTACCTGGTCCTGGAGGTGGAGATGGTGGTGGGGCATCATCATCATCCTGTGTATGCCCGGTTTCTTGATCATCCTCCTCCTTATGAGCTTTATCTTCTTCTTCTTCGTCATCCTCCTTTGGGGATGTCTGCTGCTCAATATAATCCATGATGGCTTGGTTCATCAGAGTATTGTTGAACTCACTCACCTTGTCCTGCAAATCACTTTGCAGACTTTCCATCAAGGATTTTAAATTTTCTAAATAAAAAACAGCATTGCTTGTGGGGTTCAAAATTTCAGACAAGCTATTGTAGATGTATCTGTCCGTCAGCGAATGCTTCAGAGCTGTATGGTGTAATAACAACTTTCTAAATTCTGTCCGCTTCGTTCTGAGCCCCATTTCAGCTCGCTCGGCAGCTCTCGATGCTTCATTCCTTTGACTCTGTATGATCATAATTTCAGACTCAGCTTTAGCTAACTTTTTGTTCAACAACTCTTGAGCTCTCTCTGATTGAGCTTGCAATACCCTGTGTTGTATGTTCTGCGCTTCTTGGGCTTTCTGGAGTGTGGCAATCTGATGATGTGCTTCTGCCAATTTATTTAAGCTTTTTAACTTCATCTTTAGATCCAACAGCTTCCACCAATTGTCCCATACAGCTGACAATGGTATTCCAAGAGGACTGTATCAGTACTGAACATCTTTCTTTGACCGTTGTTGGATCAGAATCAACTGGTTCATATATTGCCACAAGAGCCACATAAGGTAGAGATGCATAATCAGTTTTGGTGAGTGAGAGATGCCCTCTCAATTTCTGAGTTTGCATTTGTTGTAGCTTATCCTTTTTAACCAGTTGCAGAGGGATTTGAGAAATGACAGGAACTGTTTCAGACATAGTTGAGGACGCTGGACCTTTCCCCTTATCCAGTTGATTCCTGCTTTTGTCTCCTGACTGGTCTGGTACCTTCGCCTCAGTGACTGGCTTTACCTGATCCTTCCCAGATCTAGTAGCAATTGTCTGTTTGACAACTATCTGATTAGGTACAGTTGTCTCAGTGCTCGCTGCCTTTTACCTGGCTTTCGATGTGCTTCAAGAATTCACTGCTTTTGGTCAGTGTAATTCTTGGTTTCTTTGAATTACTAGCTTCCTCTACAGTAGCTTTCTTTTTCAGGTCCTTGGAAGTTGTTTGATTGTCCGTTTCCTCATCGTCTGAGGACAGTTCAATTTTCTTCGGTTCAGAAATGGGCTGCTCATTCCATGCCAGCTTCACCTACTCATTAATATCTGTAGCAGTAGCCCAATACAGAAATTGCCAGACATACCATGCCTTGAAAATAGTTTGAGATTTCAACTTGGCAGTTTGTTGAAGTACATTATGCGAGAGTATTTGACACAGGTTGATATGGACTTGTGGATCCAGTATCTTACCCAACAGCATAGCAAATAGTTTTTCTAACACATAAGATGGGTTATTCTTAAGACTGACTGCTTCGGCTACAAACCTGTAAGCAACGGAGGCTTCTAGTCCTGCTACTGGAACTCCTTGAGCACTTGCCTTGCGCTTCTTTCGAGCTGCTTCATCCTCCTTTAGAGCAATACTTATTTGTTGCGTAGTTGCCACCGATGGTTTAGGCTCATTAGGCATTCTGAATGCAAATGCGATGGCTTCTGGTGTCACTGACACCCTCCTATTATTTATCATAGCACTGCTGTTTTCTTCATCAAAAGAATCAAGAACTTGCTTGATGATCCCTGCATTAAAAGCAATCCTTGTCGCTTGCAATACAACTCGCAGATCCCAGAGTTGTAGGAGAGTCATTGCATGATCAATAAAGACATATCGTTGGATTTTACAGTATGGAAGAACAGGAAGGCTTTCCTTTGCCTCAGTAATTATAGCCTGGGTTTTTGCAAGAGTTTCCTCCATCTTCTCTGATCGTTTCCTTCTACCCATACACTATGAGGTCGACGACGATGAAACAGGTGAAGGCGAAGAGGACTTACTTGTGTTAAAGCCGTTGCCTAGTGTCGCTGGTAAGGTTGTCTGACAGTCAACTGTCTCGTCGGAGGTCGAAGTTTGCGGTTGTAGTGAAGAGACCTCGGAGCTCGGCGATGGCGAATGGTTGACAGGAGGAAAGCGTGGCATAGGAGATTTATGAGGAAAAATGTTAACTCTCCTGAATGTTATACGTGTTCGTGCCATAAAAGATCCACTACTCGCTGCTCCTAGACTTGTGTGCGCCGTCGCTAACGTGGCAAACATGCATTGGACAAGACTGCAACCCATCCTTGTAATAATTATCACTAGCATACCATTTGACCGTTGGCCACTTAAAATTTGGAAAGTGTGTTCATACTGATTCTGAATTGATTCCCACTCTGGCTGGATCATACTGGTACTGGTTCATAAATCAGCCTGATCTGATTCTTCAGGTATTGGTTCTGAAGCTGGAACTGGTTGCACATGGAAAAGACCAAAAATATCTGATTTTGGTATCTCTTGATCAACAACCTCCAGTTCCTTAGTGACTTATTCTAATCCAGTTTCTCTTGTCTCTGAGTAATAAATTTTGATCTTTGCTCCATTATATACTCCTGGCAACATTAGTCCAGATAAGTCTTTTAATCTGACTGTGCCATTGGAAAAGACCCAATCAACCTCAAAAGGTCCTGCCCAGGCAATCTTCAAATTCGGCTTCTCTGGACCCAGTCTTGACTGATATAGAAGCACTAAGTCTCCTTTCTGGAATTCTCGGACTTTAATTCGGCGATCATGCCAGTGCTTCCTTCTTTGTTGAACAATTTCCTGTTCCAATATAGCCCTTTGCCTGAGTTCATCTAACTGCATTAGTTCATCTAGCATTTTCTTAAGATTATGGTTGAAGTCTAATCCATACTTTACAGCCATTCTCAGACTGGGGATTACAAACTCCATAGGAACCACTGCTTCAGTACCATACACCATTCTGAATGGTGTCATTCTAGTAGTTACCTTATAAGCTGTTCTATAAGCCCATAGAGCAGTCTGAAGCTTCAAATCCCACTGGTCTAGTTTCTTTTGCACCACCTTTGTGAGAATAGTCTTAATTTTCTTATTGCTACTTTCAGCCTGTCCATTGCATCTGGGATAGTAAGGAGTAGATTTCCGATGCTTGACTGAAAGCATATCCAATAGGATTTCCATAGTATCATTGATAAAGTGTGTCTCTTGATCGGTCACAATTTCCACTGGACATCCATATTGGCAGACAATATTCTCAAACAGAAACCTTGCAGTTGACTTGGCTGTGTTGTCAGGAAGAGCTTTAGCTTCAGCCCACTTGGTAACATAACAAGTAGCCATCACGATGTACTTGTTCTTCCTGGGAGTCACCTTCTTAAAAGGTCCCATAAAATCCAATCCCCATTTCATGAATACTCCCAATGGTTGTATTGGCATTAAGGGAGTATTCAGTAGTCGTATAGCCTTGTTCAGCCTGACTGAATCTCCGACTAGCAAAATAGACCGGATAGTCTGTTCTGCCATCTGGCTGAGCTAATATTTCCCCCATTGCCAATCTTGAAGCATCAACGTGTACATGAAAAATGATATCCTAGTTCGGCTGCCTGAGGACTGGTTTACAGGTAATGGCTTTTTTCAAATTCTGGAAACTCTCCTCACACTCAGCAGTCCAATTAAACTTACTGGTCTTTTTTGTAAGCTCATATAGTGGTACTGCTTGAGAAGCAAATTTGTGTACAAATCTTCTATAAAAATTCACATACCCCAAAAAAGAACTCAACTCAGAAGCAGTTCTCGGTGCTTTAGCTTGCTGGACACACTGTATTTTGTCATTGGCCATTTCTATTCCATTGCGGGAAACCACATGTCCCAGTAGCTGTCCCTTCCAAACCAAAAATACCGATTTAAATGGATTCAAGCAAATCCTTTTCTCTTGAAAACGTTTAAAAACCATCTCTAGGAATAGAAGGTGCTGTTCCTCAGCTGAATAGACAGTGAAGTCATCCATGAAAATGGCGAGGAACCGATGAATAAATTCATTAAACATCTCCATCATACACCGCTGAAAAGTAGCTGGTGCATTGCACAGGCCAAAAGGCATCACCAGATACATGAATGCTCCCCACTCAGTGATGAAAGTGGTCTTGGCCCTATCTTCCGGAGCAATCTGTAACTGGTTATAGCCGCTATAACCATCCATGAAGCTATACATCTCATATCCTGCGATCTCATCAAGCAACATATCAGTAAAAGGTAAGGGAAATGGATCCTTAATGGTCTGGGCATTTAGTTTCCTATAGTCGACACAAACCCTTAATTTCCCATTCTTCTTAGGAACGACAACTATTGGTAATAACCAATCAGTGCTTGCTACTTCCGTTATGAAACCAGCCTTGAGAAGATTATCAATCTCCTCCTTGACCTTCTTTGCATAGTTAGGGTTCATCCGGTATCTTTGTAGTCTGACTGGCCTAGCGTCCGGTTTTAGTGGTATTCGATGCTGACAGACTTCAGGATCTACTCCCTTCAAATCTGTATGTTCCCAGGCAAATACATCTCTATAGTTCTGGAACATTATCCGTGCCTTTTCCTTCATTGCCGGTTTCAGGTGCTTGTTGACTTTGATCATTCTGGGATTTTCCTCTGATCCCAGGTTCCATTCCTCTACTTCCTGATCATCTGGAAGCAACCAGTTGGGTCCCCCTCCTTTTTCGTTTGGTCGACTCTTCAGCGTAGTCCCAAGAAGGCCCATTCATTTCTGAATCATTATTCTGATCAGGTGGATATTCTTCTGGACATGCTGATTCTTCCATTATATCAGTATCAGCTGGTTCCTCCATTCTTCCAGTTAGCTGAACGGTTCTTTCCCCTGTATTGACTTCAGTGAATTGGTCAGGGAATTGTTTCTTCTGCTTGTCAGCTTGCTCTTTGTTTAGTAGGACTGCATTCAAATCAATTTCTGCCAAAGGAAAGATGTTCATTGCTGCCAGCATTTGCTCAATTTTCTTAGCTCGGTATTTCTGACACAACTCCTTCGCCCTCAGTTCCTTTTTCCAGCTCATGGTGTTGTTGGTCTGGATTTTCATTCTGCCACTGGCCCCTTCTATGGTTAAAGTTTGGTTTGCGTAGTCATGAACAACATGTGTTGTTCTTAACCATGGGTGGCCTAATATCATTCCATATGCGCCCTGCACATCCAAAAATAGGAAACTAGTTTTGAATTTTTCCCTCCCCACTCTTATCTGCATGTTTTCAATCATGCCCGTCGCTTGTACGACTCGATGATCTGCCATTATTACTTTGAATGGTGCTGGTTTCATGTTGGTGATACCCATTCTTTGCTGAAGATGGGCTCCTATTATATTGACTCCTGCTCCTCCATCCAATATGACACTTGAGAGAGGTTCCCACTGCTTCCTGACCTTGTAATCTATCTGAATAAGTGGAACTTCATCATCCCGGACAACCGTCAGGTCTACTGTTCTGGCGTCTGCCTCAGTCTTCCTACACTGCCTGATAAAGTTGGCCACCTCAGGTAAGGTCTTTCTTATATCCTCTAGCTCTACAGTCAGCTTCTGGATTCTATCACAAATTTTCACCTGAATTTCCTCTCGCTCCTAGTCAGACTGATTGTCAGAGCTTGAAGAGCTAGTGTTCTCATACTGCCATTCTTCTTTAGCAGTACTTCTACTCTTTCCTTCCTCTTCCATCTCACTAGCTAGTCTATGTACCACAGCCAGCATGGTCTCTGTCATGGCCGCTACTGACTGATCTTTATCAGTCGATTGGGCTGGTATCTTCTGAATGACTCTAGCCTCGGAACTTTCTGGCTGCTCTGGCAGCTTCTTAGCTAAATCCTCTGTGATTTTAGCTGCTAGTTCCCGCTGCTCTTGCCACTCATCTACCACCTTTTCCTTACCCTTGGCCATCCAAACTTCCCTTTGTTGGGCCCACTTGCTGCTGTTGGAGTTGGCTGGTACTTCTGAAATGTCTGGAATCTCTTCAATGATCACTCCTTTGCTCCTGGTAACTAATCTGACTCGGACTGGCTCTGGTGCCTTAGCCTCAGTAGCAGTTGTTACCGGTGCATCTGGACATTGGGCTGCAAAATGACCATACTTCCCATAGGTATAGCAATTCATGCTTCTGGTCTGGAAGTTGCCTCTTCCTCTTCCTCTGCCCATTCCTGGTTGGTATCTGCCTTGTCCTTGACCAGTACCACTGGTACCTGGTCCTTCTTCTTGGGCTACTTTGATTGGCTCTGTCTTCACTACTTTAGTGTAGGCAACCACTGATAGATCCTTTCCTTTCTTAAAATGGTGAATTCGGATGCCACAATTATTCCATAGGTGACCGAAGGCCTTGCAGTAGGTACTGATAGCCGTTTTAGGGCTCTTTGTAATTGCCACAGTGAGTTACCTCACCCTACCAAAATCACCCAAACACTGTGGCTATCCCTACCATTTCACTGTACATAGGCGTGCGTGAGTCACGGGACTTTTCCCATATTTTCTTTAAAACCCTCAGCTAGCTAGTCACTGGGCTAGTTGAGCCCAAAAAAATAAAAAAAAAATAAAAATTATAAGTATATTATGGCCCATTGGTGTGTAAATATTTCATTGTATATAGGGCCTAAATAAAAGGATTTTTCATAATTATTGTGGTATTTATTTAAATATTTCTACCTATGGTGTGTTATTTATGCTATGTACATTGACTCACCATTACCATATTTTTTCTTATCATTTTGCATACTCTTTATTCCATATAAAAATAATTTCATGCAAGCTTCTCTTATTTTTGGTGTAACTCCATCCCAACAAAAATCCAAAAAAAACTAGTTCTATTTATGTGTATATTTTTTTCACTATTGTGATTTTTTCCTTCCTACATATATTCTCTATTACTCTCATAAATTAGACCACCAAAAATATTCATCTTTTTATGGTAGACTTATAATGACAGAGATTTATTTTGACCCCTTTATATTTTTCCACCTATATTATTTATATTTGACATGTACATATTTTTTAGACCCCTCAATATTTGATTTTCTTAGTTGTACTATTCACTTATATCATGATCACAACAATATCTTCAATTATAGACCTACCAAATAAGGTCAAGGGTAGGTGGCATGCATACATGCACTATGGAGGGCTCACTCTTGGAGGTATTCAAAAGAATCATCCAAAGAAGGACCCCACAAGGACCTTGTGCAGTGGAAAAAAACGGTCGGTTTTGCTGAATTTTTAAAGTTCACTTGCTCTCTGAATTTGAAAAGGTGATACAAACAAAAGTTGTAGCTCGTGGGCTGAAATTTTGCCTCAAATTTTTTCATATTTTTTTGAGCTACGAGCTGTGAGCTATGATTTTATTAGTGGACCCCAGTTTTCCCATGCTATGCAGCCACACTCTCTCTTCCACTTTATCATTTTCCTCTTTCACACACACTTCTCCACTCATCATCCCCACCTCTCTCACCACTTCTCTCTGCACCCTACTCACCTTCTCCTCAACCTTGAAGAATAAGAGAAACCATGGTGAACTCATACCTCCCACACACAATTCCATTCCAAAATTGACCACCTAGTCTCATTTTTCCTCCTCCAATTTACCCATATCTATAAAAAAAACCACAAAATTCAGCCTCTTCTCTTAAAAGACAGCATCATGGTGGTTGATTACTCAGCTTCAATTACCTTGTCTCTCAAGGAAGGTCAAGAGTGGAGAAAAAATGTACTGTCAAAGCTAGTGGACCGTCAACAAGCGTCAAAATTGGCCCTACTCAAGACACTTGGAGCATCAACCTTGTAAGAAATCCACCTTTTCTTACCTCTTAAGAGTTTTTTCTTCCTTATTTGTATCCTACATGGATACTCCCATTGTAAATATCCAATTCCATTTGTAAATTAATACTAACTCTACTAACACTAACCCACTATAAAAAGTCCTATCACCTCCATTTCTCTCCTCTCTCTTTCCCCACCAACTTCTTGATAATTCCAAGCAAAAGAAATTAGATAAATTGCTGAAAATCTAACCCAACCATGGTTAGAGGAGTAACCCTAGCCTTCAAAATTGCTATAAAAGGAGGGTGTAGCTAGCACAAAAGGGGGAGCCATAAGCAAGAGCACTTTGCTATAGCTTGAGAAGCCAAGCTCAACCTCTCTAGAAGGAGCTCTTGAGTGGAAGCTCATTGTCTTATGCATGTGAATGTGTTGTAATAGGGGATTAGCAAGGGAACTCTATGCCATTGTAAGAGAGAGAGTGATCATTCAATTGAGAGTAGGAAATCTATATTTCTCCTACTAGTGTAAGCCCAACATTTTTTGAATCAAGGAGGGTGGATTTGGACTAAGCTTGGATACTTTGTCTCCCTTCCAACGTGAAGTAATGGACAACAATGATGCGTAAGTGTCTTGGTGTTTTTTGTTAAGTTCTTGATAGCTTGTCTCTGGTGTTGTCATCAATCTAGCCATAAATCCCACATACTGTAAGAGGACGACAAGGTGGAGAGGACTCCCCTGGCCTTAAGACAGTGATTGGGGTGGCTTTTCTTGTGATGTGTTGTGGTGAAATTTACACAAGCTATGTTGAACAAATACTAATCTCACTTTGATTTGTCATGACAGATTTGTAAGAAGGTATTTAATGCAACAAGCACCCCCTCCCCCTTTCTCTCTCTTGCTTAAATATATAGTTGTGTTTACTTGATCATTGCTGATACGTTTCAAAGCAGCCCGAGCACTATCTCTCTCTCTCTCTCTCTCTCTCTCTCTCTCTCGTGCTTTAGTGTGTGAGAGTGTTCCATTGGTGTTAGGGTTAGTGTAAATTCCTTGCTTGTTTGTGGGTTGCTCTAACGATTCTCCTCTTTTGCGTCCTAGTTCGCTCTTAAACTAGGTGATGCCCCTTGTGTAGTTGGGATTTGGATGTGGGTTTGTTGTTTTGGTGTGTGTTGTGTTGTGCCCCAGCCCCATTGAGCAGCACGGGAGCCTTGAAGGGTGTCTAGAGGTTGCTCTTCTTGTTGCCCGCCCCGGACCGCCTCAAATTGGTGCCCCCATTGAGGAGGGCTTGTGTATTTTTGTGTAGAATCAACCTTTAGCATACTCAAGTAGTTTGCATGAATCACGAAAGTTTGTATGATCCCTTCATTCCCATTGCAAGGAAAAAGGTACACATAATTGTTAGTACTAAGTTGCAATTTCAACGTGTCATTCGTAGAATTTTAGGTCCTCTTAGGTTGGCCGAGATAAACGCTTCAGTAAATCCTTTTATTTTGCCTCTCATTAGGTACGACCTTAGTTTGGACGTCTATATTTTTGTTTTGTTTTAAGCATTAGGTCATGCATAGACCATGGATAATGGCCCAAGAATAGAGGTTTTCCTCTTCCATTTCACTCCACACATTAGAATAAACATTGCAATTAGTAGGAAAATCCATTTTCAACAACGTATGGTGTTCATGTTTGGTGCCCAAAGAGTAGGAGAAATTCTCGCATCACCAAACCCTGTCATCCTACCTCTTATTGATTATCATAGGTCGTTTGATGTGAATATCTTTATTTTGTTGTAGAATAGATTGCAAGCTAGATACATTATTGTGTAAATCTTTTTAAGAAAGAAAAACAAAAACGGGTGTCACTTTGAAATCAATTCAATGGAAAGCCAACGCCAAATGTCTGGTTATCCTCTTTTCTTTGGAGAGCCTGGAGAGGATGCATAATTATTTTTAGCGAATTTCAAGATGTCTTGCCGTATCAAGAGGATAATAACTGATCGAGAACGTGTAGAAATGTTTGAGGTGGTCCTTAGGAAAGATGCTAGCACTTGGTTTGACTCTTTGCCTGAGGAAGTTAAGGGGAATTACACAGAAGTTTTGAATCGTTTCAAGAAATACTTCTTTGATCCCCAAAACACTCAAAAATTATGGCAAGACATTGTTTCTCATAAACAAAAAGACTTAGATGACTTCTACTTGTACAAGCAAGAGTTTCTACGTCTTTGGGCTCTATGGATACGAAATGTTTCTAACCCTGGTGATGGTGCAGAATTTCTAAAGAAGGAGAGGTTCATAGCCGGACTCTTTCCTGACCTTAAGGTAAAAGTAGAGGCGGGTGCACCTGCTACTTTTGATGCAGCGGAAACTAGGGTTGCTGAGAAGTATAGGAAACTCAAGTGCTTAAGGGGAGAGGTTCCAATAGAAGGTCTTAGACCCAAAGGTAAGTCACAAGCATCAACATCGATAGAGCTTCCTGAGGTAACGACGGAAGTAATTGAGAAGTTAAACGAATCTTTAAGCAGCCTATCAATTCACCTTGCACAAGCTATAGGTCCAAAGGGACAAGCAAAGAAGTCTGAAGAGCGAGATCCACGACCTAGGAGAGTCTTGCAATGTTGGAATTGCGGAGAGTCTGGACATGGGATGTATAATTGTCCTTGGCCCCGTGGGGAGCCAGGGAGACCTAACTTGAATTACCCAGTGATGAATGCAGGTGAAGGAACTAGTCAACAACCAAGGCTTCTACAAAGACCAAATGGACCAAGACCACCTCCACAAGGGGTAGAAGGAGTTCCACCTTTTCCAGATCCAAATGTGCATGTGGTAGAGGTGACAAACTCAAATGAGGTTGACATGGAAGCAAATGGCATTAAGCGTGGCCGAGGAAAAGGTAAAGAGAAAGAGGGTGTCCCATCACAGAGTGACCATGGACAAGGCAAGAAGGCAAAGGAGACCAAGGAAGCTAAGAGGACTCGACGTCGTATCAATCTCCAAGACTTATCTCTTGGACATGGTATGGCTCCATACAACCTGTTGGAAGACATGCGAGGTAAGGGTCCTGATATCTCATGGCCTCAGTTTCTTGCATTATGCCCACAAGTTAGGAGGGATTTAACAAAGGCAGTTAGCACTAGGAGAAAGGTAAAAGAGAGTTTTCCTGTTGTAAAAATTGCACATGCTGAAATGAACGAGGATATTACACCTGTGCTAGATTGTTACATAAAAGGAAGATTGGTTAGGAAAGGTCTAGTGGATGGGGGTGCACAAATTTGCATCATGATAGAAGGGCTCATGCAAAGACTAGGCATGCACATCCATGAGACACCTGAAATCAAAGTGAAAATGGCAAACAATAGCAAGGCTAGGTGCGTAGGCATTTGTAAAAATGTTTTTGTGGAGGCCTTTGGCATTAAGAAGGCAGTGGATTTCTATGTCATGTCTACCAAGGGACATGGTTACCCATTTATCCTAGGAAGACCATGGCTA
The DNA here is from genome assembly GCF_014529385.1 of Adiantum capillus-veneris. Classification (NCBI taxonomy): domain Eukaryota; kingdom Viridiplantae; phylum Streptophyta; class Polypodiopsida; order Polypodiales; family Pteridaceae; genus Adiantum; species Adiantum capillus-veneris. Next base: position 53,020,766 of record NC_140933.1, read on the forward strand.
ATGAAAATGCGAGCTTTGCAGGATTGGGAGAGTGGAAAGCTAATTTGCAAGAATGACAATCACAAGAAGGTTTTCTTTGACATGAAGGAACAACGCCAAGAGGAGCTCCATGAAGAATCATCTCGAAGTGAGACGGAAGAAGATTGGACTGAAAACACTTCAGAAGAAGAAAGTAGCGGCAGCATTACTGAAGAGGGGTCCTCCATTGAAGTCATGGGGGTAAGGTTTAAGCCAAACAACCAGGAGACCTCTTCTCGAGGTTTGGAAGAGGTAGGTTCCCAAGAGAACCAAAAGGTGGAAGATGAAGGAATGTTAGAAGGTATGTTGTCTACAACACTTACAAAGGATGAAAGAGAGGAGTTCAAATGTGTGCTAAGGAAATTTTCGAGGCTTTTTTGCTAAAGACTACACCGATGTGCGTGGAGTAGATGTTGTTCAACACAAGATTGAGTTGAAGCCAGAGGCCACATCTAAGGCTCAAAAGCTACGAAGGCTAGGAGTCGTTAAGGAGCAGGCTCTACTCAAGGAGGTAAGAAAGCTTCTAGCAGCAGGTTTCATTTATCCAGTGGAGAATTCAGAGTGGGTCTCTCCCGTTGTTGTCACTCCTAAGAAAAACGGCAAGTGGAGGGTGTGTGTGGATTATCGTCCACTTAATGGGGCAACAAAAAGAGACCACTTTCCCCTCCCATTTCAGGATGAGATACTAAATGAAGTAGCTGGTCATGAGAAGTACATTGTGTGTGATGGCTACTCGGGTTACTTTCAAATAGGTATCGCATTGGAGGATCAATTGAAAACAACCTTTATCACTCCTTGGGGTTGTTATGCTTTTAGAGTCATGCCATTTGGCCTGACAAATGCTCCTGCAACTTTCCAACGCTTCATGAACATGGTGTTTCAAGCATTCTTTGGAAAGTCCATTAGGGTTTTTATTGATGATTTTTGCATTTATAGCTCAAAATCATTGCATCTACAAAGGGTAGAAGAAGGTTTAAAGAAGCTCTATGACATGGGAGGTCAACTCAACCCCGACAAGTGTCACATAGCTGAGGATGAAGTGATCTTGCTTGGTCACAAGGTTTCCTATAAAGGCATTGAGGTGGATCCTTCAAAGGCAAAGGCTCTTATTGAGCTCCCCTCACCCAAGAATCTCAAAGAGGTCATATCATTCATTCAAAAAGTGAAGTATATGTCACGCTTTATTCACTTAGCTTCGGAGTTGCTTCATCCTTTGCAAAAGTTGACACAACAAGTAGAATTTGCATGGTCTGATGAGCTTGAAGAGTATTTTTGTAACATTAAAGTCATTTTGTCAGAGCTACCAACACTCATGCCTCCTTGTTGGGAGTACACATTCTTTGTTAGCTCTAGTGTTGGAAGGGAAACAATTGGTGCTGTGTTGCCACAACAAGATCCCCACAGTACAAGGATGCGACCCATCTACTTCGCTAGTAGGGTCATGAATGCTTTGGAGAGAGACTACACAGAAGCAGAACTCATGATGCTTTCTCTCATGTTTGCGGTGAGAAAGTTTAGATCCTACCTGCTACCAAAACCTTTTGTAATTCTCACTACAGAGAATTTGTTCCCTTGGGTGTCATCTCAAATGAATCTTAGTACTAGGATCTCAAAGTGGATTATGGAGTTGCAAGAGTTTCAATACTCTTTCAAGGTAGAAGATAGTGTGCGTGCACAATTGGCAGGGATTCTCACTTATAGGGTGCATGAAAAGGAGATTAAGGTGCCTGAAGTAAAGACCCTACCATTACCACCACCAAAAAGTATTCCTAATGCTTTTACCTTGTTCTTTGATGGAGCTTTTCGTCGAGCCATGGGAAAAGCAGGGGGAGGGCTAGTGTTGCTCAACCCAAGTGGAGAGGTGGTCATGAAAGAGAAGTTCAATCTACCAAGTTCAGCTAGCAACAATGAAGCAGAATACGACACACTAATTCATGGTTTGAAGATGTGCATTGGCCAAGGGATACATCGCCTCATGGTAAAGGGAGATGCACTTCTCATTGTTAAACAGATTTTAGGCATTTGGGCATGCAAGAATGAAAGCTTACGGACAAAAGTTCATGCCATTCGTAGATTGTTTAATCAATTTGAAGAAGTGCAACTATATCATATTCCTAGGAAACAGAATGAAGATGCCGATTTACTTGCACAGCAAGTAGTTACATGTGTTGAGAAAGAAGTGCAGGTCATCATGGTGGCAGCAACTGTCAAGCAACCGAGATACCAGGGATTGGAGTCATTGACTCCCATTATTAGCTACATTTTGGAGGGCGAGTTTCCACAAGACTTCACGAAGGCTCAGAAGAGGAGACTCATGAAGAAGGCAAGCGCATATCTCTTCCTAGAAGGCTCCCTCTATCAAAGAGGGAGGGATCAAGTATGCAGAAGAGTAGCAACTATGAGGAAATTCCAGCCATTCTAAAAGGTTTGCATGAAGAAGCATGTGGTGGTCATTTTGCCCAAGAATTAACTGTGAAGAAGATTTTGCTTGCGGGGTATGTTTGGCCAAGTCTGCATGTGGATGTCCAACATTGGTGTAAAAGTTGTCACAATTGTCAGGTAAATGGGAATAGAAGATTGGTTTATGGTCCAAGGCAAATCGTGCTTGCAAATGGACCCTTTGAAAAGTGGGGCATTGATGCTATGGGTCCTCTGCCTAGGACAAAAAATGGTAAACTCTACATTCTAGTGGCTGTAGACTATATGACTAGGTGGGTGGAAGCACAAAGTGTGGCAAAGGTAAATGAGAGGACAGTGAGCAAATTCGTCTACACTCACATTTGTTGTAGATTTGGCACACCTTTGGAGATTGTTTGTGATAATGGTCCAGGGTTTAGAAAGGGATTGCTCACAGAAGTCTGTGAAGAACTTCACATTCTACATCGTCACAGTACACCCTACTATCCCCAATCAAATGGTTTGGTAGAAAAAGCTAATGGTGTCATTGTAGGCATCATTAGAAAGATGGTGAAAAACAAGATAAAGTTGTGGGATGACTTCTTGGATGGTGGCTTGTGGGCGTATCGAACCACATATAGGGAAGCCACAGAGTTCACACCATTTCACTTGGTCTATGGTCAAGAGGCTTTACAGCCAATTGAGCTAAACATTCCAACAATGCGACTTCATGGCAAATCAGCACAAGATGATCAAGAAGCATGGATGGATCGACTTCTTACCTTAGCTGAGCTTGAGTGGAAAAGAGAAGCAGCATACGAGTGCTATAAGAGGAAAGCCACACAGACAAAGGAGAATCTTGACAAGAAACTGAAGGACAAAGGCATCAATGAAGGAGATCTTGTGCTAAGGTATGACAATCGACTCGATAATCGTTTTGATGCCAAATTTGAAACAAGATGGCAAGGGCCATACATAGTCAAGAAGGCTTTCAATTCAAGTTACTATCAACTTATGGACTTGAATGGTAAAGTGCACTCCAGGAAAGTAAACGGGTATCGCTTGAAGCCCTATTTGAGTCGCCTTCTACCAAAGGATCTACCAAAGATCTGTCAAAAGGCCACTGTCTCATGTAAGTATTGTTACATGAAACATGAGTGTAACTCTAGCCAAAATTCTGAGGGGCCAAACAATAAAGATCTCGTCAAGGACTCTGAAGCACTCTCTTTGGAAAAGATGCTCGATGATGGTACATGAATATACCATCATCCACGGGGAGGGCTAATGATAGCCGTTTTTGGGCTCTTTGTAATTGCCACAGTGAGTTACCTCACCCTACAAAAATCACCCAAATACTGTGGCTATCCCTACCATTTCACTGTACATAGGCGTGCATGAGTCACGAGACTTTTCCCATATTTTCTTTAAAACCCTCAGCTAGCTAGTCACTGGGCTAGTTGAGCCAAAAAAAAAATAAAAAAAAATAAAATTATAAGTATATTATGGCCCATTTGTGTGTAAATATTTCATTGTATATAGGGCCTAAATAAAAGGATTTTTCATAATTATTGTGGTATTTATTTAAATATTTCTACCTATGGTGTGTTATTTATGCTATGTACATTGACTCACCATTACCATATTTTTTCTTATCATTTTGCATACTCTTTATTCCATATAAAAATAATTTCATGCAAGCTTCTCTTATTTTTGGTGTAACTCCATCCCAACAAAAATCCAAAAAAAACTAGTTCTATTTATGTGTATATTTTTTTCACTATTGTGATTTTTTCCTTCCTACATATATTCTCTATTACTCTCATAAATTAGACCACCAAAAATATTCATCTTTTTATGGTAGACTTATAATGACAGAGATTTATTTTGACCCCTTTATATTTTTCCACCTATATTATTTATATTTGACATGTACATATTTTTTAGACCCCTCAATATTTGATTTTCTTAGTTGTACTATTCACTTATATCATGATCTCAACAATATCTTCAATTATAGACCTACCAAATAAGGTCAAGGGTAGGTGGCATGCATACATGCACTATGGAGGGTTCACTCTTGGAGGTATTCAAAAGAATCATCCAAAGAAGGACCCCACAAGGACCTTGTGCAGTGGAAAAAAACGGTCGGTTTTGCTGAATTTTTAAAGTTCACTTGCTCTCTGAATTTGAAAAGGTGATACAAACAAAAGTTGTAGCTCGTGGGCTGAAATTTTGCCTCAAATTTTTTCATATTTTTTTGAGCTACGAGCTGTGAGCTATGATTTTATTAGTGGACCCCAGTTTTCCCATGCTATGCAGCCACACTCTCTCTTCCACTTTATCATTTTCCTCTTTCACACACACTTCTCCACTCATCATCCCCACCTCTCTCACCACTCCTCTCTGCACCCTACTCACCTTCTCCTCAACCTTGAAGAATAAGAGAAACCATGGTGAACTCATACCTCCCACACACAATTCCATTCCAAAATTGACCACCTAGTCTCATTTTTCCTCCTCCAATTTACCCATATCTATAAAAAAAACCACAAAATTCAGCTTCTTCTCTTAAAAGACAGCATCATGGTGGTTGATTACTCAGCTTCAATTACCTTGTCTCTCAAGGAAGGTCAAGAGTGGAGAAAAAATGTACCGTCAAAGCTAGTGGACCGTCAACAAGCGTCAAAATTGGCCCTACTCAAGACACTTGGAGCATCAACCTTGTAAGAAATCCACCTTTTCTTACCTCTTAAGAGTTTTTTCTTCCTTATTTGTATCCTACATGGATACTCCCATTGTAAATATCCAATTCCATTTGTAAATTAATACTAACTCTACTAACACTAACCCACTATGAAAAGTCCTATCACCTCCATTTCTCTCCTCTCTCTTTCCCCACCAACTTCTTGATAATTCCAAGCAAAAGAAATTAGATAAATTGCTGAAAATCTAACCCAACCATGGTTAGAGGAGTAACCCTAGCCTTCAAAATTGCTATAAAAGGAGGGTGTAGCTAGCACAAAAGGGGGAGCCATAAGCAAGAGCACTTTGCTATAGCTTGAGAAGCCAAGCTCAACCTCTCTAGAAGGAGCTCTTGAGTGGAAGCTCATTGTCTTATGCATGTGCATGTGTTGTAATAGGGGATTAGCAAGGGAACTCTATGCCATTGTAAGAGAGAGAGTGATCATTCAATTGAGAGTAGGAAATCTATATTTCTCCTACTAGTGTAAGCCCAACATTTGCTGAATCAAGGAGGGTGGATTTGGACTAAGCTTGGATACTTTGTATCCCTTCCAACGTGAAGTAATGGACAACAATGATGCGTAAGTGTCTTGGTGTTTTTTGTTAAGTTCTTGATAGCTTGTCTCTGGTGTTGTCATCAATCTAGCCATAAATCCCACATACTGTAAGAGGGCGACAAGGTGGAGAGGACTCCCCTGGCCTTAAGACAGTGATTGGGGTGGCTTTTCTTGTGATGTGTTGTGGTGAAATTTACACAAGCTATGTTGAACAAATACTAATCTCACTTTGATTTGTCATGACAGATTTGTAAGAAGGTATTTAATGCAACAAGCACTCCCTCCCCCTTTCTCTCTCTTTCTTAAATATATAGTTGTGTTTGCTTGATCATTGCCGATACGTTTCAAAGCAGCCCGAGCACTATCTCTCTCTCTCTCGTGCTTTAGTGTGTGAGAGTGTTCCATTGGTGTTAGGGTTAGTGTAAATTCCTTGCTTGTTTGTGGGTTGCTCTAACGATTCTCCTCTTTTGCGTCCTAGTTCGCTCTTAAACTAGGTGGTTCCCCTTGTGTAGTTGGGATTTGGCTGTGGGTTTGTTGTTTTGGTTTGTGTTGTGTTGTGCCCCAGCCCCATTGAGTAGCACGGCAGCCTTGAAGGGTGTCTAGAGGTTGCTCTTCTTGTTGCCCGCGCCGGACCGCCTCAGTACATTGTGGGCATTCCGTGGAGATATGGTCCTTGGATTTACATCTTGAACACCAAGTCTCCATCTTCCGGACCGGCTGTCTTGTGTGGCTAATCTCCGCAATCTACCTAGCCATTTCTTCAATTTTCTTGGTCCATGATCCTTTCTTTGATTTGTACTTTGTCCGTTCATTGGAACTACTCTCGGAACTGTTGGACGTTGCACTAGAATCAACAGCTTCAGTAGCCGAACTACTGCTACTGGTCCTTCGCTTCTTGTGGCTTTTTTCTTTCTTAGCCTGTTGTTCTAGTTTTAATGCTCGTTGGACCAGGTCATTGAATTTCTTTGTAGGGGCTGGTACTTCTTGTTCTCTCAGCTTCTTGCTTTTGAACCCATTCAGAAACCATGCCCTTAATCTTTTCTCAGACGGTGGTTCTTGCAGTTGTCTGGTCAGTTCTTTGATCTTTTTTACATAGCTGCGGACTGAAAAATTCCGCTGTTTGATCTGATCCAATTCACAGAGAATATCCTCATCTCCTCGATTGTCGGAATATTCCAACCTGAAGGCCTTAGGTAATTTATTATATGATCTCAGTTGGCATGCAGGATAATGGTAATACCATTTCCTTGCTGCTTCCTTCAAGGTTTGTGGAAAGTATTTCCCCCAATCATCTTCATCAATGTTTTTTAGTTCTGCATACTGCTCAAAAGATTGTATGTGAACATCAGGATCATCCTTTTTCCCTCCTTTGAACGTGGGAAAGGAAATCTTTAGGGAAGCGGAGTAATCATGTCGATTACTGCTAATTCCACCAGTTCGCTTCTTGGCTTCAGGCTGACGTTTGGGAGCCTTCTTGCAGTTGTCAGTGTCAGCATCCCAATCAATCTCTGTCTCATTCTCAGTCTCAGTATCCTCTCTGTTTTTTCTGCTAGAAGTTCGGTGACTTCCCTTTCTGCCTTTGATATGCTCATCGTTCTGGCGAGACTGAGAACTCTTGGAACTCTTTGCCTTTCGTGTTTCCCGTTCTGCCCGTCTGCGTCGAGAATGACTGGAATGCTGTGAGTCCTGCGCCTCATCAGCCTGACTATGGTCCTCCTGAGCCTCAGTGTCAGTCATTTTCTCTTGCTTGGGATCAGACTCTCTTCCTAACTCCTCAAGAATGGGGTCCACACGATTGGTAGATTTCCGGCCACGATTGGATTTTGGTGCCATTGCTGAAAACTTCAACTGGGAGAAGAGTCTTTCAGTCAACGAGCTTCGGCTCTAGCCACCGTGATCGCCAAAATGGAATTGGAGCTGATATCTTGAGACAACTAATTCCAGTGTTGAAGGATTTCAGCTACTTAGAGTAGAAAGAGTTCAGACAGCAGACTAGACAGAAATCGGTGACTAGACTGAAATATGAATACTGAAATGAGAATCAGACTTAAAGACTAGAATAAAGTTCAGATTCAGATTCAAAAGACTGTTGAGAAGTCAGTATCACTAGAATATATATATATATCATGATTGAGATTACAGTGAATATAATTACATAGAGCGAGAGAAAGTGTAGCCGATAATACTGCCACTGATGCTCAAGTGCAATTATAGCTCAAAGCGCTAATACAAGTGATAACAATCGCCCACCCGATATCAAAGTAATGGGCCGTACTTATATGCTTCGGGTTTACCGTAGTAATTACTAAAGTAATTACTAAGTGATTCACTGCCCATCTTCTAAGAACATGTTCCCACATGGTGACGCGCCAGCCGTCTACATACATTGTTGTAAAGTGGCTGGTGTGTTGCAAAGACCAAATGGCATCACTAGATACATAAATTCTCCCCACTTAGTAATAAAAGTGGTTTTACTCCGGTCTTTAGGAGCAATCTGTAATTGGTTATATCCACTATAACCATCCATAAAGCTATACATCTCATATCCTGCAATTTCATCAAGCAACATATCCGTGAAGGGTAATGGAAAGGGATCCTTAATTGTTTGAGCGCTCAGCTTCCTATAATCCACACACACTCTAAGCTTTCCATTTTTCTTGGGTACCACCACAATAGGGAACAACAAGTCACTACTAGCTACTTCAGTAAATGAACCAACCTTTGGAAGGTTATCAATCTCTTCCTTGACCTTCTTAGTGTAATTTGGATTCATTAGGTATCGCTACAGCCGTACTGGTTTGGCATCTGGTTTTAATGGTATTTGATGTTGACATACCTATGGATCTACTCCTTTAAGATCAGTTTGTTCCCATGCGAACACATCCTTGTACTGCTGGAACATATGTCGGGCTTTCTCTTTCATCTTAGGATTCAGATGTTTGTTGACTTTGACCAATCTAGGATTTTCCTCAGAACCTAAATTCCATTCCTCTATTTCTTGATCATCTGGAAGTAACCAGTTAGGCCCTCCGCGTTTTCTCTTGGTTGACTCCTCAGCGTAATCCCAAGACGGTCCCCTGAGCTCTGAATTTTTCAGTAACTTCTTCAGAGTGTATTTGTTCAGAATCCATTGGTGCACTGGAAACTGGTTCTTCTGGCCTTCCAGACAGTTGAACTGCCTATTCTCCAAATTTCTGCTCAGTGAACTGGTGTGGAAATTGCTTCTTTTGCTTTTCAGCCTGATCTTTGTCCAATAATACTGCGTTGAGATCTATCACATCGGTTAATGGAAAAATATTCATTGTTGCTGCTAGCATTCTCTCAATCTTCTTCACCTTATACTTCTGGAAAATCTCTTTGGGTCTCAGCTCCTTTCTCCAGCTCCTAGTGTTGATCGTCTGAATCTGAATTCTGCTAGGCACCTTGTATTGTAAGAGTCTAATTAGCATAGTCGTGAATAGCCTTTGCTGTTGTGAGCGGGATGGAAACACATAGAATGCCTCTATAATGGCCCAACACACACTCTTGGGATGATATACACACACACACTATGGGGCACCACTCGGCTTACACAACCCACCTGGCCGAGACAGGGAACACACCTATGGAGTGAGAGGAGAGAGACTACCCATTTACCCACTCCACACAGAGACACACACACACACACACACACACACACACACCCAAAAAACTCAGCTCAAAAGAGGAGAATTTCTGATGTTTAGATTTAATAGAGCTTGGGCCAACACCAATGGGGTAAATAGCTCACACAATATGAGTAAAATATACCAGATACAATCACAAATTGGAGCAGAAGCTTCGCTCACAGGAGAAACTTACACAACCAAAATAGCAGGAAAACAATGAGGAATTTGGCAAAATGGACAGCGCCCTCGCGTCCCGAAGGCCCAAAACCCTATTCTACAATGTCAAAGTGCTCAAATCCGACCTCGGATGAGCAGTTTAGGGCCAAAACAGGCTCCAAAAACAACAAAAACACAGTTGCGGCTGTTCCTCCTCTTCTCTCCAAGTTTTTTCTGGTCTTCTCTCTGTTTTTTCAGTTCCCACACTTAGATTTATTACTTAGGCACCCTTGGACTTTTAGTTGACCTCAAACGACCCCGAACAGGCCAAAAACTGACCTCGCAGTGCATAGTTGTCACCTTTTTGCATCATCCGCACACCTGGCACTCAACTTTTTCCAATAATGCATCCGGAAACCACATGAAGTGGCCCCAAAAGATGGTACTCATGATGTCCTTTTTGCATAATTATCACAAGAAAACACCCACGTTGTGTCCGTACTTATCCACGTGCAAGTATTGACCCCATTCGACCTCCTGACGCCACTAGATGCCATCTAACGCACCTGCTTACCTCATGTCATCGGCCCACGGATAGCTTCCTCAAGAAGTTTTACGCGCTATCAACTCCTCATTATTATAGAAAAAACACAATGGTACTGGTGATAGTGAAAATCGACGCACTATGTACATGTTGTCCTACCTGTACACATGTGGGCCCCGCGTAACCACCTGGCTCTGAAAAATGGGCAATGCTTTATTTGATGCACCATGCATGGGTATGCACATATGCACAATCCCTTGCTCCAAAAAACTCCTGACACCGTTTGTAGCCATGTGTGCCCCAATAACATCCCATACGCGTCGCCTTGCACATCTAATACTAGGAAGCTAGTTTTGAACTTTTCCTTGCCCACTCTTATCTGCATACTCTCTATCATACTAGTTGCCTGCACTACTCGATGATCTGTCATTCGAACTTTGAAAGGTGCGGGTTTTAGATTTGTAATTCCCATCCTTTGCTGAAGATGGGCCCCTAGGATGTTTACTCCTGCTCCTCCATCCAGTATGACACCAGATAGTGGCTCATACTATTTTCTAACTTTATAATCTACCTGGATCACCGGCACTTCATCATCTCTGAAAGCAGCAAAGTCAACCGTTCTAGCTTCCGCCTCAGTCTTCCTTCATTGTCTGATGAAATTTGCTGCTTCAAGAAAAGTTTATCTAATGTCCTCTAACTCCATCGCGAGTTTCTGAATTTTGTCACAAATCTTGACATGAATTTCTTCCCTCTCATGATTAGAGTTGTTATCAGAACTTGAAGAATTGGTAGTATCTGCACAATATCATTCCTTTGTTCTAGTGCTTTCAACTCCCTTATGGGTCCCTAACTCTTCCATCAGACCGTGAACTGCAGCCAACATGATCTCAATTGTTCCAGACCTTGACTGATCTGGTTGTGCTTTTTGAGAAGATTGGGCTGGTATCTTCTAAATGACCCAAGCATCAGAATTCTCTGGCTACTCTGGCAGCTTCTTGGCTAAATACTCTGTGATTTTCATTGCCAATTCTCTCTGCTCCTACCATTCATCAACCACCTATTCTTTACCCTTGGCTTTCCACACCTCTCTCTGCTGAGCCCATTTGCTACTTTCAAGATTGACTGGTTTTGCAGGGTTATATGGGATTTCCTCAATAACCACCCCTTTGCTGCGTGTAATTGCTCGTACAGGAACTGGTTTAGGGGCCTTCGCCTTAGTAGCCATAGTAACAGGTGTTTCTGGACACTGAGCCGCGAAATGCCCATACTTACCACAAGTATATCAATTCAGACTTTGACTCTGGAAATTACCACGACCCCGGCCTCGGGTAGTACCCCTTGGTACTTGCTGCACCCCGTACCAGCACCACTGATACCTGATTTCTCTTCTTGGGGTAAACTGGTAGTCTCCACTCTTACTGGTTTAGCAATGGTAAATTCCACCACAGACAGATCTTTTTCCTTCTTGAAATGATGAATGCGAATGCCACAGTTGTTCCATAGATGGCCATAAGCTTTGCAATAAGTACACTGTGGACATACATTGGAAACATGATCTTTGGATTTACACTTTGAACACCAGGTTTTCGCTCTTCTTACGGGTTGTCTGGTCTAGTTGATTTTAGCAATCTTCCGGGCCCTCTCATTAATTTTTCTAGACCAAGACCCCTTCTTAGCCTTGTCTTTGCTCTTCTCATCCGAGCTACTTTCAGAACTACTGGAGGTATTACTGGAATCAGTATTCTCAGTAGAAGTACTGGTACTACTAGACCTCCTCTTCTTATGAATCCTTTCCTTCTTAGCCTGTTGTTCCAGCTTCAGGGCTCGCTTCATCAGATCATTAAATTTCTTTGTTGGTGCAGGCAGCTTCTGTTCCCTAAGCTTCTTATTGCGGAAACCATTTAAAAACCATGCTTGCAATCGCTTTTCTGATGGTGGTTCCTGCAGCTGCGTAGTCAGCTCCTTGATTTTCTCAACATAACTTCTGACTGATAATTTTCTTTGCTTTATCTTATCCAATTCACAGAGGATATGCTCATCTCCTATGTTATCTAAATATTCTAGTCAGAAAGCTTTGAGTAGTTTGTTATATGAGATGAATTGGCAAGCTGGGTAATGGTAGTACCATTTCCTTGGTGCCTCCTTTAATGTTTGAGGAAAGTATTTCCCCCACTCATCTTCATCAATATTTTTCAACTCAGCATACTGTTCAAAGGCTTGGATATGAACATCCGGGTCATCTTTCTTCCCACCTTTGAACACTGGAAAAGAAATTTTTAATGAAGAGGTGTAATCATGTCAATCAACATCATTCCTGCCTCTTCTCACCTTAGGAACCTGACTCCTTCTTGAAGATTTCTTGTAATGGTCTGTGTCTGCATCCCATTCAATTTTCTCTTCAGTCTTAGTTTCTCTCTCCTCCCTGGCTTTTTTATTGGAACTATGGTGACTACCTTTACTGTCTTTGGCTCCTTCATCCCCATGTGTTGTCCGAGAACTCCAGCCCTTCTTCTTCTGGACTGACTGGAGTGCTGAGAGTCCTTAGCCTCATCAGCATGACTATGCTCCTCCTGAGCCTCACTTTCAGTCCCTGGTTCATTCTTAGGATCAGAATCTCTTTCTGACTCCTCAAGGATAGGGTCAACGTGGTAGGATGGTTTATGACCACGGTTGGTTTTGGGTGCCATAACTTCAGCTGAAAATTCAAACTAGGAGAAGCGTTCTGGTGAACGAGAAAACAGCTCTAGCCATTGTGATTGCCAAAATGGAATTGGAGTTGATCTCTTTAGATAGTTGATTCCAGTGCTAGAATTTACAGCTACTGGAAGTTGTCAGTTCAGTCAATGAAATTGGAATCGAATATGGAAACTGAACTGGAATAATTAACTGAATTGAAATACTCTACTGGGACTAGAACAGAGTGAATGACAGAAAAAGTGTTTCAGGTTCAGATTCAAAGTTTATGAAGAACGAGTACAAGGTATAACAGACTGAAGTAGAATTGGCTATTTTAGTAATGATTACATAGTAGAATTACAAGTGAAGAGATTTTAACTCAAGGACAGCTTCGGGGACTAAAACCAAGAGACTAGGAGTAAGAAGTCAAAAGTACAAGCAGCCCAAGTACAATGTATTGGGTCCTATTTATAGCCTCTCGAAGTTACTGTGGTAATTGCCGTGGTAATTACTGATTGATCCACCATTCGGCTTCCAAGAGACAGTTCTCGCTTGTTGAGACTGTCTTCGCCGTCTACACCACCATCCAATCCTCAATGCACACCGACATGTGGCACACTATCATATGTATCTACTATGCAAAATGACCATAATGATTACCTGAGAACCTCAGAGTCAAAAGTCAAAGTTTTATCTACATTGTTAGAGTCTATTGACAAGGGCTATTCTACAATGCACTCTAGAGTAACAATAAAATTGAATTCAAATAGGAAAGTTCATATACATTAATTGATCCAAACCATTTTAAAATGCAGCATGTTGTCAACAAAGCAGTATATGTGAAGGGTGTTGATTTCAATTCTATTGAGTTTGAAATATAGAGAATAAGGACATTAGCATTATGAATAGGCAAAACTCTTTGGCCCATGTAATGGTTCAGTATCAAGATTAGAGTTTAAGGCACATTCAAAGTAAAAATGTGAAACACTCCTTTGCAACATAAAGGTCAACTTGCACATGAGCCTAAACTATTAATCGATCTATTTGTCACATGAAGAATAATTATCAATTATGTATTCATCTTTTATGGTCAGGCGCTTGCTACTATGTAGGCCTAGTATAAGCTATGCATCCCTTTTGTAATTATGCAAAAATCGGCATAGTTGCAAGGGCAACCACTTAAGAAAAATTTCATGAGCACTACAATGGCCACTTTTCTCATGGTGGCTTGTGCAACACTTGCACAAGCCACCATGAGAAAAGAGTTTAGTGCAGTCATTCCTCACGTAGGGGCCTTATAGGACTTTGGTGGGTCTCTCTCTCTCTCTCTCTCTCTCTCTCTCTCTCTCTCTCTCTCTCGTTCTCTCGTGCGCGTATGCACCTCCTGTGCATGCCACCAATGAGAAGCGCCCGTAATAAGTATTACATAGACTCCTCCAGTTTGTTCTTCATTTGAAAAGTTATAATCATTTAGTTCTATGTAGCACAATCATTAAACTTGGCATATATTGCTTTATCTAATAAGTTTTACAAAGACTCAAACCATTATGTTCTTGACTTGAAAAGCTAATGTGTGAACAAGCCTGCTGAAGCACATTGCAAGAACCTACTGACAAGCGAGTCATGTAAGGTGTATCAAGCCAATTCAAAATTCTAGAAGCCTAGTTTTGGCTTGGGGCCAGTGCTAAAAAAAAACCTATGTTCCGGATAATCTCACCTACAAATTGTGAGATATACCTCTAAATTTTACATTTGAAGGTGAGAAAACCTACAGAATTTAGAGAGATTCAATGTAATTTTGTGTCAAAAATTTCAAATGTAATAAACTTACATGTAAAAACTGCACTATTAGTGTTGCACATTGGAATGCATTTATCCCAAAGGAAACATCTAAACCACCCTTGCTCCTCCTCCAACTCTGAATCCAAAAAGCCTAATCATGGCTAGGGTCGCACGTTGGCGTGCATCGATTCCAAAGGATGGGGTCGTTGCAATAGCGGGCCTCTGTAAATAAGTCTACACACATACAAAAATGAGTGAGAGCAAGAAGAGTGAGGGATTTCATCCAATTTGGCTCTGTAACTCCTTGAAAGATTGAATTGTCCAATCTTACCACACAGTTGGCACAACGACCACCATTCTCCCTTCTATATATATATAAAGCGTAGAAGGGACTAATTAACCTTGGTAGAAGCTTGTACAGATACAACGTGCCCATTATGTTCCCAACCATGTGCTTTGAATTATCTCCAATACTTGATCCTAGAGTAAGGCACTTGACTAGTCTAGAATTGAAATTTTGTGTTTCTCTTTATCGCCTTCTCTAATCCCAGAGGATGCAAATGTGAATTCTCTTAAGAAGCGCACACCGCCGTGCATTGCTATAGATAGATAGATAGATAGATAGATAGATAGAGAGAGAGAGAGAGAGAGAGAGAGAGAGAGAGAGAGAGAGAGAGAGAGAGAGAGAGAGAGAGAGATAGGTGATGGAAAGCTTCCTTCATCATCGTTCCCGCTCTGTGCGATAAGGGAAGTTGTTGCGCCATAGAACCAGTTTCCACTGATCTGTATGATATATAGCACTCTTTCATAGCACACGAATAAGTTGTTTCATTAATCAAACATTTTGCTGATATCTTTTGCATCTTCAAATGAGGGCTAGGCTCTATGAGACGTCATATTGTCAAGGTAAGATCCGTTGTTTCTCATCATTGCAATGAAAAAAGATGACCGCATCGATGCTACACAAAGTGCAAAGTAAGCTTGAGCACCTTTATTTCTACATTGCCAGAAAGAGAGAGAGAGAGAGAGAGAGAGAGAGAGAGAGAGAGAGAGAGAGAGAGAGAGAGAGAGAGAGAGAGAGAGAGAGAGAGAGAATCTCGCTTGCAAAATGGCTTGGTTTCGGCTAGTGCAGCATAGGGATGCAGAATCGCAACCCAAACACGAGAGCATAGCTCCCACGAAGAGGATATAACACCCAAGGATATGCAAGATGTATCCGTGGTAAAATTTCTGAGGTACTCCTCTATGAGATGCAAAAATATCTCATGTATAGTGGAGATGCTACTTTCTCCCAACATGTTTTGGTTGAATGAACTTTGATGTTTCATGGAGAATGTCCATGTGAACAAACACGTCTTATTTAGTCTGCCAGCGTTCATTATTTTTCTTGATTGAAATGCAAGGTTTCTCCTCTAGAAAGTTGTGTGTGTGTGTGTGTGTGTGTGTATGTGTATATATATATATATATATATATATATATATATATATATATATATATATATATATATATATATATATATATATAGAGAGAGAGAGAGAGAGAGAGAGAGAGAGAGAGAGAGAGAGAGAGAGAGAGAGAGAGAGAGGAAATTATCTCTAGTAGCCATCCACATTGGCATGGAGTGCTACATAGAGTTCGGTTTTTATGATTGAGGATTAATATTTGAACTATGGACCACAAGAATGGTGACATAGACAAAGAAAAGAAGAGCAAGAGAAAATTAACATGAGAGGAACACTCCCAAGAAAGTTGTGTGTGTGTGTGTGTGTGTGTGAGAGAGAGAGAGAGAGAGAGAGAGAGAGAGAAGAGCGAGTAGCCACATAGAATATTGAGTAATGTAGGAGGCAAGTTCAATCAAATTTTTGTTTCTAAATGCAAACTCTGTAGCACTCCATGTTGACACACACACACACACACACACACACACACACACACACACACACAGAGAGAGAGAGGAGCAAGAAGGGAGCATTTTGAACAATGCAAAATACACCTTCAATCATAGTGTAGTTTTAAAAAAGAAGTTTCCATAACGTTTTCTCTCCCACAATGGCACATCCATAATATCTAGTGACATTTGTTAACAAAAGGTAGTATGAAATGTGTTGTTTGGTTTTTAGTGCCTAATGGGTTGTCTCAAACGCGATCCAAGTGAACAACATGCAGAGGGATGTGCAATAGCTAACGCTTATACATGGTTTAAACTCTCACATGTCTATGGCTATGATCGTACTAGACATAGCACATTCCCATCGATCCTAGGAGGCCAATGTATTTCTCCTTCAAAATCACAAGGGATCCTCTAAGATGAGAATTTCAACCTTCTAATCCCTTTCTTTGCTCATCTTCCTTCACCTTCATTATTCTTAAATTTAATTATGTCTTTGTATGTATTATTCTCCTCTATTCTGCTCGATTTTTGGGATTGCTCTTGAGAACTTGCTCGGGGTTTGGCATTCTTCCACACACACACACACAAATGACACCTTAACACCCATATATAGGTTTCTAATGACACCTTGGTGCTAAATATTGGATTTCACATTGAAACCTTGCTCCAAAATTTTGGACGTTGTTTTAAGCCCACATTGTCAATGATGCCCAAAATGGCTTCAAATTTAAGGCGTATGATTGTAAGACTAAGATTAGGTGATATAATCCCAAATGTGTACATCGTTTGTAGTGTGGACTATCCCACCGAACAGCTTGACCTTTCATCATCATTTAGCAAGCCCATCGAAATTGTTGCTGGTCCTTGATAGAATCCTTGGACCTTTAGTGTTACGAAAAAAGTAAGAGCGATAAATTGCTTCGTCTACACATGAGAAGGTGACTATGTAGTAATGATTTTGGAGCTATTTCTTTTTTCAATAAAAGTGCTCAGCTGAGCTTGAATTGCATCAAATGCAGAAGGTTACAAACTACCCTGGCATATCCTTTGTAGAGGGCTCTCAAGAAAATAATACATCAAAGGGGGTTGAGAGACCTCGATTACATCTACATACCAAGTGTTAGCGGGTACGCCGCGACGGCCGTTGGAGCACAGCGAGAACACAGACCAACAAACTGTCAATCCGAGGACGTAGCTGACCCGACTAGGGCATGGAGGCAATCTCTGGGTTGTCAACCCTGAGCTAGACACGAACAACACTCTACAGTCACTAATCCTACCACAACACTACCATAAAGCAAAGAAACAGACAACGCATCCTACGAAACACTACAAGCTCGAAACAGTCTCAAATCATATCGGAATGACTCAAAATCGGAGGGTAAGACTCACAAGGACATATCCTATGAGGCCAAACACCTAAACCCTGAAAACCATAACTGTAAGACCTCTAATCGCTGTCGTGATAGACTAAAAACAGCAATTTCCAAAGTGTCCGAAACTGATCTACAAAGACATCAACACGAAGAGCTTCTCGCCTAGATTCTAACGACTACTCGATCATTCAGAACGGATGTCGTTTGAGGTACTTACGACCAAATATAGCTCGTAGTAGGCGGGCTCGCGATGTGGTCCTCGGCTTGCATTGCTTGCGTCGACGCGGAGAGCTCCTCGATGCTAACACGCTCCTACTTTCATATCTGCAATGTGATTAGTGTGCGCGATGGTGTGTGTGCGTGAAGCTCACTACTATGTGCTGCAGAACCCACGAATGTATATTATTTGAGATAACGTAATGTGTTTTCTACAAAGCCTTAGGTTTCAGCTTATATACAAAGCCTTCAAACCTAATGTTCGGCCAAATGACCTGAATTGTCCCTAGGCTTCTACAGAGCTTAATTACAAGAAATTGAGTTGGCTTTACTCATTATACAAGCATCTGTGGCCAAAATACAAGTGCCGATTTAAAATATGAGGTTCCCGTAAACATTACAAAAGTGGCCGTAATTGCTCAAAATAATCATAACGGGATATTCGATGACGTCCATGAACTCGTATCTTCATGTTGCAGCATCCATCTTCATCTTCATTACTTCATCACCATCTTCATGTGGAATCTTTACAAAATCTTTAATGGAATCTTTATGGAAACGTTGTTGAAAGGGCGTCCTTTCAACACCAAGCCTTCATTTGAAGCTTCTTTTGCACAATAGCTTCCACTGACAAGAACAACATTGGTGTCCAGAGGATCACACTTCTTTTGAAAAAGTAGTTCAATTCTAGAATTCCAAATTTCTCTCAACAAAGTAGCTCTTACAATGCATATGTCCATCAAAAGATCCATACTATTGATGTGTCTAGACCCCATAGCAAGGTCTTATCTAAAGAAGGGAGTTCCCAACTGTGTGTACACCCACTTGCAAACAGATCTCATGAAAGCTCTGATTTCTGGACAACCCCTGAATAGGTGCTTGCATCTGACACAGATCCCTTCATCAAGGCCTCTTGCTTTACCCTTGTCCCTGGTGCCGCTGAAACCGAAGAGTAGTCTCCAAAGGAACACTTTATCTTTCTCGTCGCATTTGGCTTTCGAGATGTTGCTGACCACCTGGCAGCTTGCTCCATTTGCTTGCAGCCCACTTATTAGACCAGACCCTGTTGTGATGATCTATCCGTACCTCCGAAGAGCAAATCTTTTCATAAACTGGTTTGTCTTGGGCAAGCAAAATAAACTTTCTCTAGGCCATTTCCAAGCTTTCCAATCAAGCGGTACGGAGGAGGGAGGAAGGGTAAGGTTTGAGATTTTTTGAAGTAGTCTTCCGATGAGGATTTCCTCTTGCAGTGATAGTTTGTTGTAGAGATTTACAAGTTCAAATGAGCACCAATATCCTTTTTGATAATCCCAAAGAGAATCCAAGTTGACAACACCCTTGTTATTAAGATTTCTAACTATTTCAATCGAGTGGTTATTTAGACCCAAGCCTTCCACAATGGGACCCCACGTGGACCAATGCTGGGCAATATTTTTCCAATATCTTGTCTATTCCTTCCACTTGAGTCTATCTGTGCTTTACAACATTTTTCAATAAATTTCCCAGTAAAACCTCCTACTTGAGCCCCTACTCCAAAAGGGGGGAGAAGTCTGTTTTGTATGTGGAGGTTGGACCATGAACCTCCTTTAGACCTCATAGGGGCTGCCATTGCCATTTCCCTTGTCATCACTACCCATCACTCTGCAAAATTGGCAAGGTGTAAAAAATTTGGCACAAAATGCTAGCTGAGTCATGAGTGATAGGGTCAAGGATGCCAAGTGCACCCTCAGATTTGGTTTAGCGATCACCGCCCATTTACCCCACTGCCATAGTTATCTAGTAGAAAGCTTATTTCTCCACAAAAGTTCTTTGACTAGCTATTTCTTTTGTGAGTATCTTGCAATCATATATACTATATATAATGCAGCTGAATTTTTTTGCAAAAGGAGAGAACCTCCACGTGTCGAGTTTTCTAAGCATTGCATGAACTGCACCTTCGTGTTGTCCTACCTCCCTTTTTTTTAACTCCATGAAGTGCACCTTTGTTGTTGTAGCATTTTTTAACTTCTAAAATGCTCCTTCAGCTCTCATAGTCACAACACCATGAGTGATCTGGCATTTTGAGCCATTTTGATCATTTTTGGGTCATTTTGACCATTTTATGACATTTTTTGATCATTTTTAGCCCAAAAACGTTTTTGCCTATAAAATGGCCAAACAAGCTAGGGCAAATCCTTAAAACTACGAAAAAATCCATTAGCATAAATTTCATCTTGAACCTCATTTTACCACTTGGCAAGCACTCTCTATGCATCTCTTACGCTCGCGCATGAACCCTGTTAACTTTGGCCGAGATCGTCCACATTGAACTTTCTAGGCAAAATGAGCATGCCACTTCAAAACACTTTGACATTTTTACATTTCTAAAGCAAACTATGCATTTGTTTATGTGATAAAACATGCCATAGTGCCACGTCTAGGGCCTCGCTGTCTCGACAAGGTATATACAAAACTGCAATCATGGCATTTGTTTTTGAATATATCACACTATGTACATCATAGCATTTGCTCCCACATAACAAAAGCATTGAGAGTGAGGTAGATATTTTAGTTTCACATTATGCACGAGCCATGATAAGACATCCACCCTCTCTAAAATTGCACATCCTTCGACATGTGCGACACATATCTTTTGCAGGTTCAGTCTTCATTTAAGTCAACATATATATCAATTTTGTCATCACTCCCAATGAATTCTAATGCATCATCATCTCTTTCATCATCCTCATTTATAACATGTGCATGAGAGCCTTCATTTTGACTTTCTTGTAAAACAAAGGAATCTGTATCACTTCTGCTTTTGGACAACTTGATTCTTTTCCCTGCACAATGGGAATTTTCAATTTTGTGCCATCTAGCTCATGCAAGGTGTAAGTTGCATTCCCATGTACATGTTTAACCACATAAGGACCAAACCATCTCTTTCAAATCTTTCTTATCATTGAATGTTGGTTATCAAGACTAATCTCATACACCAACACCCAATCACCTTCCTCAATAGCTCTAGGTCTGAGCATGTGCCTTTTATCAAATCTGTCCTTATTCTTCAACCTTGCATCTTTTGATCGTGCTACTGCAATCTCAATATCTTGAGGCCTTCTTTGTAATTGCTGTATGGACAAAGCAAGAAGATCTTCCCTACTCATCCCATCTTCCCAAGGCAATACATTCCATGTGGGAATTACATCCTCAATTGGCATTATAGGTTTTTGACCATACATCAACTCAAAAGGCATGTAACCAGTAACTGAGCTATGAGTTGTATGATCAGCCCATAAAGCATAAGGCAATAGCTTAGGCCACTCTCCCAGTTTTCCTTTGCAAGCCTTAGCCAAATCTTTAATGATAGGAGGAGGCCCACTTTCTAATTTACCATTTCCTTCAGGATTGTATGCAGTAGTCAAAGCGAGTTTAATGCCCAACCTAGACAAAAACGCCTTGGCTTTATCGGCATCTAACTCACCCCTCTCAACTGTTATTTTCCAACACAGCCATAATAAGTAATCCCATCGTCTAAGAGGACCTTACATATCCCTTTTGTGTTTTTTGTTCTTAAAGCACGACCTTCAATGTAATTAGTTAAGTCTTCTCATGCAAACAATTTGTATAGCATTTTCCATAAAGCCAATGGCATTGTAAACAAGTCTACTACCCACTTATGGTGCATAGCCAATGGGTATGTATGTTGCAATCCATCATGATGACGTACATTTGAATACACTTTATAGGTTACACAAGACTCCACAAAATAAGATACATCTTTATACATATCTTTCCACCAATATCTCTCTTTGATTTTAGTAAAGGTGGCCCACACACCTTTGTGTCCAGCATAAAGACTCTCATGAATTTTTTGATAAGATCCCTTTTGATGTCCTCATCATTCACAAACCTCAATGGCATACCATTTCTTTGTTTAGGATGCTTCCACAAGTATCCATGTTTCAAAAAGTATCCATAGGCCTTTCTATGTATTCTTTTGAACTCTTGATCAATTCAACCTTCTTGGCTTATCAAAGTGCTTAAATAAGGTCCAATGAGCAACCAATTTCCTTGATATAGGTCCTCTGTAAATGACTCATGTGCATTTGACAGGAAAACATGATCACCCTTTGCATGAGAGCTACGATATAACCTTGTGCCTACACCATCACCCTCGAAAACCATTTCTTCTTCATTTTCATATCTTGCTCTAGAAATCATATCCACAACTAAATTATCTTTCCTTGCAGTATGCTTAAATTTAGGATTCAAGGACTTTATGTGGGCAATCCATGTCAACATAGCAATGTCAGGAGTTGAACAACTTGTGATCATTCTAAGAAGGGGTAGACAATCAATCTCCACTATTACATTTTCACCTATCAAATACTCTTTATCACATTTAAGTGCTATAATTGTTGCCCATAATTCCCTTTTCACCTGTGGATAACTGCATCGACAAGCACTTAGGACCTTTGCTCTAAATCTCACCACATATCGCTTACCATCTTCATCATCTTGACCAATCACCCATCCAATTCTCCTGGGGCTGATATCCGCTATCACAATCACATGTCTTCCACATTCATAGTTTACTTTCCTCAAAGCTGGATACATAAGCAACAAATTCTTTAATTTTCTCATGGCATGTGTATGCATTTATTCACATTGGAATTTCTGGTTCTTTCTCAAAAGTTGATAGAAAGGTTCTGCTACATGCGCATAATGTGGAATCCAAATAACATAAAACACACATGCACCTAGAAACCTTTGAACCTCAGTCACATTTATATATTTCTCTTTCATTCTTTGAATTACATCAATTTTTATAGGAAAAGTCCCTATACCATACGGATTGCACATATGTCCTACAATAAGAACTTCATTCACACCAAACATTGACTTTTGACTAGACAAGGTAAGGTTCACTTCTTCCAACCTTGACAAGATCTTATCACAATTATTGATATGATTCCACATACTTGTGGCATCCCCTTGCGTCTAGATCCGCATCTATATCACTTACATTGTATCCTTGGATCGATACATCATCAAGAAAGGGCATCGTTGTTTGAGGTATGAAGTCACGTAGGAATTTGTTCATACAATTCATCATATGCGCAACTGAATTAGTTACTCCCTAAGGTAAGATACACATCCTTACCAAATCCAAAGGTGTCCTCATTATAGTCAAGTCCCTGCTTTCAATTGCTAGTTGGAACTAATACATTGAGTACAAATCCCCCATAGAATATATCGCCCTTCCTGCGAATGCCTCTGCAAACTCATCTACAATTGGCCCTGTGCCCACATTTCTAATTGTAACATTGTTGACATATTGCATGTCCTGGATAACGCGTTGATAGCTGTTTTTCGGCTCTCTGTGATTGCCATAGTGAGTTATCCCCCCCTATCAAATCACTCAAACACTGTGGTTACCCTCACCCTTTCACTGTATATAGGTGCGTGTGAGTTAGGGGACTTTTCCCATATCTCCTTATTGAAATAAAAAACCCTCAATTAGCTAGGCATTGGGCTAGTTGAGCCAAAAAAATAAAAAAAATAAAAAATATAAGTATATTATGGCCCATGCGTATGTAAATATTTCTTTGTATATAGGGCCTAAATAAAAGATTTTTTCATAATTATTTTGGTATTTATTTAAATATTTCTACCTAGGTGTGTGTTATTTATGCTCTGTACATTGCCTCACCATTACCACAATTTTTCTTACCATTTTTCATACTCTTTATTCCATATAGAAATATTTTCATGTAAGCTTCTCTTATATTTGGTGTAACTCCACCCCGACAAAAATCCAAAAAAACTAGTTTTATTTATGTGTATATTTTTTCACTATTGTGATTTTTCCCTTCCTACATCTATTTTGTTTTTTTTCTAAAAAATTAGAACACCAAAAATATTTATCTTTTTATGGTAGCCTCATAATGAGAGAGATTTCTTTTGACCCCTTTATATTTTTTCCACTTATATTATTTATATTTGACATGTACATATTTTTTAGACCCCTCAATATTTGATTTTCTTAGTTGTACTATTCACTTATATCATAATCTCAACAATATCTTCAATTATAGACCCCTCAATATTTGATTTTCTTAGTTGTACTATTCACTTATATCATAATCTCAACAATATCTTCAATTATAGACCTACCAAATAAGGTCAAGGGTAGGTGGCATGCATACATGCACTATGGAGGGCTCACTCTTGGAGGTATTCAAAAGAATCATCCAAAGAAGGAACCCACAAGGACCTTGTGCAGTGGAAAAAAACAGTCGGTTTTGCTGAATTTTTATAGTTCACTTGCTCTCCGAATTTGAAAAGGTGATACAAACAAAAGTTGTAGCTCGTGGGCTGAACTTTTGCCTCAAATTTTTTCATACTTTTTTGAGCTACGAGCTGTGATCTATGATTTTATTAGTGGACCCCAGTTTTCCCATGCTATGTAGCCACACTCTCTCTTCCACTTTATCATTTTCCTCTTTCACACACACTTCTCCACTCATCATCCCCACCTCTCTCACCACTCCTCTCTGCACCCTACTCACCTTCTCCTCAACCTTGAAGAATAAGAGAAACCATGGTGAACTCATACCTCCCACACACAATTCCATTCCAAAATTGACCACCTGGTCTCATTTTTCCTCCTCCAAATTACCCATATCTATCAAAAAAACCACAAAATTTAGCCTCTTCTCTTAAAAGACAGCATCATGGTGGTTGATTACTCAGCTTCAATTACCTTGTCTCTCAAGGAAGGTCAAGAGTGGAGAAAAAATGTATCGTCAAAGCTAGTGGACCGTCAACAAGCGTCAAAATTGGCCCTACTCAAGACACTTGGAGCATCAACCTTGTAAGAAATCCACCTTTTCTTACCTCTTAAGAGTTTTTCTTCCTTATTTGTATCCTACATGGATACTCCCATTGTAAATATCCAATTCCATTTGTAAATTAATACTAACTCTACTAACACTAACCCACTATGAAAAGTCCTATCACCTCCATTTCTCTCCTCTCTCTTTCCCCACCAAATTCTTGATAATTCCAAGCAAAAGAAATTAGATAAATTGCTGAAAATCTAACCCAACCATGGTTAGAGGAGTAACCCTAGCCTTCAAAATTTCTATAAAAGGAGGGTGTAGCTAGCACAAAAAAAGGGGAGAAGAAAGAGCACTATGCTATAGCTTGAGAAGCCAAGCTCAACCTCTTGAGAAGGAGCTCTTGAGTGGAATCTCATTGGCATTAGGCATATGTATGTGTTGTATTAGGGGTGATTAGCAAGGGAACTCTATGCCATTGTAAGAGAGAGTGGTCATTAAATTGAGAGTAGGAAATCTATCATTTCTCCTACTAGTGTAAGCCCAACATTTGCTGAATCAAGGAGGGTGAATTTGGACTAAGCATGGATACCTTGTCTCCCTTCCAACGTGAAGTCATGGACAATAATGATGTGTAAGTGTCTTGGGTTTTATTTAAGTTCTTGATAGCTTGTCTCCGGGTATTGTTATCAATTTAGCCATAAATTCCACATGCTGTAAGAGGGCGACAGGGTGGAGAGGACTCCCCTGGCCTTAAAACAGTGATTGGGGTGGCTTTTTTCTTGTGATGTGTTGTGGTGTAATTTACTCAAGCTATGTTGAACAAATACTAATCTCACTTTGATTGGTCATGACAGATTTGTAAGAAGGCATTAGTGCAACAAGCACCCCTTTCCCCTTCTCTCTCTTTCTTACATATATATATTTATGTTTGCTTGATCATTAACGATACACTTCAAAGCAGCCCGAGCACCATCTCTCTCTCTCTCTCTCTCTCTCTCTCTCTCTCTCTCTCCATACGTAATCTTGCTTGGTCATAAAGTTTCTTACAAAGGCATTGAAGTGGATCCTTCAAAGGCAAAGGCTGTTATTGAGCTACCATCACCCAAGAGTCTTAAGGAGGTCATCTCATTCATTCAAAAGGTGAAGTATATGTCACGCTTCATTCACTTAGCCTCGGAGTTACTTCACCCTTTGCAAAAGTTGACACAACAAGTAGAATTTGCATGGTCTGATGAGCTTGAAGAGTACTTTTGTAACATTAAAGCCATTTTGTCAGAGCTACCAACACTCATGCCTCCTTGTTGGGAGTACACATTCTTTGTTAGCTCTAGTGCTGGGAAAGAAACAATTGGTGCAGTTTTGTTACAACAAGATCCCTATAGTACCAGGATTCGGCCCATCTACTTTGCTAGTAGGGTCATGAATGCTTTAGAGAGAGGCTACACGAAGGCAGAACTCATGATGCTTTCTCTCATGTTTGCGATAAGGAAGTTTATATCCTACTTGCTCCCAAAACCTTTTGTAATCCTCACAGCAAAGAATTTGTTTCCTTGGGTGTCATCTCAAATGAATCTTAGTACTAGGATCTCAAAGTGGATTATGGAGTTGCAAGAGGTTCAATACTCTTTCAAGGTAGAAGATAGTGTGCGTGCACAATTGGCAGGGATTCTCACTTATAGGGTGCATGAAAAGGAGATTAAGGTGCCTGAAGTAAAGACCCTACCATTGCCACCACCAAAAAGTATTCCTAATGCTTTTACCTTGTTCTTTGATGGAGCTTTTCGTCAAGCCACGGGAAAAGCAAGGGGAGGGCTAGTGTTGCTCAACCCAAGTGGAGAGGTGGTCATGAAAGAGAAGTTCAATCTACCAAGTTCAGCTAGGAACAATGAAGCAGAATATGAAACACTACTTTATGGTTTAAAAATATGCATTGGCCATGGTATACAACGTCTCATGGTAAAAGGGGATGCACTTCTCATTGTGAAACAGATTTTAGGCATTTGGACATGCAAAAATGAAAGACTAAGGGCCAAAGTTCATACCATCCGTAGGCTATTTAATCAATTTGAGGAGGTGCAATTATATCATATTCCTAGGAAACAAAATGAAGATGCTGATTTACTTGCACAACAAGCCGTTGCATGTGTAAAGAAAGAAGTGCAGGTCATCATGGTGGCGGCTGCTGTGAAGCAACCGAGGTACCAGGGATTGGAGTCATTGGCTCCCATCATTGGCTACATTTTGGAGGGTGAATTTCCACCAGACTTCACAAAAGCTCAGAAGAGGAGACTCATGAAGAAGGCAAGCATGTATCTCTTCCTAGAAGGCTCCCTCTATCAAAGAGGGAAGGATAAAGTGTGCAGAAGAGTACCAACTATCGCGGAAATTCCAGCCATTCTAAAAGGTTTGCATGAAGAGGCATGTGGTGGTCATTTTCCCCAAGAATTAACTGTGAAGAAGATTTTGCTTGCGGGGTATGTTTGGCCAAGTCTACATGTGGATGTCCAACATTGGTGTAAAAGTTGTCACAATTGTCAGGTAAATGGGAATAGAAGATTGATTTATGGTCCAAGGCAAATCGTGCTTGCAAATGGACCCTTTGAAAAGTGGGGCATTGATGCTATGGGTTCTCTGCCTAGGACAAAAAATGGTAAACTCTACATTCTAGTGGCTGTAGACTATATGACTAGGTGGGTGGAAGCACAAAGTGTGGCAAAGGTAAATGAGAGGACAGTGAGCAAATTCGTCTACACTCACATTTGTTGTAGATTTGGCACACCTTTGGAGATTGTTTCTGATAATGGTCCAGGGTTTAGAAAGGGATTGCTCACAGAAGTCTGTGAAGAACTTCGCATTCTACATCGTCACAGTACACCCTACTATCCCCAATCAAATGGTTTGGTAGAAAAAGCTAATGGTGTCATTGCAGGCATCATTAGAAAGATGGTGAAAAACAAGACAAAGTTGTGGGATGACTTCTTGGATGGTGCCTTGTGGGCGTATCGAACCACATATAGGGAAGCCACGGAGTTCACACCATTTCACTTGGTCTATGGTCAAGAGGCTTTACAGCCAATTGAACTAAATATTCCAACAATGCGACTTCATGGAAAATCATCACAAGATGATCAAGAAGCATGGATGGATCGACTTCTTACCTTAGCTGAGCTTGAGTGGAAAAGAGAAGCAGCATACGAGTGCTATAAGAGGAAAGCCACACACACAAAGGAGAAGCTTGACAAGAAACTGAAGGACAAAGGCATCAATGAAGGAGATCTTGTGCTAAGGTATGACAATCGACTCGATAATTGTTTTGATGCCAAATTTGAAACAAGATGGCAGGGGCCACACATAGTCAAGAAGGCTTTCAATTCAAGTTACTATCAACTTATGGACTTGAATGGGAAAGAGCACTCCAGGAAGGTAAACGGCTATCGCTTGAAGCCTTACTTGAGTCGCCTTCTACCAAAGGATCTACCAGAGCAAAAGGCAACTATCCCATGTAAGTATTGTTCCATGAAGCATGAGTGTAACACAAACTAAAATTCCAAGGGGCCAAACAATGAAGATCTTGTCAAGGACTCTGAAGCACTCTCTTTGGAAAAGATTCTTTATGATGGTACATGAATATACCATCATCCTGGGGGAGGGCTAATGATAGCCATTTTTTGGCTCTCTGTGATTGCCATAGTGAGTTATCCCCCCCTATCAAATCACTCAAACACTGTGGTTATCCTCACCCTTTCCCTGTATATAGGTGCGTATGAGTTAGGGGACTTTTCCCATATCTCCTTACTGAAATAAAAAACCCTCAATTAGCTAGGCATTGGGCTAGTTGAGCCAAAAAAATAAAAAAATAAGTATATTATGGCCCATGCGTATGTAAATATTTCTTTGTATATAGGGCCTAAATAAAAGATTTTTTCATAATTATTTTGGTATTTATTTAAATATTTCTACCTAGGTGTGTGTTATTTATGCTCTGTTTATTGCCTCACCATTACCACAATTTTTCTTACCATTTTTCATACTCTTTATTCCATATAGAAATATTTTCAAGTAAGCTTCTCTTATATTTGGTGTAACTCCACCCCAACAAAAATCCAAAAAAACTAGTTTTATTTATGTGTATATTTTTTCACTATTGTGATTTTTCCCTTCCTACATCTATTTTGTTTTTTTTCTAAAAAATTAGAACACCAAAAATATTTATCTTTTTATGGTAGCCTCATAATGAGAGAGATTTCTTTTGACCCCTTTATATTTTTTCCACTTATATTATTTATATTTGACATGTACATATTTTTTAGACCCCTCAATATTTGATTTTCTTAGTTGTACTATTCACTTATATCATAATCTCAACAATATCTTCAATTATAGACCCCTCAATAATTGATTTTCTTAGTTGTACTATTCACTTATATCATAATCTCAACAATATCTTCAATTATAGACCTACCAAATAAGGTCAAGGGTAGGTGGCATGCATACATGCACTATGGAGGGCTCACTCTTGGAGGTATTCAAAAGAATCATCCAAAGAAGGAACCCACAAGGACCTTGTGCAGTGGAAAAAAACAGTCGGTTTTGCTGAATTTTTAAAGTTCACTTGCTCTCCGAATTTGAAAAGGTGATACAAACAAAAGTTGTAGCTCGTGGGCTGAACTTTTGCCTCAAATTTTTTCATACTTTTTTGAGCTACGAGCTGTGAGCTATGATTTTATTAGTGGACCCCAGTTTTCCCATGCTATGCAGCCACACTCTCTCTTCCACTTTATCATTTTCCTCTTTCACACACACTTCTCCACTCATCATCCCCACCTCTCTCACCACTCCTCTCTGCACCCTACTCACCTTCTCCTCAACCTTGAAGAATAAGAGAAACCATGGTGAACTCATACCTCCCACACACAATTCCATTCCAAAATTGACCACCTAGTCTCATTTTTCCTCCTCCAAATTACCCATATCTATCAAAAAAACCACAAAATTTAGCCTCTTCTCTTAAAAGACAGCATCATGGTGGTTGATTACTCAGCTTCAATTACCTTGTCTCTCAAGGAAGGTCAAGAGTGGAGAAAAAATGTACCGTCAAAGCTAGTGGACCGTCAACAAGCGTCAAAATTGGCCCTACTCAAGACACTTGGAGCATCAACCTTGTAAGAAATCCACCTTTTCTTACCTCTTAAGAGTTTTTCTTCCTTATTTGTATCCTACAGGGATACTCCCATTGTAAATATCCAATTCCATTTGTAAATTAATACTAACTCTACTAACACTAACCCACTATGAAAAGTCCTATCACCTCCATTTCTCTCCTCTCTCTTTCCCCACCAACTTCTTGATAATTCCAAGCAAAAGAAATTAGATAAATTGCTGAAAATCTAACCCAACCATGGTTAGAGGAGTAACCCTAGCCTTCAAAATTGCTATAAAAGGAGGGTGTAGCTAGCACAAAAAAAGGGGAGAAGAAAGAGCACTATGCTATAGCTTGAGAAGCCAAGCTCAACCTCTTGAGAAGGAGCTCTTGAGTGGAATCTCATTGGCATTAGGCATATGTATGTGTTGTATTAGGGGTGATTAGCAAGGGAACTCTATGCCATTGTAAGAGAGAGTGATCATTAAATTGAGAGTAGGAAATCTATCATTTCTCCTACTAGTGTAAGCCCAACATTTGCTGAATCAAGGAGGGTGAATTTGGACTAAGCATGGATACCTTGTCTCCCTTCCAACGTGAAGTCATGGACAATAATGATGTGTAAGTGTCTTGGGTTTTATTTAAGTTCTTGATAGCTTGTCTCCGGGTATTGTTATCAATTTAGCCATAAATTTCACATGCTCTAAGAGGGCGACAGGGTGGAGAGGACTCCCCTGGCCTTAAGACAGTGATTGGGGTGGCTTTTTTCTTGTGATGTGTTGTGGTGTAATTTACTCAGGCTATGTTGAACAAATACTAATCTCACTTTGATTGGTCATGACAGATTTGTAAGAAGGCATTAGTGCAACAAGCACCCCTTTCCCCTTCTCTCTCTTTCTTACATATATATATTTATGTTTGCTTGATCATTAATGATACACTTCAAAGCAGCCCGAGCACCATCTCTCTCTCTCTCCCTCTCTCTCTCTCTCTCTCTCGTGTTTTAGTGTGTGAGAGTGTTCCATTGGTGTTAGGGTTAGTGTAAATTCCTTGCTTGTTTGTGGGTTGCTCTAACGATTCTCCTCTTTTGCGTCCTAGTTCGCTCTTAAACTAGGTGGTGCCCCTTGTGTAGTTGGGATTTGGCTGGGGGTTTGTTGTTTTGGTTTGTGTTGTGTTGTGCCCCAACCCCATTGAGCAGCACGGGAGCCTTGAAGGGTGTCTAGAGGTTGCTCTTCTTGTTGCCCGCCCCGGACCGCTTCAGCGTAAAGAACCATTTTCCTTCGGAACTGTGAACCACTTGTGTGAATATGGAGCGGTACAAGAAGGTTCCAAAATACCCATCTTGATACGTTAAGTAACTCAACGAGTTTGGCAAATGAGCCTTTGGAACTGGAATAGGTCGCAAATTCCAAGGTACATGAGGGATTGTGAAGATTACCATAGGAGCAACAATGGAAGAATCGCCACACCCTATCTCATGCGGCTCAAATGCAAAAGCTTTTTTGTGTTTGGCAAGCATGTCTTCAAAGTATACCTTTTCAACTTTTGTCAAATTGTCCTTGCAAAAACCAACCTTTAACTCCTTCAAAGAATCCTGCATATACTTGTGCCCAATCTTGCTCAGGTCACAAAGACTAGGTTGCAAAGCAGCTTGTTCCATCTTATTTGTGCAATCTGTGGTAGAGGTAATGCCACTAGTTTCACTTTATTTTGCATGGACTTATACCTAGTATATACTCGCACATCAATACCTTGAGTGTTTTCAAAATCCTCAACAACTTTGTACATCTCTATGGAGCATACTTTCACAACCTCATTTCCAACACACAAATTGCAATCCACTAAAGACTCTAAGTCTTGCAAGGTATCCACAAATGAACACTCATCAAACACACCTGCAATGCATTCCTCATCTTCTATCAAACCGTTGGTCCTCAGACTTTTTGTACACTATTTACATGTTATCTTTCACCCCGCTTCAAGTCCCCACACTTTGTAAAAGTGATAGATCCATACTATGTTAATCCTAAAAAACAGTAAAAACATCTCCTTTCCATATACATCATGCGAGAACTTTTCTCTTCTTGTACCACTACAATCCCGCTTTACAATGGCACATGGCCAAAACCCCTCATACCCCTATAGTCCTTGAATTTGTTGTTTGTCTTTGGCAAGGGTTGCTCTCTAAGAATTTCACAGTTCCTTTCATGGTCCACACAACTAGTAAGGAATTGGACCGCATGTTTCCCATCACTGCTCCTTATACTAGAATAAGATGAACCATCGTCCATTACCTTTGTTTCCATACGAGTAGCAGTGATGTATGGATGCTCAAGTATAAGAGAGTATGTAGACATCTCTTGAACAGAGAAATTTTAATAATCTCACGTCCCCTATAGTCACCCTTACATTGGAACAAGCTCCATACAGCTCCCCTGATGAGCTGTTTGGGTGCTGCACGAATCATTCATCCATGATTCATATCGATTGGCCATTTCCATTTTTGATATAGACTCTTTGACATGAGGTTAATTTACAACCCTCGATCTGTCTGCACAGTGTATGGCTCTTCAAAGTCTCCCACTTTTATGAGGGTCTCAGTAGTTGCTCTTACT
Source organism: Adiantum capillus-veneris (assembly GCF_014529385.1). Classification (NCBI taxonomy): domain Eukaryota; kingdom Viridiplantae; phylum Streptophyta; class Polypodiopsida; order Polypodiales; family Pteridaceae; genus Adiantum; species Adiantum capillus-veneris. The sequence goes on from NC_140933.1 coordinate 53,053,351, forward strand.
CCAATGGCTCTTGGAGTAATAACTCTTGTGAGTGGCCTCAACTTCATCTTCATCATCCAAGAGGCGAACGTGTTTATTTCCTCCCCTAGACTTGTGGCATCCAACAATAGTTTCATCACTTTGCTCAGCATAGACCTATACACCATGTGCATGGATAGATTCAGTAAGAAACTGCCGCTTTCTCCTGATGATATCAATTATTTCTTTGTGGAACTCCCTCTTTGCCTATACACCATGTCTCTTCTTCACTTTGTACATGGATAGATTCAGTAAGAAACTGTCGCTTTCTCTTGATGATATCAATTATTTCTTTGTGGAACTCCCTCTTTGCTATGCCAAGGACCTCACCCAAGGTAAATTCCACCTTCTTGTTCAAAATCCTCTCTTCCAAAACCTTCTTGAGATCAAGTGCTACCTCTATATTAGATTAGATTTTGTAGGCCGGACACTTGGGGCTTGAGTAGGGTTGACTATCATCTTGTCTCTTTGTTGTTGTTGCTTTGCTAGCAGTGAATGGCATCGTTGACCTCACTTCAATCAGTCTTGGAGCCTTGTTCCACATCCTTATCCTCAAGTAGTAACTTTAACTTCTCTTGAATCTCTTTACTTGTAGTATGTAAAAAGAGCTCTGCCTTCTCCGAGTTTAGGGTAATATTTTTAGTCCTTGAACGTTCATCATAGTAGTGTTTAAATTCCCTTAGCAGTTCGATAGGCAAAAGCCCCTCTTTTGACCAAACTATCCACTCTGAGAAAGTCCTCTTTGTTACCCTTTTGGAGTCCTCCATGAAATGCTATTTTCTTAAGTATAACTTGAATGCTTCCCATGTTTCCCCATGCTCATTTCTAATTCCCCTTACATGCTCTCTGATCTCGTGAACCACAACCAGCTCAAAAATTTGAACCATTTCTGCTTCAGGCACTCGATGCAACTCCATCTCCTTTACATACCCACAAAGATACTTTGTTACGTCTTTACCATTGAATTGGTCCATTTTCTTTACCACATATTGAGGCATTTTGGTTGAGGAAATATCCCTCCTTTCAACAACTTGCTACTGCTGCATAAACACTGTAAAAGCTTAAAAAATTTGCATTGTGACTAGATCAAACCAAACGGGCCTATTTCTCTTGTTGCTCCATATATTTAGAGCTTTGATTTGAGACCTTCAATGAATCTTTTGAACCCTCATCCTAGCCTACTTCACATCGGGCTCACCAAACTTGTGTCAAGAAGTGTGCAGTGCGGCTAGGAAAGCGTCGGACCTTTGATTGTGAGAGCTCGCACCAAAATCAAGCAAGTCGTAGAAGATTTGAAGCTAAAAACACACTAAAAAGGAACAAAACTCTAGCCATGAAAGCTTTACTTTGAAAAAGAGCAAAGATCAACTCAAACTCTTCTGTGTGTGTGATGATTTGGTGTAGCCTCGCTTTGCTGCCAATGCACAATTGCAGTGCTCTTTCATCCTGATAAAAACCCTAAACAAACGTTTTAATTCTCTGTCATACCCATGTCATGGAACCTTCAAAAATTCATTAGAAAATCCAAGGTAACAATTTAGAGAGAGGAAACCCTAATTGGTGGCCTTACAGCCTTGAATTCAGGGTTGAAACAACACGAGACTGCACTAACAGACCATATGTGTAGGCTTTTCATCCCTTCACAGAGCTCAAAGTGTTGCTATATTTCTTCTAAAATTCTCCTTTAGTCATCTATTAGGAAATATGACATAGCTAAGTAGATAATTGAGTAGACTACTTAATGGAGAGAGATAGTTTTCACACACAAGATATTATAGAGAGAGAGAGAGAGAGAGAGAGAGAGAGAGAGAGAGAGAGAGAGAGAGAGAGAGAGAGAGAGAGTACACACAATATACGTGGTTCACCCAATGTGGGCTACATCCACGGGAAAGCAGCCACTTAATGGCTTTAGTACTTCAAACAAGAAGTAGGTTACAAAGGCATTATACCCTTAGTTGAGCTCCGCCTTGCTTCACTCTCACCACCTCACACCAACTTTGTTGCATCAACTTCACATTGTGAAATGTGTGTAGAAATGGCCTCCTTTTATAGTCCAAAAGAGCTGCCCTCTCTCATGAGAGGCATCCATATGTAGCCACCCTTGTGTAGATAAGTCCAAATCAGACCCTCCACTCCGCCCACGTGTATCCGCCTTTGAGAAGACAAATCCACTTTTGAATTTGGCCACCGGCCACTGTCCATTGACATCCGACCACCGACCACCGGCCATTGACTACCGGCCACCCTCCAACTGGACAACCGACCGATCGTTTTTCGACCACTTTCCGGCCATCGTCCGGCCATAATATTCCGGCGGAGAGGAATATTCCGGCGACGTGAAAATTTTGGTTACCGACAAGCGATTATGGCTTTCGATGAGTGATTTTTCTTCACACACGATGGCTTCTGCTCATAATGGGGGCCTTACAAATGTGCGTTTTTATCACAAAAAATTACAAGGGTTAAATCAGGCTCCGTACTTAACAATCTCCCACTTGGAGACTGATCTCCAAACCAAACCTGTGACTCCTTTCCAGCCTGGATTTTTTATCCTTGAATGCCAATTGAAGATGAGCAAAAGCTCAACTTCTCCTTGTTTACCACCTTTGTAAACATGTCTGCAAGATTTTCACTTGTATGCACCTTTCCTAGCTTTAGTTGTCCCTCTTCCAAAAGAGTGCGTATGAAGTGATATCTCACCTCAATGTGCTTTGTCCTTGAATGAAAGGCTGACAAGATGGATAGCGCTTTGGATATCATTGTACAAGACACAATTGTCTTGTTTGAATCCAAGCTCTTCTAAGAATCTATGAAGACACATAATTTCTTTGCTTGCCTCCGTCATTGCTACATACTCTGCTTTCGTGGTAGAAAGTGAGGCCACTTTCTGCAGCTTTGAAGCCCAGCTTATTGTTGTGCCTCCAACTGTGAAGACATAGACAGTAGTGCTCCTTCAAATGTCTTTGACAACTGCCATATCTGCAATAGCATACCCTTTTAGAAATATATCAATTTCTCCAAAAAAACAAAGCATTTGTTGTCCCTTTTAGATACCTAAGTATCCACTTCAAAGCTTGCGAGTGCTCTTTACCTGGGTTGTCCATGAACCTACTTACAACTCTCACAGCATGTGCAATGTCTGGCCTTGTCCAGACCATAGCATACATAAGTGAACCTACCGCCGCAGCATATGGAACTTTAGACATATAGGCTATCTCCTCTTGTGTCTTTGGACACATATCCTTGGTTGGTTTGAAATGACCAGCCAAAGGTGTAGAAACCGTTTTTGCATTCTGCATTGCAAACCTTTCTAGTACCTTCCTTTTGAGATAGCTTTATTGTCTTCTTTGTCCCGTGCCTTGATATATTCATACCAAGTATCCTCTTTACAGCACCTGAATCTTTCATTGAAAAAGATTTAAACCGTTCTTCTTTTAGGTCTTTGATGTCCTGCGTGTTAGCACTTGGAATCAGCATGTCATCAACATACAACATTAGGCTGATGAACTTCCCATCTCCCAAATTCTTTTGTGTAGACGCAGTGATCCGAGTTGCATCTTGTGAATCCATGATCCAACATCCATCAATAGAACTTCAAGTACCATTGTCTTGATGCTTTCTTTAAACCATACAAGCTCTTCTTTAATATGCAAACCATTTTCTCCTTACCTTTTACTTCATACCCCTTTGGTTGAAGCATGTAAATTTCCTCCTCTAAGTCACCATGAGGGAATTCCATATTTACATCCATTTGCTCAAGATTTAGACCAAGAGCAGCCACAAGGCTTAAGACAAGCCTAATTGAATTCATTTTTACAACAGGAGAAAATATTTCATGGAAGTCAATACCTTTATTTTGAGAAAACCCTTTTACCACAAGCTTAGACTTGTACCTTTTCTTCCCACCTTCTTCTTCCTTCAGCTTAGAATTGTACCTTTTCTTGCCACCTTCTTCTTCCTTCAGCTTGTACACCCATTTGTTTTGAAGTGCCCACTTACCTTTAAGCAACTCAATCAAATCCCATGTTTGGTTGTGATATAGTGAGTCCATCTCCACTTGCATGCTCTTCATCCATTCTTCTTTGGATTCATGATGCATAGATTCTTCGTATGATTCTGGCTCTCCAAAATCTGAGATCAAGAGATGGTTGAAGGAAGGAAAAAATATTTCTGGAGGTTTACTTGCTCTTGTGGATCTTTGGTAAATAGGTTGAAGCTCCTCATTTGGTTGACGTTGTTGCACGTTGTCATCGTTTGTAGTCCTTGAGTCTTCACCGTCCTCAAGCTCCATGTACTCATCACTTGTTTCTTTTGTTTGTTTTCTTTCCAAGTAATCTTTGCACATATTTTTTTCGTTAAAAATTACATCCCTACTCCTAAGAATTTTACCATCTTCAGGATTCCATAGGCGATACCCAAAGTCACCTTCTCCATAGCCAATGAAAGAAACACTTTTTGGGCATTGCATCTAGCTTTGATCTTAGGCTTCTATCTATGTGCATGAAAGCCTCACACCCAAACACTTTGAGAAATGCATAATTCACCAGTTTACCTGTCCATGCCTCTTTTGGAACTCCCCCATCCAATCTTTGTACATATTTTTTTTGTTAAAAATTACATCCCTACTCCTAAAGATTTTACCATCTTCAAGATTCCATAGGTGATACCCAAAGTCACCTTCTCCATAGCCAATGAAAGAAACACTTTTTGGACTTTGCATCTAGCTTTGATCTTAGGCTTCTATCTATGTGCATGAAAGCCTCACACCCAAACACTTTGAGAAATGCATAATTCACCAGTTTACCTGTCCATGCCTCTTCTGGAACTCCCCCATCCAATGCCGTTGAGGGTGACCGGTTGATTAAGTACACAGGCGTACTTACAGCTTCCAAACAAAGCTCAAGCGGTGGGCTTGCATGTAGTCGCATGCTTCGTGCTCGCTCCATGATTGTCCTATTCATCCTTTCTGAACTCCCATTTTGTTGAGATGTTCTTGGGGTTGTCTTTTGCCTCCAAATTCCATTTCTAGCACAAAAGCTTTCAAAAGCTTGGTTGCAATATTCACCTCCATTGTCATATCTGAGGCATTTAACCTTGGTACCTATTTCATTCTCGACAAAGGCTTTCCACCTTTGAAATATGGAAAACACATTGGATTTATTCTTCATGACATAAGCCATGTTTTCCTAGTCCCATCGTCTACAAATGTTACATAATACAATGAGCCACAAGTGATGGTGTACTTGCAGGACCCCAAACATCAGAATGAACTCGCTCAAGTGTTTTTGTTTTTCTTTCATTTCTTGATTTTTGAATTTTTACCCTCTTTTGTTTACCATAAACACAATCTTCACAAAACTCTAAGTCCACTTCTTTCAAACTTGGTAGAAGCTTCTTTGTTTGAAGGATTTGCATTCCTTTGGCTCTCATATGCCCAAGCCGGTAGTGCCACACCGCACTGTCAACTCCTTTTGGTTTTTGAACCTCTCCTTAGGACTTCCTCTTGTTTTCACTGATAGTGCAACACTTGATGATTCTCCTGTGCTTCTCCTTCGCATTTCTTTGCTTAGGAGAACACCCACAACATCATCAAACTTAAGAGTATTTGTGCCAAAAATAGAATTGTTGGAATTAGGATTGTAGAGAGACGCACACAGCTTGGAGAAGATGAAGGAAGCTCAAGACACACAATAGAGAGTATATTACTTAGTGTGAAATGGAAAGATAGATAGCCCTAGAGTGATGGGCGTATATACAATGCTCCGGGGAAAAAACCTCCTAAAGAGGGAAAAAATGCCCCGGTGGTCCTAGTGTGTTCACACACATCACTACCACATGTATATGGTAACAAATCCCCCCTGGAGTGATGCGGTGAATGAGAGCTGGCACATGAGTAAAGGGAAGGTCCATGCCCTGAGGACATGATCAGTTCACAAAGGGGAGTAAGCCTAAAAATTTACGGAAAGCTTCAAGCTTCTCATGAGACAATGCCTTTGTGAAAAGATCTGCAAGGTTGTCTTGTGTTGGCACATAAGCCAAGCTGATCTCTCCTGCTGAGAGCCTCTCCCTGACATAGTGGTAATGCACCTCAATGTGCTTTGTGCGAGCATGAAAAACTAGGTTCCTCGCAACTGCCAATGCGCTATGACTGTCAGTGTAGATAGTGTTGGCAGTGTCATGTCCAACACCCAAATCAGCCATAAGGCGTCTGAGCCATACACACTCAACGGTAGCTGTGAAGACTGCCCTGTACTCAGCCTCACAACCCGAAGTGGCCACAGTAGGTTGCTTCTTGGTCAACCATGATATACATGAACTACCAAGCATGAAACAAAAACCACTTGTGGACACTCGTGTGTCAAAACAACCAGCCCAATCTGAGTCCGAAAAAGCATGTAAGTCTGGCGGCAATGATCCCCCCTTGGGATAAAACAAGCCAAGGTGTAAAGTTCCACTAAGGTAGTGGAAAATCCTCTTGACAACCTTCCAATGCTTAGATCCTGGGCTATGCATAAATCTGCTGACCTGTGAGACTGCAAACTGAATATCTAGCCTCGTGTTGCATACATAAATGAGGCAGCCAACAACAGTTTGGTAAAGAGTGACATCAGCAGGATTGCCAGCATCATGTAGACTCAACTTCAAACCTGTTTCCATGGGAGTGGCAGTAGGTTTGCAATCTTCAAGTCCAAACTTACATAGTGATGTCTTTATGTAACTTCTCTAACACAACGCAATACCACATCACACTGCTTAAACTGTATACCCAAATAACGATGCAATAGCCCCAAATCTTTCATCTTGAAAGTAACATTCAAATCAGCCTTAAGTTCAGCAATATGTCTCTCATTTGGTCCAGTGATCAGCAAATCATCGACATAAAGAACCACAATGAGAAGTACATCACCCTCATGCTTTACATACAATGTGCTTTCTGTTGGACTGTTACAAAAGCCTTTTTTAACCAAATGAGTGTCAGCTTTCTCATACCAAGCACGCGGAGATTGCTTCAACCCATACAAAGCTTTCTTACATCTGCACACTTTGTCCTCTTGTCCTTTTATGAAAAAACCACAAGGCTGCGTTACATAGACTTCCTCAAATATGTCACCATTCAAGAAAGCAGTAACAATGTCCGATTGATGTACATCCCAACCAAAATGAGCTGCCAATGCAGATAGAAAATGCACAGTAGTCATACGACAAGTGGGAGCAAAAGTCTCTTCATAATCTATGCCTTTTTGCTGTGCATAACCCTTTGCAACAAGTCGAGCCTTATGGCGATTGATCTCACCATCTAGCTTGCATTTCAACTTGTAAACCCACTTCGTACCAATGGCCTTTTTGCCAGGAGGCAAATCACATAAAGTCCATGTGTCATTTTCTATAAGTGCATCATATTCTGATTGCATGGCAGCCATCCAATTTTTTGAATTCTGTGCTTCATCATAAGACAGAGGCTCCTCAACATCATGTAAGCTAGACACAGCCAAAGCATAACAATCTGATGTGTAAGATGCATGGCAAGAGCCTGAATGAGTACGACTAGACAAAGGTGCATCCAATTTACTGTCATGCAAATGTGCACCAGCCATTTTGGCATACCTCTAGCCTGCTCATTTTCAGCCCTTTCCTCATCAAGTATATCATGTACATCTGCATCAGTAATAGGCTGATCTGTAACATTTTCAGAAACCCCCATAGGCTGTACATTTGCCTCATTGGAAATTACATTCATATTTCCACCACTGAAAAGAGGCAACAAAGTGTCATAAATGTCCTGTGAGCTTACATTACTGTCTCTAGTACATGACAGCAAGGGCTGAACATAATCTTCCACAAACACTACATCCCATGAAACTAGAATACGTTTTGTTTGCGGATGATATAACATGTAACCTTTGATTTCAGCCCTATAACCAACAAAAATACATTTGATAGCCTTATCATCCAATTTTCTGCGCTGTGTTTGTGGCACCAAAGCATATGCCAAACAAACAAAAACACGCATGTGCTCAATCGAAGGCTTTCTATCATGCCATGCTTCATATGGAGTAATAGACTGCAAAGCTTTCGTAGGACACCTGTTAAGTACATAAGTGGCACACATGATGGCCTCAAGCCAAAAAGAATGTGGCAAAGCTTGACTTTTGACCATACATCGTGCCATTTCCGTAAGTGACCTGTTTTTCCTCTCAGCAACACCATTTTGCTGAGATGTATAAGGCACTGTAGATTGGTGTTTTATCCCACAACTAGCAAGAAATGCATTAAATTCATGAGACATATACTCCCCCCCTCTATCGGAACCGAGGGTGCCCATAGTACATTTCGAGACATTTTCAGCCATAGCCAGAGATTGTTTGAAGCACATAAAAACTTTGGACTTTGCTTTAAGAGGAAATACCCATGCATGCCTAGAGTAATCAATGAAAATCACGAAGTAAAGGTAATTGCCCAAGGACGGAGTTTGCATGGGTCCACAAACATCACTATGCACAAGCTGCAACCTGCATGTGGCCCGAACTGAACTATTCTTTGAAAACTTAGAACGCTGCATCTTACCCAAAATACAGCCTTCACAAACATGTTTGACAGGTGCTTCAAGAGGCGGCAACGAAGCAACCATATCAGATTTTTGTAAATGCAGCAAACTGGCAAAATTCAGATGAACAAAATGTGCATGCCAAGGTTTTGCATCTAAAATAGCCCTTGAATCTGCAGCATTTGCAAAATTTTGTCCACACTTGTCATACAAAGTGAGCTTATACAGCCCACGGCACAAAAGGCCAGATGCAACAATTTCATCACCAAAATTGAGATCATGAACTGTACATCTGTCATCCAAAAATTTGACTACAAGTCCAAGTCTAGCAAGTGCGGATATAGACAAGAGATTCTTCTTGATCCCAGGTACATAAAGTGCATCAACAAGTGTGAAAGAACTTCCATTTGCAGCAGTAAGCACAATCTTTCCAACTCCTTGAACTGGATAAGAGGCATTGTTGGCACAAGTGACAGAATTCCCATGAGGGACAGACTTGAGAGAGGTAAACAATTCACGATGTGAGGTAATGTGCTTTGTAGGACCGCTGTCGAAATACCACACATGTAAATCTGCAGCAACAACTGACAAGCATGCATCATGGACATCAGGATTGTAAGTGTACTCTGTGCTAAAAGCCCATTCTACATCAACATCAACACTACAGTCTCCTTTCACAGAAGACTCAACAATGGCTGCATTTGTAGTGGAACCAGCATTTGGAGTGGAACCACCCTCTTTCTTCTTAGCCTATTTGGCCTTCAACTTAGGACACGACTTGATCAAGTGATCATTAGCTTTACAATAATGGCAACGCATCTTCTTTTTGCCCTTATCACCAGAATTTCCAGACGAATTGCTGCCAGCAGAAGCATTAGGAACTGAATTTTTTCCACTCGCAGCAGAACCATAAGAAGTGGCTGCATTACTGTTACCACCCTTTCTTTGAGAAGCAATAAAAGCTTGTTCAACTGCACGCTTTCTAGTCCTGTTTTTTCTAGAAAGTGACTCTTGCAATAGCAATGTGCATAATGCATCAAACTTGACAACTTCAGGATTTCCTTGGGTCATCAGTCTCCAAGTACTAGCAAAAGTTTGGTAGGAATTTGGTAAGGCATCAAGAACAGTCTACAAAAGGGAACTGTCTGAAATGACTTCACCTACAGAAATAAGTTGCTCATTGATATCCTTGACACTAGCAAGGAAAGTGTCCATATCATCTTCCTCATGCATAATCTTCGGCTCCAGCTCTTTATGCAGCAAAGCAATTTTAGCCTCATTGCAGCTTGCATAAAGACCTGCTAGAATATCCCAAGCCTGTTTTGCAGATTTTGCTGAACGGATGTGAGGAACAATGGTGCGCTTCAAAGACAATGCAGTCAATGCATGAGCCTGTGCATCCTTTACATCCCAACGAGCTTGTTCTGCCGTAGGAAAAACAACTCTAACAGCAGCAATCCTTGTAGCAAGACCTGCAACATCCTCAACATCGCCTACATCCTCACAACCAGGACGTACATCAATGCCCTGCACAATGTTCCAAATGCCCTTTGACACAAGAACATGTTGCATCATATAAGCCCACATAGGGTAATTGTCCCCATCCAACCTGTCCTCAGCAACAAACATCTTGAACACATTTGTGTTGTTGTTGTCAGCCATGGTAAATGTTGCACCTGATGTAAAAACTGCCCGAAAGTAGGAGAAATGGAGCGGGAACAACACGTGCTATATAGCACAAAGCGTAGAAGACTGTAAGGCACTTGTTATGTAGAAAACAGCACTCACAAAAATTCTGCACAAAATGACGAAATGGCATGTTCAGTACTGCATGTAGTGGAAACGGAGGCTAAAATGAGCCCGAATCAAAAATCTGAGCAGACACAGCTCTTCGAGCTACCCCGAAGTATTTGTAGACCTACGAACGCTTGCCAAAGCTCACTGAAATTGGAGAAAGTGAGCAGGCGTGTGCTGGAGTAGCTGGCGACTAAGCCCGGGAGGACGTAACCTGCTCTGATACTATTTGTTGGAATTAGGGTTGTAGAGAGACTCACACAGCTTGGAGAAGACGAAGGAAGCTCAAGGCACACAATAGAGAGTATATTACTTAGTGTGCAATGGAAAGATAGATAGCACTAGAGTGATGGGGGTATATACAATGCTCGGGGGAAAAAACCTCCTAAAGAGGGAAAAAATGCCCCGGCGTTCCTAGTGTGTTGACACACATCACTAGCACATGTATATGGTAACAAGAATTACTTACAACCATCACAAGGCGGTCCCAACAACCGGTAGAGACGATAGTATAAGGAGAGCTTGCACTTCATCATCAAAATTTATTTCAACCGATCGAGTTGACTTATGTTGGTGTTAAAGTCATTTAGGTGTTCTACAACTGAACCATTCTCTTCTATCTTTAGATTGAACAAGCGCTTCATTAGAAATACCTAATTGGATGCCGATGGTTGCTTGTAGAAGTCGTCAAGTGACTTCATCAAGTCCTTCGTGGTCTTCATCTGCAAAACGTTGAAGGCCACCGTTGACGCCAAGCTTAACCGGATTGTTCCCAGTGCCTTTCAATCAAGGACAATCCATGCTTCATTTGCCATCATCGCGGGCTTCTTTGCAAGACCGCCTAGTGGCAAATAGAGGTTCTTCTGGTAGAGATAGTCTTCAATCTGCATCTCCCAATCTTGGTAATTTTTGTCATTGAACTTCTCAATCTTGAGCTTCCCTTCCTCCGCCATTACTCCCACTCAATTCAAGGAATCCTTTCCTTGAGATAATTTAGTACGAGCAAACCTTGCTCTGATACAAGCTGTTAGGAAATATGTCATAGCTAAGTAGATAATTGAGTAGATTACTTAATGGAGAGAGATAATTTTCACACACAAGAGATTATAGATTAGAGAGAGAGAGAGAGAGTAAACAAAATATACGTGGTTCACCCAATGTGGGCTACATCCACGGGAAAGCATCCACTTAATGGCTTTAGTACTTCAAACAAGAAGTAGGTTACAAAGGGATTATAACCTTGAGCTCCCGCCTTGCTTCACTCTCACCACCTCGCACCCACTTTGTTGCATCAACTTCACACTGTGAAATGTGTGTAAAAATGGCCTTCTTTTATAGACCAAAAGGGTTGCCCTCTCTCATGAGAGGCAGCCATGTGTAGACGCCCTTGTGTAGATAAGTCCAAATTGGACCCTCCAATCCGCCCATGTGGCCGCCCTTGAGAAGACAAATTCGCTTTTGAATTCGGCCATCGGCCACCACTGGCCATTGACTTTCGACCACCGGCCACCGGCCAACCAACCAACCGACCGATCGTTTTTCGACCACTTTTCGGCCGCCATCCGACCATAATATTCCGGCGACATGAACATTTTGGTTTTCGGCAAGTGATTATGGTTTGTGGCGAGTGATTTTTCTTTAGGCACGATGGATTCTCCTCACAATGGGGGCCTTACAAATGTGCGTTTTTACCACAAAAAATTACAAGGGTTAAATCAGGCTTCATACTTAACATCCTCATAGTCCACGACACCAGTGATGTGATATTTTGAGCCATTTATGGGTAATTTTTTACCATTTTATGACCTTTTTTTGGCCATTTTTAGCCCAAAGATGCCCTTTTTAGCCCGTAAAATGCCCAACAAGCTATAAAAAATCCTTGAAATTATGAAAAAATCCATTGGCTTAAATTTTTTCTTGAACCTCATTTTAAATTTGGGCAATTCTTGATGCATCTTTTACACCTGCACATGAAACCTGCTATTTTTGGCCGAGATCGCCCGCATTGAACTTTCTAGGCAAAGCGAGCGTGCCATTTCAAAACACTTGACATTTCTCATTCTCTCATTTGTGCAATGCAAGAAGAGAGCTCTTGCTCCATATCCTTTGTGTACTAGTGTGTGTGTGTGTGTGTGTGCGTGCTTGAGAGAGAGAGAGAGAGAGAGAGAGAGAGAGAGAGAGAGAGAGAGAGAGAGAGAGATTGAGAATTGCGGCGGCAGGACGGCGGCGAGGCGGTTGAGTGTGGCATAGTGGTGGCTCCCTCTTCTTCGTGGTGAGGAATTCTCCACGACAGCAAGCGTAGAGCGGTGGGTGACACACCATTGTCATCTTGAGCTTGCTAGTTTAGGCTAGTTGCGTGCTTGGAGCCATCTGTGGCTTGCACACATTGTTAGGAAAGTCCCTTGCTTGGACACGTGCGGCAAAAGCCCACATTTCTGGCGTCGCTGTCGGGGAATCACCCCGCACTAAGCTCAAGAGGCACTCTGTGCTTCTTATGTGAGTGTTTGTGTTAGGAAGGAAGAGGAAGAAGAAAAAGTTATTTTCTGCAAGTTTTTATTTTTTTTCATAATCTTTGTTTTCTACCAATGTCTGCTTGCACATAATATTTTGCATAGTTAGTAGTTAGTGTGTTAGGAGTGAATGAGTAAGCAGTTAGTAGAGTAGGTAGCTTCACTGTCAGATAATAGTTAGCAGAGTAGTTAAGCTTAGTTAGCTGTAGAGGAGATAAGGTTAGGTTAGTTAGGAGAGTAGGTAAAGGTGTAGTGTGTGTGTGGCCCAAAAAGGCCACAGAAACTGCACGTGCGGAGATCGCCCAAAAAAGAAAACCACCAAAAATATTTAAGCGTGAGGCGTGAGTGTGTTCTACAAAAATTTAGGATCCAAGCCCAAGCCCATGCCTCAGTCCTCAGTCTTATGATGTATACTAGACTCACTCTTATATATATACCCTACCCCCAGAAGAAGGCATGAGGGAATGTGGGAAAAGTTCCTCAAGTACTCCCCCATCCCCTTCACACTCACCCTTTGGACTTACTAATTCTAGTCCTCTCCCCGACTAGGAAAAGACTAGTTTTAGGATTCCGAGGGCTGTACATAACCGAATCGGGGCTGTAAAGCACGACACGTCCCTCTAGCCAAGACGCTCATTTTGAGCTATCGCATGTCATATTCTGTGGCTCGGTTAAAAAAAGGGGACCAAAAGTACATAAATTGGATTGTAAACACCTAAAAAACTAGGTGAGCGGCCTTCACGGGCACTCACCAACACCTCTAGAGTGTCGAGGTCACATGCACCTACACTCTGGCTGTGTTCCAGAGGACAAGCACATCAAGAGTGTCTCCGTTTATACGGGCACTCATTATTCCTCTACCTTAGGCTCTAGCCCCTCAACAGGAACCCAAGGTAGTACCACTCAGGACCCGCATGTTGTGTCCAGTGACTCTTCCTCAGACTATGATGTCATGGAGGGTTACCCAATGCCTAATCCAGATAGCTCAAGACAAGACATGCATGCCATGGGCCCACGGTCCGGACTGAGCGTGCTTAGCCGCTTGAAGGAAACCTTTAGTAGAGCCACTCACTCCGAACATGGAGCTAACGATGTAAATGAGGGGGGTGGGGAAGTAAATTCTCCATTCATGACCAACGTAGACCCTATGCCCTTAGAGAATGTGCATGTGAACACTCCATTCACTACACTCCCTAACTCTTCAAAGCTATTCCCCTCCGAGGTTATATTATCTAATGGTAGAAGCGTTGCTGCAGTACAAGAAGTTGAGTGGTATATCATTGCGGCTAGGGAAAAGGAAGTCAAGAGTTTACACAAGGTCGAGCAACGAAAAGAGTTAAAAGAAAAAGACCCTACGTCAATATCATTGCTAGGAGAGCAATCAAGTGCTCCTAAATTAGCGACCACTAAGGGTCAATCCATAGAGAGACACATTGCATCTACTCCAAAGGACACCTCTAGCAGCTCAATCCTAGATGGAGCGTTCCTAAATGAGAACTGGGAGTAATAACTACAAACGAAAACTCTAACCGACCTATGCACAGGCCACACCTATCATGTGGGTTGGCTAGATGTTCTACAATCCACAATGGGTGCTACTAATGTAGAGGATCAACAACAAAGAGTTTGTGAGGTCATCCATAGGGTTATTGAGCTAGAGAGGCAGAAAAAGGGGATCCACATGCCTTCAACGAGTCTCATGAGATCTTGGATACAGGGAAGGCTAAACAACCAACCTTATCACAAATGGAGACTCCCTTGAAAAGTTCGATGGATCCTCCATATATTGTTTCGCCAGGGGTCTCAATGCAATCTGAGCCCACGAGTGATAGCTTTACCTTTCCAAGTCTAGCTCATCTTTCCCTTGATGATACCATGGCTACGATGCCTACCCCAATAATGAGCATGCCAAGAAACATGCCATGAACCTTATTTGTTAGTAAAGCACCACTACATGGTAGCTCAATGCCTCCAACAGTACCTACAAGTGTGTACCAATCGTATACACCTATGGGTCCTCGTACTCATGTAGTTCCTACCCCTCCCATTGTTTCAACCACCTAAGCTCCACAACCACAACACCCAAGCTCTTATTTCCATGGGACCATACTGGCTAGCATTAGCATGTCACATCGGATGTCGGCTATGGCAAGGGCCACACATATGAACTTTGGGCCACCACATGGCACAACACCGTACTAAACTTGGAACCCAAGGGGTTCCTATGCGCCAAGCCCAATGCCAATACCTACTCCACGTGTAGTCTCTGGAGCATCTTCACCCACGGTGCCTGCTCACTTAGGTGACTTGACAACATTTGCTCAAGCTATCGATCGATCTATTGCTGAGAATATGTGTAACACGCCTTATAGAGAACCTAGAAGTAAGGCAATACAAATAGCCAATCTCACACAAAAAATTAGTGGAGACGGGGATGTGAGATAGCATGTCGAAGTGTTTGAACAAATATACAATTCTCTAGGAGAACACAATGACCTGCATAAAAGTAATGCTTTAAGCCTAACCTTAAGTGGGAAGGTTGGGGATTGGTATAGAACCCTAAGGATGGAAGAAAAAACAATTTACCCTACTCTTAGGATATTGTTCTTGAAAGAATACATACGAGAGGGAGTGCTTTGGGGTGTAGCCTCTGAAAGCCCAATGAGAGGAAGGAGAGTCAATGAGAGACTTTATTAGTTGCTTGAAGCATTTGAATTCTCGCTGTAACCCAAATGAGCGCTTCAAAAATAATCAATTGCTTGATAGATTCATTAGGGGATTACGACATGAGGATATCTACAATGGCCTAGTCATTAGAGGTATCACCACTTGGGAAGCAATCACCACCAATGCGATCCAATTGGAGAATAATTTAATGATTCAAGGAGAAAGAGTGTCTGTTGAGCCTAAATCTATTAGCTTGCAAGCATCGGGGCATCAACCAATGACCCTAAAGCCTATTGCTAAGGAGCAAGAGATATTTGAGATGACTTTAGCAGATCTCACCAAGGCCATTCAAGAGAGTCTTAGAGACAATCATGCTTCGCAAAACAATCATATGTATCCAAGAAGGAAGCAACAATGGTGTTCAATATGCTATGATTTGCATAGTACCAGTGAATGCCCTACTTTTAGAGTAAAATTCAATGGGAATTTCAATGCATGTGGGAGGTATGGTCATCAAGCTAAAGATTGTATAGTATTTAAGCGTGCAATGGCCAATAGACCAACCTTAGCAAGGACAGACATACCTGGAGTGCCTGCATTGATACCGGCCCCGCCTCTGAAACAAATGTCACAACCCATGGTCCCTAGGGCCCAAAATGTTGTTCAAACAACACCCTTACCACCTCCATTTCTAGGACCGCAACTACCACATCGAAAAATCACTTCTGTGAGTCAAGTGGATTGTGATTCATCTATTGCTTGTTTGGAAGACTGTGAGGAAGATATAGACCCTAATATTTCCTATGGGATGGACGCGCTTGAAGAAAGTCCACAATACTACATGGAAGACTATTGGGGACAAGTCAAACCTCTCTATCAAGTAGCTACTCTTGCTGCAAGAGGCCAAAATATCAATTACACTGCCAAGAGACCACCTCTTCAAATGCTATGAGCGTGGAGGTCCACATCGGGTAGCCAAGTGTCCTATTAGGCTACAAAAGAATGCCACACTAATGCAAACCAATCAAGCAAGCACGTCTAAAATTCCGATACTCATGTGTAATCGACGTGGCATAGATCATCTAATTACCCAATGTTCGAATAATCCAAATGCGTCAAAGATCATGCCATTAAACTTTATTGATGTTACCGAGGAGCAATCAAAAAGTACGCATGTGGTACCATTAAACGTACTCACACGATCGATGCTCCAAAAACAAATTATATTCTTAAAGAAAGAGACATGGCATCAATTGCCCAGTCTCGCAGAAGAAGAAGAAAACACGAAGGAAGAGATCGCAAAAAGTAGAGATGTCAGACCCTAGTTCAAAGACCAACATAGGGACTAGTGACGACCTTGTATATATGAACAAAGCTGAAGAGGATTCTGATTCATGTGAAATCATGGAGACCAAAACAACCACTAAGATAGAAACCAACAAGGAAGATTGTCATGAGCCACAATGGTCAGGATCCAAGAAGAAGATAGGAACTTATCCAAACCCTACAGAGGATATCAAGCGAGTCAAGCAATTAAGGAGTTTGGTAGAAGATACCCAAAGGGATCTAGAACTAGCACCTAGACAGATCTAGATTACAGACACAGTGTTCTCTATGTAACAACAACCTCACCAAGTCCATAGACCCTTAGCCATACCTAGTGTCATCCAAGAAGTAAGTGACTTAAAGTCATGGGAAAGTGGGCGTACTCACTTCTTAATGGAAAGACTGTTTACAGAGGGACTACCTGACCCTATTGAAGAATGGAGTTCCCATCTTCCCCACGTCAAGGGACTGGAGCCCAAAAGGTGCCGTTAAACATTGCCAAATTGATGGATTTCATGTCTTCAGAAGTTAGAACCACCATCATGTCCAAACTATATAAAGACCTTGAGCTAGTCTTAGCTCTTTAAGCTTCCCTCAATGGAGAACTGAAGGTTGGGCTACCACAATTTTCATAGATGGATACAGCGAGGGAGATGCCAATAGAGGAGGAACACCTAGATCCACAACCCAACCTAGATGAGAACCTTGTTGTAGAAATACCTGTTAACAAGTTGGGACAATACTTTGAGGGAGATGAACCCAATGCAACCATACCAATCACTACCAAGGGATTGACTGTGAAGGGAATCCTTGATGGCTAGTGGCGTTGGGGTTAGCATTTGTGGCTAAAAATTGATGGGAAACTATGGAAAGACCTCACCTTGGGACCACAACCATAGTAGTAAAGATGGCCAATGGGTTTATTGTGAAACCTATTGGGATGCTAGAAGATCTCAAGATCAAGGTCTTTGGACAAAAAGTAAGAATTACCTTCATTGTTATGGATTTCTCCAAGCACACTATGGCATCTGAGATGATCTTAGGACGTCCTTTCATGAGGGAAGCAAAGATGGTGCATGACTGGTCTAAAAACCATGTCTACTTGCAGTTCCAAGATTCTGTCATTCGAGTGGATCTGGTAACTGGTCGAGCACATCCTCTAGGAAACAAGTTTATAATTAATCATAGATCTGACACCAGAGTTCACTCGGCCCCATCGCAGTATTGTTACACATGTAAATCAGACACTGATTTTGGGGAAGATTCTCCTTATATGGATGTACTACCTGGGATGACTGAGTCGAACAATGTGGATTGGGTCCGCCTAGCAGCAACCATAGACACTTGGGGAAACAGGGGACGACCTGGGTAACACCTGAGGGGGATAAAATGCCACCACTCGTACACTTAAATATGCTGGAAGCAATGCATATACTTTCTGATGACCTACAAGATGAAGGTACGATTGGCATTGGAACCAATAGCATCTCACAAGACTATAGCCCACACAATTTGGGGTGAGAATCATCAATTGAAATTGACTCATAGGATGAAGAATCTGAGTTAAATCTTAGTGCAAATGTGGGGACAAACCATTCAAGGCCCAGTGGTACCCTAGATGACAATCTATCCAAGGGAACAAAAGACACAAGTAGCGATTCATCTAGTGACTCTTCACTAGAGATCGGCCATAATAAAAAATTAGATAAGAAGAGTAAGAGATATAAGAGGGATGATATCGAGAAAATGTGCGTGCTAGAATAAATGAAAATAAATCTACCACAGAATGGCTTAATTATATAGGGGCATGTGATGCTCATCGAAAGTTCGTAGATAACTGGGGTGAATACCTTCAAAGAGTTATGTGGTGTAGTCCACAACCCATTGACATCGCACAAGTAGAGGCTACAGAGAAGCCAAATTTGAGCTGTACTGTAAGGAGACAATAAAATCAAGAGTTTGCTCAACAACAAAAGGAATCGAAGTGAAATCACAGTTCACAGAACAACAAATCCCCATAGACTTACACGCTGCACCTGAAGATTTCAAATCCTACACCACAGAGGAACGTAAGGTTGTGCATACAAAGGCTCAAATAAAACCTATTGATGAAAGCAATGGAGTTTATGATGGTCCTGTGAGAATTAAGAAAATAGAGTTAGCAGACCCAAGAGAAGAGTCCAAACCTGTTTTCATTGCCCACGATTTGACAGAGACTGAGGAGTGTGTACTTAAAGAACTTCTCAAGGAATTCAGGGATATATTTTCTTGGACATATCATGATATGAAAGGTGTTCCACCTTCATTGGTGCAACACACAATCCCCATGAATAGCATGGGTAAACTAGTTCAGCAATGACTCTACCCAATGAATCCTAAATATGCAAAGTTCATTCAAGAAGAGATTGAAAAGCTTGTGAAATGCGAATTGATATACCCTAGTGAGCACTCAGAATGGGTGTCTCCAATAGTGATTATGCCAAAAAAGAATGGGAAACTTAGAGTGTGCGTGGATCTCAAGAAGGTCAATGCGGCCACTAGGAGGAACCATTACCCCTTGCCATATTCAGAACATGTGCTTGAAAGAGTTGCAAGAAGGAAGCTTATAGCTTTTTAGATGGCTACTCTGGCTACAACCAAATCACAATTGCACTAGAGGACCAAGCTAAAATGGCTTTTATAACCGAATTTGGAGTGTTCGCATTTTGTGTTATGGATTTTGGCTTAACCAATGCCCCTGCTACCTTCCAAAGATTAATTTAAACATTGATCTTAGAGAATATTTGAGGGAGTTTTGTGAAGCTTTCTTAGTGTTTATTCCTCTTTGAAAGAACATCTATCATGCTTACAAAAAGTGTTTGAGAAGTGCAGATTGTATCACATCTCCTTAAACCCTTTCAAATGCCAATTTTGGGTTAAACATGGAGTCATTTTTGGACATATAGTGTCCAAAAATGCCATTTCCACAGATGCTGAATTGCCACCACCTACAAACTATAAAGGAGTTCAAAGATTCATGGGCCATGTTGGTTATTACCGATGGTTTACTCTATTTTTTCTTTTGAGATAGCTCGTCCTTTGTACAAGCTTCTTATTTAGTTCCACTGGACCACGGAGTGTGACCATGATTACAAGTCATTGGAAAAGACCTTGGCAAGTGCTCCTATTTTATGAGTGCCCGAAATTTTCCATGTGCATATTGATGCATCGAACTTTTCTATTGAGTGTAGTGTGTTCTAGCTCAACCAGGAGAACATAAATTGGACTACCCCATTAGCTTTGCAAGTCGTCAATTGAATGATGCCAAGAGAAACTACACCACTACGGAGCGAGAAGGTTTAGCTATGATTTACACAGTGAAGAAATTTTGCTACTACCTTCTTGCCAACAAGTTTGTTTTCTATGTGGATCATCAAGCCTTGTTGTATCTAGTAAATAAACCTTGTTTCATGGGAAGAATTACATGATAGTTGTTAATTCTCCTTGAGTTTGATTTTACCGTTGTGGTGAGACCTGGTAAAAGACATGTCATGGCGGATCATTTGTCTCGCATACCCAATGGTGAAGCCCCTACTAGAGTCGATGTGATGAATTGCCCAATACTTCTCTATTCCTAGTCGAAACCATACCTGAATGGAGTGAGAAGATTTGAACTTTCTAGTGAATGTTTTTCCACCCAAAGAGCTCCGTAAGGACATAGCTCAAAAACTGTTAAAAGAATGTGAACCTTATTCTCTCATTGCAAGAACTCTCTACAGGCTAGGAAAGGATGATATTCTTAGACGTTGTGCCCGTGAAGATGAGTATTTATACATTCTGCAAGAAGCCCACATGGCTATAGCCGACGAAGGACATTTCTCAGGGGAACTAATAGCTAGAAAGGTGTTGCAATCAGGCTATTGGTGGCCTACCTTATTCAAAGATGCATCGCTTTTTGCAAAATTATGTGATGAATGCCAACATTACAAGATGACTCAATGAAAGGATAAGATGCCCTTACATCCTGTTAAAGTGACTCAACCATTTGAAAAATGGGGGTTGGACTTTGTAGGCCCAATTAGTCCGGCAGCTTGTAGCACTCAATCTTGATATATTATCGTTGCCACTGACTATGTGACAAAGTGAGCGGAATCCAGGGTGACACATAAGGCTGATGCTAGGTCAACTACCTGGTTTCTCTTTGAGAACATTATTACAATATTTGGTTGTCCCTTTGAGATTGTGAGTGAAAATGGCACTCATTTTATCAATGGAGTGATAAAAGAACTCACTACCAACTTCATGATAGCTCACCATAAGCCACACCTTATTATCCACAAGCAAATGGACAAGCTGAGAGCACCAACAAGACCTTAATCTCTATCTTGACCAAAATGGTGGAAGCTCATCGCACAGATTGGGATTTGAAGCTGACTTCAACGCCCTATGGGCTTATTGTACTTCTTACAAAGTGGCTATAAAATGTACACCATTCAAAATGGTATATGGCCAACAAGCAGTTATGCCATGGGAGTTTATAATTCCTAGTCTACGTGTAGCTTCACAAGAAGGTTGGGATGGTAACCCTTTAGTTGAGCGCTTATATATCCTTGAAAGGTTAGATGAAGAAAGGCAATTGGCTGTGCAAAAGGAACCTGTGGAGAAAGATAGGAGGAAGAAATGGTATGACCATCATCTAAAGAACAAAGATATCAATGTTGGTGATAAAGTCCTTATGAATGGAGTGTGTAACGAAAAGAAAAAGTTGAAATATGCAGGAAAAGGACCATATAGAGTATGTGAAATCACTCCACAAGGCACCATTCATGTGGAGACTCTTGATGGAGTTGAAACCATTGGATTCCTCAATGGTCATGCATGCTGGAACTATGGAGGGAAACATAAACCTTGGATGCAGGTGGATGTTGGCAACCAAATGCACTATTGATTGGGGTATTGATAGTGTCACGACGCGACCACCCACTCTTACCCCTATCATTGAAGCAAAGTCACCTATGCTGCAGACTCTCGTGAAATTGTAGAATAGCCAAGATTCACAAACCAAAGTGATTAACTCGTCCTTGTCGGGTGCCCATGAACCCAACACTTCAACACTTGTAGTTGTAGCAAGCAGTAATATTGCAAGTACTCAACCTACACGACCTAAGAGTACATATCATTGGGACCCCAAGGCCTTACTTCCAGATACCTCAACCTTTCTATCCATTTCAAGAAAAAATTATCATGGAAAACCAAGAGCGCGCTCTACGAGAGTCAAGACCAAATCGCGATGGATTCCAAAACGACTATTAGAAGCCCAAGGCTACTATGATGAAAATGATCAAATTTGGGTACCTAAATGTAAAATGTGTCTTTTTCTATCACCTAAAAAACCATGTGAGTCAATCAGTGTAACTCCAAAGCCAATGGAAGACCGTGGAAAGGGAAAGATCACAAAATGCTACACACCTATCCCAGAGCTAGTTTGGGTTCCAAGGAAAAACCACATTATTCCACCTCGCTTAGGAAGGGGGGAGTCCCATGAATCTTGTAGCTCCTCATGTAATGCATCCATAGAGGTAAAAGCTTCTCCACAGCCTCCACCTACAATAGTGGACCTCCATGAAGCTACAAAGGAAATCACACCTCCCAATGTTCAACAATCACCTGATGAACCACTTCAAGTTTGATCCGGGAAGAGTACCTTACCACACTTGCAACTTGATGAGGCACCTAAGGTAATAGAAAACTAATGGAAAAAATCCTCACATATTACCAACTAGAACAATTGGTTTCAAAGGGTGACAATCACATTTCAAACAGTATGAACTACTCAAGGAAGGGGGAGTCCTCACTCACGTCAATATTTTGGATCCCCATCCTCTTAAATTTCTTTCCTAGCATCTGAACTCTGCAATTGAGGGACTGTATATACATAGCCGTATACTAGTTTTAGCAAACAAAAAAAATAAATAAATAACAAATAGTAAAAGAACAAGAGCAACTACCAACAAGAGAACACCCTATCAGGTCCTACACATAAGTCCAAATTCACCATGTCACATCAAGTAGCACACAAAAACAACTCTTATGTTTTGAAGACCTAACCAAATCTATCTGTATTCTCAAAGATGGCTAGCTCACCAGAGGCATGTGCTTCTATTTTTGATGAAAGGTACCCTTTTTATTTCTCTCAAGTATTTCACATCTGTTACCATGTACTTTGTTGCGAATGGGATTTGGTAGAGAGACTTGCGCATGAGAGAAATTTTGAGGAGTTAGAATGGCTGATATGGCTATGGATAACTAGTGATCCCTACCCATTAGCGAACATTTCTCCAATGGCACATGCTTATTCTTTTGCACAAGATGAGTATCCACACATAGCGAGATTCTTGATTAACACACTTGCGCAAGAGGATGATGAAGAAGAGATGATAGAGACCGAGGATGACTATGGCTAAACCAAAAATGATTTCGTTTATCTAGATGATGAGGATAGAGGCCTAGCCTTAGGGATGCCACCCGGTTTATATAATATCCTCTTTCCTTGATTCTAAAAGGGACGACAGATAGGTAGGTTAGGGATCTGGATTGTGTTTTGAGTTTGTTTTCTAGGAGTTTTTATTTTTTCACACTGACATGCCTCCTCGAGGTATATTTCATTGTTGTTTGATATTGATATGTAGGACTTATATGGATTTCCATCCACATGGCTGAGAACATCTGCTGCGATGAAATGAGCAACTCCATACCTCCAGGTGTACTACTTTCCATGATTCATAATGGTGGATATGTATAATTGCTAATTGTGATTTTTCATGGTTTGTTTGAGTACAATAGTTATGTTTGTTATCTGCCATTATAGATGTATAAAGTTATCTTTCCTTAAGTTGATTGAACTAGAGTTTAATCTTATAGATGAGCCTTGAGATTAGGAGACCGTGACTTTCGGTTAACACATTTACTTGACCACTAGTCCTAGTCGATAAAATTATCTGAGTGTTTGAGACCTTAGGAATCTCTTAGGCATAGAGAAGCTTGCTCACTTAAACAACAAAAGACACCAGCGAGAATACCAAGAAAATGGAAGCAAAAAACATAAGTGTCACAAATGAAAAATCTTACATTGGAAGAGAAATCCTAGCTTGATTTGGTACTTCACTCACATGTATTGTCTATGGTACTAGAGCCCTAGAGTTTCCCAGTGTGGGCGCTTTTCCTTGAGAAGCAAAAAGCCTCAGACATACAAAATAAGCACACACGTTGTGAGCGGGATGGAAACACACACAACGCCTCTATAACGACCCGACACACACTCTTGGAAAGATACACACACACACACACACACACACACACACACACACACACACACACACACACACACACACACACACACACACTATGGGGTACCACTCGGCTTAGACAACACACCTGGCCGAGACAGGGAACACACCTCTGGAGTGAGAGGAGAGAGACTATCCACTTGTCCACTCCACACGAACACACACACACACACACACACACACACACACCCAAAAAACTAAGCTCAAAAGAGGATAATTTTTGATGTTTAGATACAATTGAGCTTGGGCCAACACCAATGGGGCAAATAGCTCACACAATATGGGTAAAATAAGCCAGATACAATCACAAACTGGAGCAGAAACTTCGCTCATAGGAGAAACTTACACAGAAAAACAGCAGGAAAAGAGTGAGTAATTTGGAAAAATGGACAGCACCATCGCGTCCGGAACGGCCCAAAACCCCAGTCTACAATGTCAAAGTGCTCAAATCCGACCTCGGATGAGCAGTTTACGGCCAAAACAAGCTCCAAAATGAGCAAAAACACACTTGCGGCTGTTCCTCCTCTCTTCTCCACGTTTTTTCTGGTCTCCTCTCAGTTTTTTCAGTTCCCACACTTAGCTTTATTACTTGGGCACCCTTGGCCTTTTAGATGAACTCAAACGGACCCCAAACATGCCAAAAACTGACCTCGCAGTGCATAGTTATCATCTTTTTGCATCATCCGCACACCTAGCACTCAACTTTTTTTCATAATGCATCCCACCACCACATGAAGTGGCCCCAAAATATGGTCCTCATGATGACCTTTCTGCATAATTATCACAAGAAAACATCCACGTTGTGTCCGTACTCATCCACGTGCAAGTATTGACCCCATTCGGCCTCCTGACGCCACTAGATGCCATCTTACGCACCTGCTTACCTCATGTCGTTGGCCCGCGGATAGCTTCCTCGAGAAGTTTTAAGTGCTACCAACTTCTCATTAATGTAGAGAAAACACACTGGTACTGGTAATAGTGAAAATCGATGCACTATGTACACCCTGTCCTACCTGTACACATGTGGGCCCCACGTAACCACCTGGCTCTGAAAAATGGGCAATTCTTTATTTGATTCACCATGCATGTATATGTACATATGCGCAATCTCTTGCTCCAAAAAAGTTGTGACATAATTTGCCCATCCCCTAGCCTGCTAGATCATTCATGATCAGCAGCAGCAAAAAGAGATATCAGACTCGCCGCATCACAGGTCTCCTCATCCCTCACCAACCCTGCTTGATCCACAGACAGCTCATCTTGCTCCACCATCATCAATCTAGCATGATACAATTTAAGACGCAATCCATTTACCCTTGACTTATGTAGAACACCATCCAGGTTAGCCAGCTGATATGTGCCATTTGGAAAACACTCCACTACCTTGAAAGGGCCTACCCACTTAATTTGAAACTTCTTTTGGAAGGTGTTGTCGAGCTTACTGTTGTAGTGCAAAACCAAGTCATGTTTCTTGATACCCTTACTTTTGACCTTTTCATTTATCTTTGCCAAAGCCTTATCCTGCATCTTCCCATAATGCTCCAATGCGCTCATCCTATCCAACTGGACCTCTTGTAACTGCAAGAGCCTCTCTTTGAATGCATCACTAGGTGGCCCAAGCAACTTCTCTAACATCTTGACCACAGGAAACTCTACCTCCACAAGCAATAGTGCTTCCTTTCCATACACCAAATGAAATGGAGTAAACCCTGTACCTGTCTTCACCGAAGTACGGTAAGCCCATAATGCACTAGGCAATTCCAAATCCCAATTCTTTCCTTGGTGCTCTGTCACTTTAGAAAGAATTTGTACCAACTCACCATTGAATCTTTCATTTAAGCCATTACACTGCGGGTAATAAGGAGTGGTATGCTGGTGCCTAATCTTCATCTTTGTGCATAAGAAGTCTAGCATTTTAGCTCTAAATCCTAGCCCCTTATCTGAAAGTAGCTCTAATGGCACCCCAAACTTGCAACATATTTCATCATACACAAATTTTGCCACATCCTTTGCAGTGATCTGTTTTACTGCTATAGCCTCTGCCCATCTAGAGAGATAGTCCACTGCCGTGATAGGTAACGGGCCTATTGCATCAATCCCCCACTTTTCAAACACATCAAACGCCATAATAGTTTTTCGTAGATCTGGCTTCAACACTCTCTTCCCAAATGCTTGACACCTATTGCAAGACCTACAACAATGGTGAACATCCTTGTGCAAACTAGGCCATACATACCCCTCTTGCAAAATCTTATGCAAGGTGATCTTTAGAGCAAAATGGCCACCACATGCGCCTTCATGATTCTCTTCCAACACTCTATAAAGCTCCTCTCGCCAAGGGACACGTCTCAACACGAGATCAGTCCCTTTCATGTATAAGACATCACCAATCAATTTTTACCTGTATGCTCTACGCACCAAACCTTGTACTTCTTGCCACACTTTGTCACGATCTTCTATCTTCACAAACTCCACTTCCAACCCATGTTGTAGATTGTCCCAACTCAACCTTACAGGTGGATCAACCACACGCAACTCCTCTTCAAATGCTTTAGACCAAACTCGTGCATCACTCTTCAAACAAATTTGGAGAAGGCGTAACATCTGCACAGGGTCATGAATCTAGTTGCTAATGCAGGCAACCTCCATCTTTTCCAAAAATTCTTCCACATCTTCATCACTTCTTCCATGAAACTCCGAATAAGAGAAATCCATTGCTACCCAAGTTATAATGCTTTGAGAACCCCTTCGAACACACATGCAAGAACCCAAAACTTCTCACTACCCAATCCCCAGAAACTTCAATGGAGCTCAACTTTAGATAAGGACAAACGCATGCACATCAAATGAGTTTTCATAGTTGATCATCGGAATTACAACAGGAAAACGACATTCCAAGATCTCTCGTAATCTTCTTGGCCCGAACATAAAGACTAGGCGCTGCTAGAAAAAATCTTCCTGGACACATGAACATTTATCTGGATTCTCTGAGTTAAATGAAAAGGAGTGAATTGAGGGCCATTTTGATCATCCATTAAAGCCAACCATGAAGCTCCCAAGAAGGCACACGTGACTTAACCTCTGATTTTGCCAAAATTTCAGCAGCATAATAGCATAAATGGCTCAAAAGACCAAGAAACCAGCCATCATAACTTGGAAAAATTTTGACAGGGTTTCCCCTGAAGTAGAGCAGTAGGAACCCAAAATATAGACTATATATGTATGCATAAACTGCCAACAATAGAACTCAAGCATCAAGTAGGAATCACTAGTACATAGCCTATGGCGAGGTCACGAAAAGGGTACTCTAGCTACCTGTATCACCGAAAGGATCTCCACATTTGAGAATCCCCCAACTCAATAAAAACCTCACGCTATCGACCCTCACACGAAGGCTAATGCAAATTGCGTATAGTCAAGTCTTAGAAATGACTATCTTCCAGACCAAGTCTCAGAAATGGCTGGGACTGCTAAATAAAACCATATATGGCTCCACAAAGGCGTACCATGGCAGTTTCCACAAGTAACGTACAATCCAACAGAAAATGCACTCAAACAGGCGCCAAGTGACGCATGCCCACAACAACTGCATGGACATCAATGCTAGTATATCACTGTACTTCAGCTACCTGTACCTGTGTGAATCACCTGTACCTGTACCTGTCCCTGTAACCTGTAACCTGTAACCTGTAATCTGCAACCTGCAACCTGTAATCCCGAATCTCGAAGCTTGAAGCAAAAGGTACTCGAAGAAGATCCTCCGTGGGGGCGCCAAAAGAATGTGAGCGGGATGGAAACACACACAACGCCTCTATAACTACCTGACACACACGCTTGGGAAGATACACCCACACACACTATGGGGCACCACTCGGTTTAGACAACACACCTGGCCGAGACAGGGAACACACCTCTGGAGTGAGAGGAGAGAGACTATCCACTTGCCCACTCCACACGGACACACACACACACACACACCCAAAAAACTCAGCTCAAAAGAGGATAATTTATGATGTTTAGATACAATTGAGCTTGGGCCAACACCAATGGGGCAAATAGCTCACACAATATGGGTAAAATAAGCCAGATACAATCACAAACTAGAGCAGAAACTTCGCTCATAGGAGAAACTTACACAGAAAAATAGCAGGAAAAGAGTGAGTAATTTGGAAAAATGGACAGCACCATCGCGTCCGGAACGGCCCAAAACCCCAGTCTACAATGTCAAAGTGCTCAAATCCGACCTCGGATGAGCAATTTACGACCAAAACAAGCTCCAAAATGAGCAAAAACACCCCTGCGATTGTTCCTCCTCTCTTCTCCACGTTTTTTCTGGTCTCCTCTCTGTTTTTTCAGTTGTCACACTTAGCTTTATTATTTGGGCACCCTTGGCCTTTTAGATGACCTCAAACGGACCCCGAACATGCCAAAAACTGACCTCGCAGTGCATAGTTATCACCTTTTTGCATCATCCGCACACCTGGCACTCAACTTTTGTCCATAATGCATCCCACCACCACGTGAAGTGGCCCCAAAATATGGTCCTCATGATGACCTTTCTGCATAATAATCACAAGAAAACATCCACATTGTGTCCGTACTCATCCACGTGCAAGTATTGACCCCATTCGGCTTCCTGACGCCACTAGATGCCATCTGATGCACCTGCTTACCTCATGTCGTCGGCCCGCGGATAGCTTCCTCGAGAAGTTTTAAGTGCTACCAACTCCTCATTATTGTAGAAAAAACACACTGGTACTGGTAATAGTGAAATCGATGCACTATGTACACCCTGTCCTACCTGTACACATGTGGGCCCCACGTAACCACCTGGCTCTGAAAAATGGGCAATTCTTTATTTGATGCACCATGCATGTATATGTACATATGCGCAATCTCTTGCTCCAAAAATCTCCTGACAACGTCAAATGATTGAGAACCAAAGTTTAAAAAGAAAGAAAAAAATGACATTTAAAAGACTTCCATCGAGCTCACAGTTAAAATTTCAAGCATTTGTTTGTGAAGGGGATCGGGGAGCACCACAGACGGAGAGTGAGAGAGAGAGAAGGAGACACACACACGATGTGGGTGGGGAGACTCAAAGAGTGAGCAGCCCCCTATACACTTTTGCTATGTATAAGGTATACAAGTCAGTGGGCGGTCGGGCAAGGCACATGCGCCTCTACCCCAACAACCTCCCACTTAAAGGCGAATGTGCCTTTAAGCAAGAGAACCTAGTCTAAAGACTACAAAAGGCGAGAGAAAACCGCTCTCAACCGATGCCCACTAGCTGGCTGTGATCGTGTGCATCCGGCTGTCCTGCTCCCGTGTAAGTCCATACACCACCAGACGTACCGCACACGTACTGCAAGTATGTACGCAATACCTGCATATCTCCCTCGTGCACTATGCCATCATCAGTCAACAAACGACTGACAACCCCAACTGCAAATGCTCCCACTGCAGCTGCGATATCCGGTCTCAAGATCAACATCTCATACATGAGACCACCGAATGCCGATGCAATGCTAGCGGGCCCTGCTAGCTCTACGGAGCATGCATCAACATATATATCCCTGGAAATAGGCATCTCTGACAGATAAGGCGTGTCAGCCGCATGCATCTCCTGACTGTCCGCAAAAGATGCATTAACCTGTCGTGCAACCTCAGAGCAAACTAGTTGCTCTGGGTGTCTGCTGGAAGACATATCCTGCACAACTATATCCCCATGCTCACTGTCGAGCATAGAAAGGAATGACTGCATAATCACTGACATCTCAGTCTCCTCTGCAATCATCCACTGCAAACATGACCACTCAATCTGCTGTGACTCACTAGAGCTCTCATGCTCTAACTCCGTATGCATAGACTCTTGCACAACGTCCTCTTGTCGTGACTCACTAGAGAAAGACCGCTCTACCTATCTATCCTGCATAGAAGTATCTCGCACAACTGACTCTCTGCTTTGCTCAGTCACTAGCAAAGCATGCATGTTTGACTCTGTCACCTCTCTGTGTGACTGCTCAAGTCGTGCCCCAATTGTGTACACAACGAGCTCACTACTCTGCACTCCATGCAAAGTACCCTGCAACCCATAAGCAAAAGAGACTCGCTTGCTCTCTCGCTGTCTACCTGGCTGCATGATCACAGAGACAACACCGTCTCTCGCGTGATCCACATGCAATGGGTAACCTGTACCACTCCTGGCACCTCTCGCAATCACTAGCGAACCCAAATGCAACGCAAAAGATCGCTCAAGCAACGATACTCGACATCCACTATCCCGTAACTGTCTGACTGAGATCAAATCCCGTCTCAGATCTGGCACATAACGCACATGACGCAGGGTAAATCTCATACCACTGGGCAAGGACAAACATACGTCTCCTGTACCCTCAATGTCATACACAGCACCATTAGCCATGTGCACACAACCAAGTCTCCCACTAGAAAACGTGCTAAACCACTCACGATGCGACGTGACATGGAAAGTAGCATCTGAATCTAGTAACCAATGTGAAGACAATGTGCAATCCGATATGCAATCCGTAGACATAAGATCGTATGAAGACAAGCTAGATGTAAATGTGACATCGCCGTCACAAGCATACTCAATAACCACCGTACTGATCTCACTAGCATCTATCATGCCCAAATCTACATCACGCATCTGTCGCCTCCGTTGTCTCAAACGCCTGAAACATCGACGCCTAATGTGCCCTCTATGTCCACAATGCCAACATGTCAAGTCTCTATGCCGTCGAGACTTGCGTGTGGGACCAATCTCTCCCATGGACATAGAAGTGGGACTAGACTCCCCAGTAGACATGGATGTCGCATACATAGCATGTAAACTCTGCCATGAAGCATGAGTTGTAGTCTCTCTCGAGACCTGCCAGTCAACGGACTCAACCAGATGCAAACGAATTGTAGACATTGCTAACTCATCAAGATCCTGCCAATCATCATCACGCATAGCCTTGGGCTTCGCCGATAAACCACACAAGGGTTTATCCTGCCCCAAATCCGCCAATGCAACAAGCATATGCTCCTTCCAAGCAACAAAATCTGTACCATCAAATTGTGTCAGACCATAACGCTGGAAGTCAAATGAAAAATCAGCCATAATGCTCGCAAAAGAGCAACCAACAATGAGTAGCAAATGTCAACCAAATCAGCCCTAAACTGGCTCGAATCGCATCAACAAAAGTTTGCAAACATGGCTCAAAACCTGATGCAAAGTTGCACCAATAACCGTGCAAAACCTTGCACAAAATCACAAGTCAATATGACTTAATCGCGCATAAATATCTGACAAAATTTTGGCAGAGTCTCCTTTGTGACTGGAGCAAAAATCTCAACAGTAAACCTCAAAGAGACAATAATATATGCCACAATGGCCAATCTGCGAATAAACTCGATCGGAATCACCTTACAAAGTCATACATATGAGCATACCCGCTCTTGCCGGAGTACCACTCAACGGCACCGCAAATGACATACATGTGAGTGATGATTGCTGCCAAAATACCTTTCAATCGATGACCAAATGTCTGCCAGATAACTATAGCAACATTTCGCAAAACCTTGCAAGATCTGTCGCTATGCGCAATGCGAAATACGGCACACAAGGGCATACACAAGTGACTCCAAACTCCAACCAAATGATGACTGAAAATCACCTATCAAAGTGGGAGTAAACTCAACCACTAAACTGTCAAAGAGCAACCTACGGATACGTAGAAGCAATACGTAAATTGAGCCAAATCTCAAATAATCTCAGCCACAAACAAATACACAAATCCATATATGGCATACATAAACCGCCAAGACCATGGCAACATAGCTCACTCTCGCATGAGTGGCTCTCTGGAAAATTGCATATCCAAAAACCTGTGTACACCTATGAATTTGCTGGTTGCTACAGAAAATACTCCGTGTGTGTGAGATGTACCAAAAACAGTGTTTTTGGGACCGAAAAGTGCACAAATAAACCTGTTGCTGTACCTAATGTAATTCAAAGCATAATTTCAGCAAATAGACATCACCATCGCGTCCGGAGCGTGCCAAAACCCTGACCTAGACTCCTGGATCATGTAGGTCTGACACTGTATGACGGAGCTACGCAAAAAACTACGTTTTAGAGCCCGAAAATGGCAAAAACGAGCTGCACACAGTCTTAAACCTGCTCATGCTCCACTCTGCGTGATGCAATGTCCTCTCAATGCAAGCTCCAACACAAGAGCTCTGCCACAACAGCATCCAAGCACTCGAATGTCAAGCTCTCCTCCGCCGAGCACTTCTCTAACGAGCTCCACTGAGCTCAAAAGCTCCTCTCACCAAGGAAGCCGCAACCGCCTCCTCGACCAAGCTTGACCACACCAAGCTCCTAAGCTCCAAAGACAATGCTCCTCAAGCTAAAATCGCTCTCCATGAAACTCCACGATCGAACTCCACCGTCGAGAGCGAGCGAGCTATCGCCTCGAAGCTCTCAAAGCCGTCGTGCTCTCCTCGGTCACCATAGCTCTGATACCAATTGAAGGGGATCGGGGAACACCACAGACGGAGAGTGAGAGAGAGAGAAGGAGACACACACACGTTGTGGGTGGGGAGACTCAAAAGAGTGAGCAGCCCCCTATACACTTATGCTATGTATAAGGTATACAAGTCAGTGGGCGCCCAGACTCTGGGCAGCCGAGCAAGGCACAGGCGCCTATACCCCAACAGTTTGGACTTGTGAGAGCTAGTTGGCTAATCAAAGCTGAAAAGCACAATTAGGGAATCTTGCATTTAGATAATCTTCTTAGCTTAGCTAGTACTAGAGTAGTTGTTTTAACCTTAGTCATAGCTAACTAATTGATAAACTCACCCATAAGCCCAAAACTCTTGATTAATTAATTTCATCAAAGTGAAATTTATTTATCCTTAATGGCAGTTTAGCATTTCATAAATCTTGCATTTACTCATTTCCACATGTACTTTACATTCCTCTCATGATTTATTGTCATATAATTCTGCTTGCATAAAACAATGACTTTGCCTTGCAGATTCAAATCCAGATGCTCTACAACATGGACAAAATGGACTTTCTCTCACTAGCTTTCGAGGGCGGAATCTACATCAGGAACGGGGTCATGTTACCACCAAGCGACCACCTTTTATGTAGCCATGGGCCGGGCTTGTCGGAACCGCTAGGAGTGTATTATGTTATTGGCCGGGCTTGTTAGTTAGGTAGGAATGGTTAAGAGTGATTGCCGATGAGAAGTGCACTTTAAATCTGGAACCTATAATGTTTGGGTAAGATTGGCTAAGTGTGGGCGCCCAAATGTTGACGGACAAGCCCATATAAAAGTCAATCTAAACCTAAAATGCCTCATTCTCTCATTTGTGCAATGCAAGAAGAGAGCTCTTTCTCCATCTCCTTTGTGTACTAGTGTGTGTGCTTGAGAGAGAGAGAGAGAGAGAGAGAGAGAGAGAGAGAGAGAGAGAGAGAGCATTGCGGCGGCACGACGGCGGCAAGGGAGTTGAGCGCGGCGCAATGGTGGCTCCCTCTTCTTCAGGTGAGGAGTCCTCCATGACAGAAACCATAGAGCGGTGAGTGACACACCATCGTCATCTTGAGCCTACTAGTTTAGGCTAGTTGCGTGCTTGGAGCCATCTCTGGCTCGCAAACAGTGTTAGGCAAGTCCCTTGCTTTGATACGTGCAACAGAAGCCCACATTGTTGCAGTTTGAGTCTCTACTACTTGATGAACTACCAACATCTTTGACTGGATCGGGTTTTGAGGCAAGTACCTGTAGGACCAACTCTTGCCTGTGTTGCTCTCTTTGCACCTCACACTTTAACTCCAAGTCCGCTCACCTTTCTTCGGCTGCCAAGCACGCTTGCTCATGCTCATGCTCCAAGGCTAACCGTCTTTCTTCGTGCTTGCAATCCAATTCTACTTTTCTTTTTTAGTTTGCATGGTCAGGGTTATTTAGGGCACAAGGACTTTTACATCATGCCTTTCCAAGGGTGTGACGTCCTCGTAGGAGTCCCTTAATACCATAAGAACAACACCGTGGTCGGCTGTCGGGAAAAGAAAGCAACCTTGACAAACAAAAAGGGCCAAAAAATTGTCTTTGATGTAAACTGAAGGGCGAGTCCGTCCCTATTGTATAGGGTTCGGCCATTTCTAAATTAATGAAATCTAGTCCCTTTGTTTACTCGATCTATTTGAAAGAGTTGAATGATGAACACAGAACGAAGATGTCTGAACTTGACAAAGAACCCCAAAATTTTCTCTCCACACATGTTAATTTGCATATTTAAAGTACACAAAAATGTACCTTTTATTATCTATTAAGGTATTGTAGAGTACCTTGACGGGTACTGTAAAGTACCTATGATACACTGTAGATGTACTTCTAAGAGACTCAAAGAATGATCCTAAAACCAAAGCTAGAGGATAAGGTCCCAAGTACAATGAATGTGTTTTCCCACCTAACAACACTCTATACAAGATAATCTAATGCCTCACAATGTCTCTCAGCAATCTCTCTGTTCTCTCTTCTATCTCTACTATCCATGCACCATAATGTGGGGGAATATTACTTCTTTACACTTCATGAGAATATCACGGATGTATCTCATGATAGGTAGCTTCCAAGTTGGTATGTTAGCTCCTTTGTGCATCTTGCAGCTCTACATGTGGGCCAACCTTGGTGCCTTCACCAAAAGCGGTGGGAGTGGAATATGGATAAACCCTACAACCATATTGTAGTCATGTTTAGTAGAACAAATCCTCTTTGTATTTCTCCATAGGATCACTAATGTAGGTGGCTGATATTACTCCTACAAATATGCCTGTAGACCTCTTGGAATTTCTTCTACCTTTTAGGTACGTTTCAATTGTCTTCTAGGTGGTTGTTGTAGAGTGCTCCAACGTGTATAGCTGATGGTATAGGTAATCATGGCAATCCAAAATGATGTCAAAGAACCATGCTAAGGTACCATGCCATCATCTTACCATGTGAATATCATCAAACCTTTGTTTCTACCTTATTGAAGAAAATGTGTTCGACTTGAAACTTTAACACCTTCCCTCAAGTCCATAAGCATAATGAGAGCTGAAATCTTACAAGACCGGAAACTAAACAAGAATTGAAAAAACCAAATATCTAATGCTGAATTTGGAGACTTTCTAAACAAGGCTTCCCTTATTCCTCAACCTTGCATGAGGAGTCTTACCTTATTGTTCAACTCCTTCCCTTAAGGGAAGCTCCATCATGCCAAGTATTGATCTATGCTTGAAGAAAAGCTCCTTCCCTAGAGCCTTAGTGAAGATACCAACAACATTATTCTTAATGTGGCAATGGTGTAAGACTAGGTTCCACTTTGCACTTCCTTCCTTATGAAATGCTCTTGAACTGCAACACTTAGTCCTTTAAAGCATCGCTGTGTTCTTAGTTAATGCTTCAAGTGAGGTTTTGTAGCACATAATAGGTGTAGGTTGGCCACTTATATAGAAACCTAATTCATGCAACCATCTCTACAATCAAATAGCTTCACAAGTGTGAGAACAGAGAGGACTGGACCATGCAACTCTCCACCCAACTGTGCCATGTATAGACTCCTAGTCTCTAAATATAGCGCCCCTTGACCGCATGTCCGTCTTGGCCCTTGTCCTGACATTACTCCCCCCTTGGAGAAGCGTTTTCATCCTCAAAAACACAAGTGGTAGTATCTTTGTAACTACACTGATGTTTTCCTTATTGGCATCCCATACGCGGGCCAATTATCCATATGATCGATACTTGGTGCAATGAGGAGGTTCAATGAAACCAAGAGCAACATCTTGATTTTCAACATTGTTGTCCTTTTGCAACCACTTGTATCTAAATGGTAACTCAATTTATAACTCATTTGAGTACTTTAAAGGAGTAGCCTCAACTAAGAGGTGTCTAAAGACATAATTAGCTTTCATGCTTTGTGAAGGATAAAATAGGGAGTGTCCTCATGTCAGACTTCTAAACATCTTGGAACACACAAAACTACATGTTCACCCTAATGAAGGTTACATGCCAACATATTTTGTGAGCACACCTACTAAGTTCTTGAGTTATGAAACTATTGAAACGGTATTCAGTCCCACCACAACAGGTGTTCAAAGTTGAAAACCTAACCTAAGAAAATTCTAGAATAGGGAGAGAATCACCAACTTAGAATTCTTTGTGCTAACATATGCGCTTAGGAGATCTTTTAGCACTAGAAAGAATACTTGTAAGCTGCCCATCCAACGTAGGATGAATAGCAGCAGTAAGATTGAGGTGCTTTCCCCTAACCACTTACATACATTCTTCCACGATTGACGATAAACTATGACTCAGCCATTGAGTATCCAACCATATACTCAATTTGGAATGAAGACTACCAATTAGGTTGAAAGCGGGTTGGAGTGGAGTCAGGACATAGAGTTTAGACCATCCAACTACAGACACCCATCCTGAGCGTTACCTTGTATGGTAGGCTGTAAACTCATAATAAATTTGCTAGAAAAGTTACACTTGAAGTGCAAAAAAATGCAAAAACAAGAAAGTCCATGAATTTGCATGCCGCTTCGAAGAAATGTGTGTTAAACACTAAGGCCCATAACACCTAGTGTGCATGCATTTAACACAAACAAATCCGAACCGCAATTCCATGACGAGACTTTCCACGGCACATACGTGAAAGCCTTGCAACAAGAGCTGGACCATAACAGAATGCGAAAACTTAGTCACACCTAGGTACCAACCATGAGACATTCTCATGAACGTAGCATACTTGGCTATATGTAGAAACGACCCTCCATTAAGGTGCTTTCACAACACTTGTAATCGCAACAAGTTTGTACTTAGTACCCGACAATTTCTGGCCACCACTGAAATTTTTACTGATACAGTGTGCTCCAAATGGTCTAATAAACGGATGCGACCAGCACGTAAGGACTTTGTTGCAACACATCATTAGGAATTAGGCGCTAGTGTCAGTCCTCCCTTAGACTTATATTCTCCACATGTGGAATATGTCTCAAATAAGGATGTTATGAAAAACAACATCCATCAAGTACGAGCTTGTACTAGTGTGTGGAGGTAACTACAAACGATGTGCAACATGAGTGAGAGGGACCCTCATCATTGCTCCACACTGGCTAAACCAAACTCGTTGAGTTCCTAGACCATGTTGTATCCCATGTGACAACATGTGCCAAATTGGACCGACAAGTGGGTTCATAACAATATAATGTATATTGGACACTACGGCCCAAAATACTTTGTTTTGACATGCCCTTGGCATGGCTCTGTAATATTCAAGCGTATTTATACAACTTGAAAAAGAAATCAAGCAAAGCATATTAAAACATGGAATAACACCAAATCAATAGATGCATACGTATGGATTGAACTGAATGTTCACTTACCCGTATTCAAATGCACAGGAGCACCTCGCCCACCCGCGAAAAAAAACAAGGAACATTGGACTAGAGACCCTCGGTATTGCCTTCACAATCCAAACCCTTTGGTTAGAATCTACGTAGTCAAACCCCTTGGTAAGACTCTTTGTAGGAACTGCTCAATTAGCAGGTAATGGTAACCAACATAGTCAACCGTCTACAAAATGATTGGAACCAACTTGAAAAGTTGAATTTGTCCACTACTGCGTGGTAGATTGCAGACGTCTTTCCTTGAAAGTATAACGGTAATAGATCAAACTGTGATCTTGAATGCCTATGGGATGATTTAGTAAACACCTACTGGGTCTTATCTCAAAACTGGGCTTCCATAGACACTTGTAGTGCTATAGAGAGAGCAGGATATCAACACAAGTAAAATGCCTAGCTCCCATGGACAACCATGCTGTCTCAACTATTTGCTGCCTCTAGACTTCGTGGTATAGATCAGTTGATGTGAGGTTAAGAGTATCAGAAACTGCACTTGATTTTTGCACTAAAACACATGTAGTGCTAACAGAATACCCAAAACATCTGTAATGACAAGATTCTTGCTTGGCCATTAACATCGATAAGGACTCCATTGGGTAGAGCTATTCAAGCTAGAGAATAATCACCCAAGGAATACCAACATTTGGGTCTTACCCCAGGTTTGAGCATGTGTGGCTCATAGTCCTTATGCGAATAACAAAGTAGTGTTCAATCGACAAACCGATGAAGACAAATTGTGGTGGCGTCTTGGCCATATTCTAGCTGAGAGTTAGAGCACCTTGGCTTAGGCTGACTCACGAGAAAAACATGTATCAAAAGTTTCATAGAAACTTTTCATTATTCTTCAGGAGAAATAAGAAAGAGAGAGAAGGAGAGCATGTTGGGCTGGGGAACTTTCCTTGAGTTTCTAGAGTGTGTATCCAATCTGTGTCGTCTGATGCATCTTATGCCCAACTTGCAGCTTATCCTATAGACATGTAACAATCTGCCTGTATAACGCTCTCATCGAGGGAGGTAACAAAAAACAGAAGCCACAGATTGACCCACCTACCATGTATGGGGTCGTGAATTGACAAAAATGACTTAAACATGGCACTTTGCGTGTGACATAAGTCCTAGATTTAGGTTGCTTTTAGTGTTGTTGGGTGTTGACAACAACCAAAAATCATGTTAAACAATCCATCACTTATCTTGTCCTTGACATAATTGCTAGTGTGATAGGCATAATCCATGAAGCGATGGAATTCATGCCACTTGGTTAGCGTGCCTTGCATGCAGAATTGTAAGCCCTTGGCAATTATGACGAATGCAAACATGAGAGCCGAAACCATAAGTTCCTTGCACAGTCTATCCTGGTAGAGATTTGGTGAGATAAAATCCCTATTGTACCAGTTCCCCAAACTTGGGTGCCAATGCCCTTGATTTGAAGTCAATGGGCTATATCGTGGCACACGGTAGAAGCCTTGCTTCGCGTGAAACTTTCAAAGCACTTTGCTTTGCACAACAACAAGAGTTTCCAAAGTAAACGTGAAAACATGGAAAAATAAGTAAACTTAAAATTATCTAGCTTGGTGTCAAGGAAAACTCGCTCAAATGCATGTCATAGCCCTATTTGTTGCACGCGAGAGAACTGTCTTGTGTATCTTATACACCCTCGTGTATCATGTATGCCATGATTCACCCGTCTGGTATGTGATGAAATAATCGGAAAGCATATTGCCAATTCCCCCCCAAGTTTGTATGCTCATAGCATAGTCCAAATCTGGGAATCTTCAATGTGGGATGCCCAAATTGAAGCCTTGATTCATATAAGTACGTTAGTTTTGGTAGCCAACAGATGTTGGTACCGACGTACAAAGAGCATGGCAAACGAGAATTGACTGTGTCAAGCAATTTCAAATGAAATTGGCTAGCGCTGTGGGGCGAGCATTTTTGCCGGCTTCTAGAAGCAGTGACAAGAAGTCGGCCATGCTGAGCTCTGTGCACCCTTCAGGAAGTCGAGCCACAAGGTGTGCTGATCTCCTTGAGGTTCCATGGGCATCAAAATTGAACTACTGATGATTCGTGCAGCAGATCAAGCCTGCAGCTACTCAAGCCATGCTTGAGTCAAGCTGGCAGGTTAAGCATTGGTTTGATGCCAGCAAAATTGTAATGCTTAAAAAAAGTGTCACAAGTCGTGCTTGTGCTTGGAGTGCCTAAATTGTACTCACATCTGTTGCATGTAAAGATTATCTTGTGATTCTCATACATTACTTTATGCAGAGATACAACAATTAATTGTAGATCAACGGTTATGCAGATAACAATGGAGTAGGAGCATTATAATGCATCGACAAAGCGCACCTAAAATAGTTTTTTCAAGCATGTAAAAGCTATTTGCAAATTCAGATTGACTGAAAACATCTGGTCTATCCACCGTGCTATGTCAAGCACGATAACTTTCCAAGACATGCCGTGCATGCTTGATCATACTGATAATCAATAATAGTAGTGCTTGTTATTCTTATGCTAACCATAGAAGCACCTTGTGCTTGGTACAAGCCTTGCTTGTGGATGCACTTACACATCTAGTACATGCGCGAGTAACACAACATGGATCAAAAATTTTGGCAAACAAAAAACCAAATCTATGCATACCTTACCTTTGAAGGCTAGAGACGAAGTGTAGTCACGCCATCCGAAAGCTACATCAGTTTCATCTCCGCACTTGTTTGGATGCAAGAGATGCATCACCCCACTGATGCCTTGGCAATTCAAAAAACTCATAGAAATTCCGTGAAAACACGACCTTGTCGTGCATGATAATGGATTGCATGTCTTTGCATTTCAATTTTTTTGCAAACCTGAAATCCTCTGTCCCGTGCCTTGTCTAGTATTGTTGCAAATTCGGAATCCCATCCCTTGGAAAATCACGACACTATGGTTGAATCCCGTTAGTAGTACCATGGTGGGAAGGGCCCCTAGGCCAAGCACCCTAGGGCACCCAAAATTAAACTCAATATGAAAAACATGCAAAACATGGCGAGCTGCTGTCCAAAAACTTTGCAAGAGCAAATCCCGCGAGTGCTCTTTCTATCCACAAATTTTCTTGCATAATCTAAATCATTGTATCCATGGATATTGAGAATATATCCTCCATATAGAATACCTAAAGAGGGAGTACCTTTCAAGTACCTTAGAACCCTCTTGGCTATATTCCAGTGAGATACCTTTGGTGCTTGCATGTATTG
Source organism: Adiantum capillus-veneris (assembly GCF_014529385.1). Taxonomy (NCBI): domain Eukaryota; kingdom Viridiplantae; phylum Streptophyta; class Polypodiopsida; order Polypodiales; family Pteridaceae; genus Adiantum; species Adiantum capillus-veneris. The sequence continues at coordinate 53,094,228 of NC_140933.1, forward strand.
AGCAAGTTAGTGGACTACAAATTTAATGTTAGTCATAGTGATTGTCAAGTAGATGAGAGATCCTATGAGTTTCCTATAGAGAGTAACATCAAATTCGGAACACCATGCTCATCCTTGGTGAGATTAAGAGTGGACTCCATGGGTGTTGAAATTGGTTTGGAGCTGACCATTCCAAACTTATCAAGAATAGAGTGAAGGTACTTTTGTTGAGAGATAAAGATGTCTCCCTTTTTCAATCTAGAGACTTGTGTAGCTCACCAACGTCCTTCATCTCAAACTTCCTTGGAGATTTTGGATTGAATACCCTCCACCACGAACTCATTTCTCGCTATCAAAATAAGATCATCCATATAGAGAATAACTAGAACAATATCTTTTCCTTGAACCTTGTAGTAGAGAGTGTGTTCAACATGGCTTTTTTGGAATTCTAGGAGTGAATATGATAATCACTCTTACCATACCAAGATCTTGGGGATTTCTTCAGCCCATATAAACTCTTCTCAAGCTTGCATACCATGTCTTCTATACCTACAACAACAAATTCTTCTGGTTGTTGCATATAGACTTCCTCCTCAAGTGGCCCATCAAGGAATGCATTCTTAACATCCATTTTCTTAAGCTTCAACCTATGGATTGATGCTAAAGCAATGAATAACCTGATTGAACTCATCTTGGCTACATGAGCATATGTTTCCTCATAGTCTAGCCCATACTATCGAGAAAAAACTTTGGCTACTAACCTCACTTTTTGCCTATCAATCTTTCCTTGTTTATTGAATTTGAGCTTTTAAATACATTTGCATCCTATTGATTAATTGGGAGGTAGGGGACATAAATTCCATGTATCATTCTTGTGTAAGGCTACCATCTCCTTGTCCATGGCCTCCTTTTATTCCTTGCTGGTACTTGCTTCCTTGTAGGCAGCAGGCTCTTCATGCTATAAAATAGAGCTTACAAGGGCAACATTGCATTGCTAAAAATCTGATGCATTACCTCTTTTGACAAGTTCACCTTTGAGGTTATGGTCTATTCCTTGAAGATGTCATTAAATATCTAATATCTAACCAACCCAAATCATTTTCTCATATTAAGCTGATCATTTAATATGGGATAATAAACGAGAACAAGGGTTAGAATAAAGACATGTGCTTATGGATCTATCTCAACACGGAGCCAATGGTAAAGGGGCCCAAATGAGAGATGGTCTGTCAAAGAGCAAGGTTAACTAATGAAGCTTAAAAGACCTTAGGGTTAGCTTCATTAAAGACCTTCAATGGTTAGTGTTAAAAGTCCTTTGACCTTAAGCAAACTAGGGCTGACATTGAGGTGGGAACCTGACCTATAATTAACGAAGCTAGGCATGTGCTTGAGGTGGGAGCCTTAAGCAAGCTAGGGTTGTGCTTGAGCTGGGAACCCGACCTAAACTTAAGCAAGCTAGGGCTGTGCTTGAGGTGGGAACCGCCCTAAAATTAAGCAAGCTAGGGCTGTGCTTGAGGTGGGAACTCCATCTAAGGTGCTTGTCATGCTTGATGACTAAGGTACTTGAGGTACTTGTCACATTTAATGAGGAAGTTGCTTGAGAAGCTTCCTATGCATGGGGGGTAAGATGCTTGAGTCAAAAAGAGAACCTACACAGTTAATGAGAAGGCTGCTTGAGAAACTTCCTATGCATTAAAATCTCAAAGTTAGGGGAATTCTAAAAGAGCACATGGGACACATGTCAGACTCTCACTAAGCTTAACCACATGGTGTGCTTGAATGCTATTGATTGGGCTAAAGAGGGGTCCAATGAGCTTCTAATTTTATCCAACAAATATCTAGATATTTTTAAGCTCTCTCTCTCTAAGGGGTAAGGAGGACACTTGTCAAAACAGTACCCATGTACTTGACTGCATGCTACATGTGATTGGCTAGGGGGAGAGGGGTCCAATGAGCTTGCAGGATGTAGAAATTTTTCCCAAAGCAAGGAAGGCGGGTGCTAGGGGGATATACTCCACAAACACACTCATTTGCAAGGGCATTCTCACTTGGTGAAATTTGAGGAACACCACCCCCTTCTCCAAGCTTGTGAGAAGTGAGAGCCTACATCAACACTCTTGGCTATGGAATGCAAATCCAACCAAGAGCCATGCTACAATGATTAAGCTTTCCATCTTCTCCATCTGCATTACTATGCTATTATGTATGCTAGCAAGAAGAGTAATGATAAGTGAGGAACTATTTCTTTCTCCCATTAATTAAGTTCAACAACTATGCTCACAAAGAATCTCTCAAAAGTGCTTCACCTAATTTCCTAATTCTGCTACTCTCAAAGTTCATAGGCAATTTCCATTACATTGGTATCAGAGCATTTGGTTTCTCCTTTCTTGCTTAAGAAGAGAGGTCGTTAAGTAGCCTATTAATGGTTGTTTTTGTTAATTATATTAGGGTAAGTGGATCTGGGATCTATTATTGGTTTTGTTGAGCCCACTATGTGGGATATGGTGCACACCTCGGGAGCGTTGGTCTTAATAATGGAGTCTTTCTAGACTTGCCTACGGCTTTACCATTATTGAGCCATAAGAAGTCCAAAAGGAGCTATCCCTTGGCAACTCTTCTATGTTAGACCCACTCCACTACTCTCTATACTTAACCAAATCGAGCCGTGGATGTAGATACTTAAGTGCCTATTTTTCAAAGGCTAGGAGGAGTAGCAACTAAGGTTTTGAATTGCCAAAGCATACACTAAGTAAACACCTAAGTTTAATTAACATGGCTGACAATAACCGAGAGAGTAGAATAAACATTGATAACTTTGATTTTTCACATGAAGGTGTTAATGAAGATGCCCCCATGTTTGTTAATTATCTTGTTATTAGGTTGCAACAAGCTATGGGCCACCTCGCTTTGCAAGCGAAGTTACTCAACAACTTCGTGCTTATGGGATTTCCTTTTCTCTCCAAGAGGAGAGAGAGCGCTTAGGAGGCCTCTTGATGAGCCCCCAAAAGAAGACTCTCTCCCATACAAGAGGAGGAATCCAAAGAACGAGATCCCTAAGTTTCTCCGAAGATGTGACTCCACGAAGAGGCCGGACTATACAATCATCAACTCCTCCCAAGAGAAAATGGTTAACCCATAGTTCTTCTCCTCGTCAATCCAAAAGGGAAGAGAGAAAACAAAGGAAGAAAAGGTTAAGAAAGAGGTCACCCTCTTCTCCTTCTTCTTCACCTTCCTCCTCTATCGATGAAAGCTATGGCTATTCTCCTAGAGAATACAAGAGGGGAGGACATCGCAAATCTTACCCTGCATGGCGAAGGTCACAAAAGCTAAAGAAGTTTAAAGAGGGAGGAAAGAGTATCTCTTTTCTCACCTATGATGGCACCTTTGGTGCTACCGACAAAGTATTGGCCTTCATCCAACAATTTGATGCGGCCTTTGGAGATGAGGGCTTCACGGAGTCCTCCAAGCTACACCATGTAGCTATGCACTTCCAAGAATTGGCTCATCAATGGTGGGCTAGCTTTCGTGGCAACGGCAAAGCCCCAAAGACATGGAAAACTCTACGAGTTTCCATCATGAAGCAATTCCTTGCAAGTGATGCAAAGGACAAAGTTCTTACCAAATGGTGAAGTTTAACGCTTCTCTCTCATGAGTCTATCCACAAATATGTGGACACGTTTTGGGATTTAAATCGAAAGGCTACTATCTTTCAAAATATAGACTTTTTCGAGCAAAAGCAACAATTCTATCCGGGATTACCCAAAGAAATGGCCGAGTATGTCAACTCTCAACAGCGTGGTTCTATCACCAAAGTAATCCACCACATCATGGTTGCTTTGCACATCAATTTCCAACAAGGGGCTAGACGGAATGTCAACCCCATGGAAAATAAAGACAGAAGTGATGCTAAGGGGAAAACCAATGCTCAAAAAATTCTTACCAAGGTTATTCTAACAACATCAACAATTGGTCCAAGGAGAAGGGAGTTTACAAAGGTAAATATAAACTCTCACCTAAAGAGCTAGAATCTTTTCGTGAGGACCACAAATTTTTGAAGTGTAGGGAGCAAGGCCATGTTATCATTCTTGCCCCAAGAGAATTACCCGCAATAAGACTCCTAGAGCCTCTATGTTTGAAGCTCCAAAAGAGGATGCTCATTGCCAAGGATTTCTCCTTTTCTATGCTTAGGGAAAGATGCAAGAGCATGATGCCTTTATTTTGTTTGACCCTATTTCAACTCACAACTTCATATCCACAGAGTTGACCACCAAGATAGGCATACAAGCCTACAAGATGGGAGATACATTGAAATCTGATGGAGCTATCAAGGGACAAGACCTCTCAATTACTCCCTTAATTGGAAAATTGAGGCTTCATGTCCAAAGCTATGTGGACAAAAAGTATTTCTTCATATCACCTCTCAAACACGAGAATGTTAATCGTTGGGGCACCATGGTTTAACTGCATGGCTTCCAACATGAAGTTCCTTGAAAGGAGAATCTACTTCACCTGCAGGGAAAAGAGCATGTATATAGATACTAATGAGTTGGGGAAAATCCTGTCCATGCAATAAGGGGAATCAAGAGGAATTAGAGTTGTCTAATTTCCTAAATGGATTCCAAGATGTTTTCATTGATGAAATTCCTAGTGAGCTATCACTAAAATGAGGGATGATGACCATGCAGTTGAAGGGAGTGGGAGCTAATTAAAATGGATGCGATAGTGTGTATCGGTGACAAGGGGATCATCTCAAGCATGTAAGGGTAATTATAATTTCCTCTTTCGGCAAAGAGCATGGTTTTGTAGTCGGGGACAATATGGGCGGTGTAATGCATGAAGTGTGACCCCCCCGAATTTCTCATGGGCCATAATACATTGGTGTTGTATAAAAGCTTCTTTCAATAGGAAGTCTATTGAGGCATCATGTGACAAGTGTAATGCATCTCATCTTCCAAACCACATCTTCATATCATGCTGAGAGCCGAGGGGGGAGGGGGGGGGGGGGGGGGGGGAGGGGAACAAAAATTGTGAGAGGAAGAGAGGTGTGATATTTTTTTTATAAAAAAAGAGGAAAAGAGAAGGAGTGCAAAGACGCTTAAATATACAAAAAAAGTCCTCAAGCACTAGCGATATCGTTATTGCTTTGAGGACTTTTTTTCCCTTCCTTTTTCTTATTAAGATTCCTTGCACTCCCTCTCTTTCCAGTGGAGGGGAGATTTTTTTCTTTTAAAAAAACTATCAACATTACTAGTGGAAGGGCATGGTGGCAAGGGTAAAGAGCAAGAGAGAGAGAGAGAGAGGCGATGGGGGGTGGATCTCACTCTAGGATGGAGGGAAGGGAAGGGAGGAGAGAGAGAGAGAGAGAGAGAGAGAGAGAGAGAGAGAGAGAGAGAGAGAGAGAGAGAGAGGGGGGGGGGGGGGGGGGAGGGAGAGGGATGGAGCTCACTCTACAGGGGAGAGAGAGAGAGAGAGAGAGAGAGAGAGAGAGAGAGAGAGAGAGAGGGAAGACAATAAGAGAGAGGGGTGGTGGGGGAGAGAGATAGGAGGAAGAGGGGGGGAGAGAGAGAGAGAGAGAGAGAGAGAGAGAGAGAGAGAGAGAGAGAGAGAGAGAGAGAGAGAGAGAGAGAGAGAGAGGTTATAGAGTGACAAGAAATGAGAGAGGAAGAAGGGAGTAGGAGAAGAGGAATTTGGGGAAGGGATGGTGGTTGCTAGAGGAGGAGATGGAGAAAGGGAGGGCGGTTAGAGGAGTAGATGGAGAGAGGGGGTGGAGGAGATGTTGAAGGAGGAGGCTAAGGAGGAGGAGGAAGCATATGGGCAGTGAGAGGAGGAAGGGGAGGTAGGGAGGGTGATCCTCCAAAAAAAAAAAGCTCGCTCCATTGAGCTCGCTCAAAAACCTAACTCATTGGCATAGTTGTGAGCAGCTTGTGCTGCTCACAACCATGGGCGCCCGAGTAGCATCCCATATGTGCCTTGCACGTCCAGTACTAGGAGGCTAGTTTTGAACTTTTCTTTGTCTACTCTTATTTGCATACTCTCTATTTCATTCTTGTTGCCTGCACCACTCAATGATCTGCCATTCGAACTTTGAAAGGTGATGGTTTCAGGTTTGTGATACCCATTCTTTGCTGAAGGTGTGCCCCCATGATATTTACTCATGCCCCTCATTCAATATGACACTAGAAAGTGGCTCCCATTGTTTCCTACCCTTGTAGTCTACCTGGATCACCGACACTTCATCATCTCTGACAGCAGCAACCAAATCAACCGCTCTAGCTTTTGCTTCAGCTTTTCCTCGTTGTCTGATGAACTTCGCTGCTTCAGGAAAAGTTTTTCTAATATCATCTAGTTCAACTATGAGTTTCTGAATCTGTCACAAATCTTGACATGAATTTCTTCTCTTTCTAGATCAGAGTTATTGTCAGAACTTGAGGAATTGGGACTATCCACACAGTGTCATTCCTCTGTTCTGGTGCCTTCAGTGCTTCTTCCATTGTTCCCTACTTCTTCCATTAGTCCCCGAACTGCATCCAACATAGTCTCAGGAATCCCAAACCTTGACTGATTTGGTTGTGCTTTCTCAGAAGACTGGGTTGGTATCTTCTGAATGACCCGGGCATCAAAACTTTCAAGCTGCTCTCGCAGCTTCTTGGCTAATTCCTCTATGATCTTAGCCGCCAATTCCCTCTGCTCCTGCCATTCATTAACTACCTTTTCTTTACCCTTTGCCTTCCACACCTCTCTCTGCTAAGCCCATTTACTACCTTCAGGATTGACTGGTTTTACCGGCTCATATGGAATTTTCTCAATGACCACCCCTTTACTGCGTGAAACTGCTCGTATAAAAATTGGCTCTGGGGCCTTTACCTCAGTAGCCGCAATAGTAGGTGTTTCTGGACACTAAGCCGTAAAATGCCCATACTTGCCACAAGTATGACAGTTCGGACTTGTGTGCTGGAAATTACCACGACCCGGCCTCGACCAGTATCCCCTTGGTATCTGCCGCGCCAAGCACCAGTGCCACTGGTACCCGATTTCTCTTCTTGGTGTACACTGGTAGTCTCCGTTTTGACTGGTTCAGCTTTGGTAAATGCCACTATCAACAATTCTTTCCCCTTCTTGAAGTGATGAATGTGAATGCCACAATTGTTCCATAGATGACCATATGCTTTGCAATAGGTACACTGTGGACATTCATTGGAAACATGATCTTTGGATTTACACTTTGAACACCAAGTTTCCTTTCTTCTCACTGGTTGTCTGGTCTGGCTGATCTCAGCAATCTGTCGGGCCATCTCATCAAAATTTTTTGGACCAAGACCCTTTCTTGGCCTTCTCTTTGCTCTTTTCATATGAGCTACATTCAAAGCTACTGGAGGTGTTAATGGAATAAGAATTCTTAGTGGAAGAGCTACTACCATTGGACCTCCTCTTCTTGTGATTCCTCTCCTTCTTTGCCTGATGTTCAAGCTTCAGGGTGCGCTGCACCTAATCATTGAACTTCTTTGTTGCTGCAGATATCTCCTGTTCCCTAAGCTTTTTACTGCGAAACCCATTTAAAAACCATGCTCGCAACCTCTTTTCTGATGGTGGCTCCTCAGCTGCCTGGCTAGATCCTTGATTTTCTCGACATAACTTCTGACTAATAATTTTCCTTGCTTTCTCTATCCAATTCACAGAGGATGTCCTCATCACCTCTGTTGTCTGAATATTCTAGTCTAAGGCTTTGAGCAATTTATTGTATGATCTGAATTGACAAGCTGGGTAATGGTAGTACCATTTCCTTGCTGCATCCTTCAATGTCTAAGGAAAGTATTCTCCCCAGTCATCTTCATCAATATTCTTCAACTCAGCATACTGTTCAAAGGCTTGGATATGAACATCTGGATCATCTTTCTTCCTACCTTTGAACACTGGAAAATAAATTTTTAATGAAGAGGTATAATCATGTCGGTCAGTCCCTTCTTTGCCTCTTCTGTCCTTAGGAACCTGACTCCATCTTGAGGACTTCTTGTAATGGTTTGTATTAGCATCCCAATCAATGTCTGCGTCAGTTTTAGTTTCTTTCTTGTCTCTGGCTTTTCTACTGGAACTGTGACGACTACCCTTGCCGCCTTTGGCCCCATCATCCTTATGTGTGGTCCGAGAATTCCTAGCTTTGCATTCTTCCCTCCCAGCCCTTCTCCTTTTGAACTGACTAGAGTACTCAGAGTCCGTGGCCTCATCAGCATGACTGTGCTCCTCCTGAGCCTCGATCTCAATTACTGGTTCCTTCTGGGTATCAGAGTCTCTCTCCAATTCCTCAAGAATAGGGTCAACGTGGTGTGACGATTTACGACCACGACTGGTTTTGGGCGCCATTAGTACAACTAAAAATTCTAACTGGGAGATAAGAGTTTTTTGGTCAATGAGCACTTAGCTCTAACCACCGTGATTTCCAAAATGGAATTGGAGCTGATCTCTTCAGATAGCTAATTCCAATGTTAGAATTTAGAGCTACTGGTAAGACATTAGTTCAGTTAATGAGACTAGAAAGGAGATTAAAGACTATAATGTAAGAGTTATATGAACTGAAATGGTATACTGAGATGAGAGACAGACTGGACAACTGGAAAAGTATTTGAAGTTTTAGATTCATGACTTAGGAACAACCAGTACAAGGTATACAGATTGAATCTCAAATGATTACAATAGCCGTAATGATTACAAAGAGAAGCTACAGGCAAGAGATTGTAGCTCAGCAAATACTTAGAAGGCTCGACTAGAAGTAAGAATCAAGAATCTCGATTACAATGTAATGGGTCCTATTTATAGCCCTCTAGAGTTACTATAGTAACTGTCGTAGTAATTGCTTATGTGTGACTGATCCACTGTTCGGCTTTCCAGGGGATAGTTCCCGCCTGTTGGGACTGTCTTCGCCTTCTAGATAATCTCTTGTTGTAAATACAAGAAAATTTGACTACTTTCTTCTGGGTGTTAGGAATCATTCTCTCATGTTTATGTAGAGATATGATTATTTTGAGATCCAATCGTGAATAAGATTCCAGTTTAAGAAGAGTTATTGATTAGTTCTTGCATTGTGTATTAGCTGGGCTATAACCCAGCTAATACACAATCACAATCATTCCATCCTTATTGAGGGTCACTAATATATCCCATCATAGTTGTACTTTCAAGGAAATAATTCTGTAATCCACCAAGGGATAGTGAAAATTTCAACTTTCCAAGTTGACTCCATTCAATGGCATGGTTGGTAGCTGTCAGGAGAAGGGCTAGAGGGCAAGGCCCGACCTAGGGGAGTCAAGGACTTAGGCCAAGGGACGGACTGAAGGTGTGGACAAGGGATCCATTTAGGGAAAAGGTACATGAGCTCTCCTATAATAGGTTGGCTGGGAGGAGGATCCAGGGTTCAGTCTCCCTTCGGCCTTTCACTGGTATCAAAGCACAGGCGAGAAGGACAAATGCAGTCATGGAGGAGAGGAAGGTAGACCATGGGTTCTCTCTCTCTCTCTCTTTCCAATTCGTTTTCTATCTCTTGTTCTGGACAAGCTTGGGCCATGGAAAATCTCCTTGGAAAGCAAAGGGAGATGGCCGTGGGCATGGCCCCTTGACTACATAGGTTCATCTCCACGGGAGCGGCCGCTTGCATGCAGGATATGGCGTGCTTCGACCTGTGTCGAGGTGAGCCATGTTGAGCTTGTTGGAATTGCCTTGGGCCAAGGAGGAAAACTCATCACAGAGCCGGTGGGTATGGATGGCTTCACTGCAAGCAAAGACCCCTTCTCTCTACCTCTGCATGGCGCATGTAGCCCGCCATGGGTTCATACGCAGTCAGCTAAGTGATTTTAGGTTTTTTTGGACAAAAGCCTTTTCCCACGGCATTTTTTTTGAAGACAACAAGTTACTCAACACACCCCCCACCCCCCATTAAACGGGCGAGGTCAACACCGTAGGTCAACACCGTAGCTGCCAAGGGCATCACGAGTTGCTGAATTTTCTCTGCTTTTTTGGTGAGCCAATCATTACATGCGTGCAATAAAGTGTATGAGATTTGACCTTACGTACAAAGATCAAAATGAATCATTAGCATGCACCACATGAGACGCAAACCATGTAGCGGTTTCGATAATAAAGCAATTATGGAAATTTGCAAAGCACTTTGCTCCATATTTGCATATCAACAGGTTCTCAAGGTATGGCACTTAATTTATATGTGTTTTTTACTCTACCTATCCACTAATATTGCAAGATTCCATGACGGGATCTTTGAAAGTTCGCTGCTACAACGGGGCGGTTGCATCCCAATCATGGCATGTAGATACACACAAGGCCTATGCAGCTAATTGCTCCATGGTTATTTGTGGATGCATGCACGGGCATGAGTAGGGAATCATGTAGAGGCATTGGTAAATTCATTTTGACTACGAACAAGTGCAAGGAATTTTGCTGCATATTTCAATAACAATAGAGTTTCCAGGTACAGGCAAGGCCTGTGGCATGTCCATTAAAGATGCTAGGCATGGCCGGCTCGTTGTTTTTGTTCAATCCAATATCGACATGCTGCATCCAACGCGTCTCCAAGGGTGATTGAAAATGATTACAGGTACGCTCTGTTTTTGAGCTACTTGTTACTACCATTGGTCAAGACGGCTCAGAGACCTACACAAGGCCGCCCATTCCCTACACTTTGCCAAGGAAGCAAGGTTTCCCTCTTAGACATACGGCTAAGCAGTGTCCGGCGTTCGGACTATGCATACATAATTAGGAGTCTTTGCAACATGTCTGCATGATTTCTCACTAGAGATCGGATTCAACAAAGCCAAGAAGCCATGCGCGGGACATCCAACCACTCTCAAGTTATTCACATATATGGCTATGCGTCGGTTTTGAGCGCACTATCAGAAATTTACCCACAAGTGGGCGATAAGGTTAGTCAATCTCACGTTCCGTTTGTTTTTGTCTACGTTTTCTTCTTCACTTTGGAAAAGATCTCTCTGCTGTGCAAAGCAAAGTGCTTGGGCAGACTCCCTAAGACGTCACTGTACAAAGCGAAGTGTTTTGCTTGTCTTCATGTGAAGCACGGCTTCTCTTATGTGGCCAGGTGTTCTCGATTAACTTCTGATCATTGATAATGGCACACATCTTTGACACGATGTGGATATAAGCTCAGAGTTTCTGACACGGTACACTGTGATGTATCCATGCCAATGTAGTCGTGCAAGGAACATCTACTAGAAACTCACATGGTTGAGCCTGTTATTGACACCAAGAGCTTATCATTTCATTTTTCTAATATGTATGCATGGCATACTAGTACGATGGCCGTACAACACCCATCATTGCATATGCTTCCTCTATAACATTAAATACTCTGTCATGGACAAGGTAAGTAATTGATATCCTCGGGGGGTGCACTATGTAATCATGTTAATGTATAACGTGAGTTCGAAAGGAGGGATTTTAAAATGATAATTTTTTTTGGCAATTTTACAGAGATACATTAAAATAAGGGGTTTTTATATTCAATTTTGGAAAAATTTCCTAAAATACGGGGTCATTTTATTCATTTAGACATGTTAAAAGAGGGATTTTTAAAATACCCCACGAACGCACATTATATAGGGGGATACTAAACGGTGAAATCCCCGAGTTGATATCTTAAAACATTTTTTATGTTATTCCCAAGCAAATTAAGTGTCGTATTTCAAATTACCCTTGTACAGTCACACTCCCATACAAGGTCAGTGGGTCAAGATGTGACTTATGGTTGCCTCTCTACAAGAGCGTGGTAGAAGTACACAGTTGTACGCTTATAGGATAAGCTATGACACAAGCACGGTCTGCACTGAAGCATCTAAAAAAGGATGCAACACATTGGAATAAGGGGATCTCCTCAGCCGAACATTCTCTCTCTCTCTCTCCAACTTCTATGCGGGAAAGGTGGAACTAGACATGAGTTTAGACATGAGTTTATTAAACTCTTTCTATCATAATACGATAACAGGAAGGGCTACGAGCCATCACTTACCACCTCTTTGGGCATGGTTACGAGCCATCTATTTGTAAATGGATAAGCAAGAGTCTTGCCATTAGTGATTTTTTGCACATTATTTTCGCACTCCACACTTTAAGTGTGCAAAACAATGTGAGTTTTTGAACCTCTTAAACTCATCCGGGCTTATCTCTATCAAGGTGTAAGGATGAAGCAGCATTTATACCGTACGACTGCTCACAAAAACACCACCTTATGGATTTTTGGGTGTGACAAAGATCTAGTTGTGCATATGACTCCAATTTCTGTGGAACTCCTATTAGCAGAGTGCTTATATGAGTACAGTTTGGGGTAAGACCCAGCACGTGCGTACTAAATCACTTAGTGCGGGTTGATGGTCCATTCTTGGAACCTTCCCACTTGCAGTTTCAAGGAAAGAAGTCCACAAACTTCCAAAGGGTCGTGGAAATATTTCAACTTCACAAGTAATAAAATGCCAGGGGCAAACCCAAAGGGGGTCATGGACAATAGCCAAGGGCCAGCTGCTCATTGAGCAGTTTTCATGCACCTTATAACCACGTGGTTTGACAATGTTGCTTTAACCGAGGGGTCTGGATTGCAAAGGCAACACCCAAGGTTACATGTGCAATCATGTGCAATACTACTTGCATTTTCCTAATTTTCCATTAGTGCTCCTAGGCCTTTGCAGGTGGGACAGATACCTCCAAATTAGTGAACACTATGCTCACCCTCCAGGTACGCATCAGATTTGGTTTTATGTTTTTTGGGTTTGCTTTTTCTACGTAGGATTCATAAACTATGTTGTCATCCATTTTTTCTATTTAGTGAGATAACATGGTCATGTAAGAGCCAAGACTTTGGGGCCATAGTGTCCAAAATAAGTTTTTGCATTATGCAGATATAGACCCATTTGTAGGGTTTATTTGGCACATGTTGTCACATGGGATGCAACATGGTCTAGGAACTCAAGGAGTTTGGTTTAGCCAGTGTGGAGCAATGCTAATGAGGGTCCCTCTCACTCTCGTCGTAGTGTGTTTGCAATTACCTCCATGCACAAGTACACCTTGTACTCGAAGGACATTCTTTTTTCAGACATTCTTACATGAGACATATTCCGCATGTGGAGAATATGAGTCTCTGGAACTGGCACTGGTGCCCCTATTTCAAGTATGTGTCACGATAAAGTCCCTAGGTGCTGGTCAAATCTGTATTCTAGACCATTTTCAGCACGATGTATCAGGAACAATTTAGGTGCCCAGAAATTGTCGGATACTTAGAATGACTTGTTCATGTACAAGTAGTGCTAAACAACATTACAGGTGGTTGTTTATATATATAGCAAGACTCTAAGTTGTTAATGAAAAAGTTTCATTGTTTGTCCCTAGAAATTATTAATGCTTCACCTTCTATTATGGTTCAAACGTTTCAGCAAGGCTTGCAAATGATTGTAGAGGACAGTATTTAGTTTCTTTTTTCAGAACTATTTACATTCCTCTATAATGTGTGCTATGAGCACCACAAACATGACCATGGATATACAAATTTGGATCTATTTTTTTCTAAACGCATGCACACTAGGTGTTATGGGACCTAGTGTTTAGCAAAGGCTGATTTGGAGCGGCATGAATATTCATCACATCAGTTGCTTATGAAGCATTTTGCACTCTATGAGCAGTATCTCTATGAGATTACTTTTGGGTCTACCAATCACCAATAGAGGTCATGGCTCGCTTCGAGTGCTTGTGGATCTTCCAAGATATGGCGAACCCCGTTTCCCAGATATGGCAAGAGTGTCTGTAAGTGGTTGGGGGAAAGTCTCTCACTCTCACTGCTGCTATTTATCCCACATTGGATGGGCAGCCTACACATATTCTTTGCTAAAGGGTCTGCTAAGCGCATACGTTAGCACAACGCATTCTGAATGGGCAATTCTCGCCCTATTCTAGCATTTGCTTAGGCTAGGTTTTCACCTTGGAACACCTGTTATGGTGGGGTTGGATACCATTTCAATAGTTTCATAAGTCAAGGACTTAGTAGGTGTGCTGACATAGTATGTTGGCATGTAACCTACATTAGGGGTGAACATGTAGTTCCGTGTGTTCCAAAATGTTCAGAAGTCTGACATGAGGACACTCCCTATTCTATTCCTTAGTAGATATGAGCTTTTTAAGAATCTCTCATGAGTTGGAAATCTGGCTCACAACTTCATGGAAAGTTGCGCCAAGGTTTTCTTGCATTATTCTAGTACCTTCAAAAATCTGAAAACTGGTTATTCCTTTGGAAAACTCTTAGTTGGTGTTACTCCTTTATAGTATTCAAGTGAGTTATAAATGGAGTTACCATTTAGATCCAAGTGCTTGCAAAAGGACAACAATGTTGAAAATTAAGATGTTGCTCTTGGTTTCATTGAACCTCCTCACTGCACTAAGTATTAGTTGGCCCACCTATGGGATGCCAACAAGGAAAACATCAGTGTTCTTACAAAGATACTACCACTTGTGTTTTTGAGGACAAAAATGCTTCTCCAAGGGGGTATTAATGTTGGGTCAAGGGCTAGACGGCAGGACCCGACCTAGGGGAGTCAAGGACTTAGGCCAAGGGCCGGACTGAAGATGTGGACAGGGGATCCGTTTAGGGAAAAGGGCCATGGGCTCTCCTATAATAGGTTGGCTGGGAGGAGGATCCAGGGTTCAGTCTCCCCTCGGCCTTTTAGTAGCCATGTCCTCAACTACCTTCTTCAACCCTCCTTTGCCAAAGTTTGTACCTAGGAGCTTTATTGTTTCACTTAAGTAAATCTTGCATTCTTTAAAGAAAATAAGATCCTTCATCAAAGCATCTTTAAAGCTTTCACAATTCCTCCTTGCATGGTGAGTATTGTCACACCATATGCATCTAAGTACAAATCCTTCTCTGTCATGAGGTCTTTGCCCTATAGATTGACCCTACGGTTGCCGTTTTCATCTAGCCTTGTAAGCTTTAACTTTAGCTCATGCATTCCTTTAACAATGTAGTCATCCATGAAAAACTCTACCTTCAAGGATAATTTGAATTCTTCCCATGTTTCCCTATGTTCATTTCTAATTCCTCTTAGATGATCTCTCATCTCAAAAACCACAACTAGCTCAAAACTTTGTACCATGTATGCTTTAGGCACTTGATGCAGCTCCATCTCCTTTACATACCCAAAAGATACTTTGTTACATATTCACCATCAAATTGGTCCAATTTCTTCACTATTAGTTGAATAAAGTTCCCTTCTTTCAATAGTTTCATACTACTCCATAAACATAGAAAATGATTGAAACATTTGCAGTGTGACAAGATCAAATCGCAACCTCTGTTTCTCTTGTGGCTCCATATCTTTAAGTATTTGATTTAATACCTTCAAAGAAGCTTTTGAACCCTCACCCTAACCTACTTTGCATCGGGCTCACCAAAAATGTGACAAGAAGTGGGCATTGCGGCTATGGGCCTCTAACTTTGAAACAAGTTAAAGTAAAAGACACACATAAAATGAAAACAACTCCATCCATGAAAGATTATCCTTTGAGAAGAACCAAGATCAACTCAAAACTTTTGTGTGTGTAAAGAGTTGGTATAGCCTCTCTCCAATTGCGCAAATGCAATCCTCTTTTGCATTGATAAAACCCCTAAACTAACGCTTCAATTCTTTGTCGTAACCATTTCATGGAAGCTTCATAGATTTATTAGAGAATCCAAAGTGATTATTTGAAGAGTTGGAACCCTAATTGGTGGCCTCCTAGCCTCAAACATGCAGTGGAAATGGCCTGAGAATGCACTACCATTCTAGATTGAAACTACAGTATCTCCTTTGTTAGATGTCCAAAAGAGCTTACTATTGATTCTATAAGCTCACTCTTAACTTGAGAAAGGATAGAACTATAAGTGATGTGGAATTGTTTTGCATTTTTTACTAATTTTGGGCTATTTTGGACCATTTATGGCCATTTTTAAAGCGCTTCTTAGCCTAGAAATACCCTTTTTCGTCTGTAAAAGCCCAAACGAGGTAGCAAAAATCTCTAAATTTGTAGAAAAAAAACCGTTAGGCTCAAATTGAATGTTTAACCTCATTCTCCCACTTGGCAAGCACTTTGGACACATTGTTTACAAAAATTCATGAAACTTGCTATTTTTGCCTGAGATCGCCCGCATTGAACTTTCTAGGCAAAATGAGTGTGCCACTTCAAAGCACTTGATATTTGTACATTTGTAAATTAAATTATGTATGCTCTAATGTGTTAAAACATGCAGCAATACCACCTCCAAGACCTTGGCCGCTCGTCACGGTATGTATACAACTCCAATTGTAGCGATCGTTTTCACATATATCACACTATGTACATTATAGCACTTGGTCCCAAATAACAAAAGCATTAAGAGTTAGGTAGATATTTTAGTTTCACATTATACACATGCCACACAAGAAACCGTTGAATTAGAGATAGTGTCACAATCACTAGGCGACGTGCCTTTTCTCTCAGCCGCTCTTGCATTGTCTTTCATTCTTGTGTGCCCTCCCATCTCCATCGATGACAAATCAAAGGGGCATATATTGAAGCGAGGGGAAAATGGTATTCCCATCTACATGTGCTTCTCCAAGGAGCTTAAATCCCCTCTCCTTCACATGATCCAAGACAATGCACCGCAAGCGAGGAATTGTGCCTTTGCACTTGACGCAAGGGCAACAGAGAGTGTCCTTGAGCCATCACTCGTGCTCGAGGCCGTTGCGAGGGCCATTATTGTCCCATTTTCCATGCATATGTGTGTAAGAAAGCTGTATTAATTCAAGAATATTTGAAAATTCACATGTGCTAGAAAATGAATAATCTATAGATCAGGTGTACGCTAAATTTTGAATAGCAAAAAGAATGGCATTTAAAATACTATTTTTTCAAACCCATGTACTACACTTACATAATTGTGAGTGATATACCCAATTAGCCACTTATGGTTAACAAGTAAGGACTAGCTACTTAGGCTTTTCCACTTAGGTTTTGGTTGCTTAGGGCTAGCCTATTAGGGTTGGCTGCTTAGGGCTAGCTGCTGATAGCCGTTTTTTGGCTCTTTGTAATTGCCATAGTGAGTTATCTCACCCTATCAAATCACTCAAACACTGTGGTTACCCTCCCCTTTCACTGTATATAGGTGCGTGTGAGTTAGGGGACTTTTCCCATATCTGCTTACTGAAATAAAAAACCCTCAATTAGCTAGTCATTGGGCTAGTTGAGCCAAAAAAATAAAAAATATAAAAATATAAGTATATTATGGCCCATGCGTATGTAAATATTTCTTTGTATATAGGGCCTAAATAAAAGATTTTTTCATAATTATTTTGGTATTTATTTAAATATTTCTACCTAGGTGTGTGTTATTTATGCTCTGTACATTGCCTCACCATTACCACAATTTTTTCTTACCATTTTTCATACTCTTTATTCCATATAGAAATATTTTCATGTAAGCTTCTCTTATATTTGGAGTAAATCCACCCCAACAAAAATCCAAAAAAACTAGTTTTATTTATGTGTATATTTTTTCACTATTGTGATTTTTCCCTTCCTACATCTATTTTGTTTTTTTTCTAAAAAATTAGAACACCAAAAATATTTATCTTTTTATGGTAGCCTCATAATGAGAGAGATTTCTTTTGACCCCTTTATATTTTTTCCACTTATATTATTTATATTTGACATGTACATATTTTTTAGACCCCTCAATATTTGATTTTCTTAGTTGTACTATTCACTTATATCATGACCTCAACAATATCTTCAATTATAGACCTACCAAATAAGGTCAAGGGTAGGTGGCATGCATACATGCACTATGGAGGGCTCACTCTTGGAGGTATTCAAAAGAATCATCCAAAGAAGGACCCCACAAGGACCTTGTGCAGTGGAAAAAAACGATCGGTTTTGCTGAATTTTTAAAGTTCACTTGCTCTCCAAATTTGAAAAGGTGATACAAACAAAAGTTGTAGCTCGTGGGCTGAACTTTTGCCTCAAATTTTTTCATATTTTTTTGAGCTACGAGCTGTGAGCTATGATTTTATTAGTGGACCCCAGTTTTCCCATGCTATGCAGCCACACTCTCTCTTCCACTTTATCATTTTCCTCTTTCACACACACTTCTCCACTCATCATCCCCACCTCTCTCACCACTCCTCTCTGCACCCTACTCACCTTCTCCTCAACCTTGAAGAACAAGAGAAACCATGGTGAACTCATACCTCCCACACACAATTCCATTCCAAAATTGACCACCTAGTCTCATTTTTCCTCCCCAAATTACCCATATCTATCAAAAAAACCACAAAATCCAGCCTCTTCTCTTAAAAGATAGCATCATGGTGGTTGATTACTCAGCTTCAATTACCTTGTCTCTCAAGGAAGGTCAAGAGTGGAGAAAAAATGTACCGTCAAAGCTAGTGGACCGTCAACAAGCGTCAAAATTGGCCCTACTCAAGACACTTGGAGCATCAACCTTGTAAGAAATCCACCTTTTCTTACCTCTTAAGAGTTTTTCTTCCTTATTTGTATCCTACATGGATACTCCCATTGTAAATATCCAATTCCATTTGTAAATTAATACTAACTCTACTAACACTAACCCACTATGAAAAGTCATATCACCTCCATTTCTCTCCTCTCTCTTTCCCCACCAACTTCTTGATAATTCCAAGCAAAAGAAATTACATAAATTGCTGAAAATCTAACCCAACCATGGTTAGAGGAGTAACCCTAGCCTTCAAAATTGCTATAAAAGGAGGGTGTAGCTAGCACAAAAAGGGGGGGAGAAGAAAGAGCACTATGCTATAGCTTGAGAAGCCAAGCTCAACCTCTTGAGAAGGAGCTCTTGAGTGGAATCTCATTGGCATTAGGCATATGTATGTGTTGTATTAGGGGTGATTAGCAAGGGAACTCTATGCCATTGTAAGAGAGAGTGATCATTCAATTGAGAGTAGGAAATCTATCATTTCTCCTACTAGTGTAAGCCCAACATTTGCTGAATCAAGGAGGGTGAATTTGGACTAAGCATGGATACCTTGTCTCCCTTCCAACGTGAAGTCATGGACAATAATGATGTGTAAGTGTCTTGGTGTTTTATTTAAGTTCTTGATAGCTTGTCTCCGGGTATTGTTATCAATTTAGCCATAAATCCCACATGCTGTAAGAGGGCGACAGGGTGGAGAGGACTCCCTTGGCCTTAAGACAGTGATTGGGGTGGCTTTTTTCTTGTGATGTGTTGTGGTGTAATTTACTCAGGCTATGTTGAACAAATACTAATCTCACTTTGATTGGTCATGACAAATTTGTAAGAAGGCATTAGTGCAACAAGCACCCCCTCCCCCCTTCTCTCTCTTTCTTACATGTATATATTTATGTTTGCTTGATCATTAACGATACACTTCAAAGCAGCCCGAGCACCATCTCTCTCTCTCTCTCTCTCTCTCTCTCTCTCTCTCTCTCTCTCTCTCTCTCTCTCTCTCTCTCTCTCTCTCTCTCTCTCTCTCTCTCTCTCTCTCTCTCTCGTGTTTTAGTGTGTGAGAGTGTTCCATTGGTGTTAGGGTTAGTGTAAATTCCTTGCTTGTTTGTGGGTTGCTCTAACGATTCTCCTCTTTTGCGTCCTAGTTCGCTCTTAAACTAGGTGGTGCCCCTTGTGTAGTTGGGATTTGGCTGTGGGTTTGTTGTTTTGGTTTATGTTGTGTTGTGCCCCAGCCCCATTGAGCAGCACGGGAGCCTTGAAGGGTGTCTAGAGGTTGCTCTTCTTGTTGCCCGCCCCGGACCGCTTCACTGCTTATGTTTAACCGCTTAGGCTTACTTGCATATGGTTAACAAGAAATTTCAGGTAGCCAAACCAAAGCGATTAACCATAATTTGCTCATTGTAAGCAACCAACCTAACTGTGTAACCCTAAGCAGATAACCCTAAGCAGATAACCCTAAGCAGATAACCCTAAGTAGATAACCTTAAGTGAACAGCCCTAAACGATTAACCTGAAGTGGCTACCCCTTAGTGGCTTATGGTTAACGGATTTTTACATCCAACACTAAGCAGCTAACCCTGAGCCACTTATGGTGGTAAACTACTTAACGCTGGCCGCATAGGGATAACTGCATAGAATAGGATGGTTATGGCTAACCATTTATGGTTTGGCCACTTAGAGGAAGCTACTTAGAGTTGATCTCTTATAGTTAACCATTTTTGGTTTGGTTGAGTTGGGTGCTTATGGCTAGTAGTTTAGAGTATAACCACTTATGGATAGTCATTTAGGGTAAATCCACTTAAGGTTGACCACTCATGGATGGCCATTTAAAATTTCTTAGGTTTAGAGTGCAATTGATTTTTTGTACCACGATCTAGGAAAATTTAGTATTAGGATGTTTACGGTTAGTGGCTTAAGGTGGTTTAGGGTCACTTGGAAAAAGCCGATTCGGTTCATTTCGGGAAATCTAGGGATGCTTAGGATTGGCCATTTAAGCCGTTTATAGCCACCTAGGGTTAGTTGTATAGGATTATTAGCCACATTCTCTCTTGTTTCCTATTTTACAAGTTCCATCAATGGATTGAGAGGATATCATTGGTGCTCTCATAGTAGAGGAATACACCTATAGGGAGGCACTCCAATCTTATGAGTCTTGCTTTTTTGCATGTGGGTTATCAACCCACAGTAAGCAAACTTCAGTACTTCTCTCTAACATGCTCTCCTATTTTTAGCCATCTCTCATAGCTTCTTAGCCAACCTTTCTCTTCGTTCATCCACACCTCTCCTTCACCGAGCTCATGATTGGGTATGACCCCATCCATGCACCCTCTAAAGCCACTATGGAGGCTCGAAAAGTTTTATGCAAGCCTCACGTTAGCTTGCAGACTTGGGGTATGGCATACCCTCTCTCTCTATGGTAAACCTTTTGTCAGTAGCATCCCACTCACTACACCGTCTATGGCACAAGCCACCCCTCTAGGTTCAAATCTTAACACTAGAGAATAAATTCCACAAACCACTAAGGAACCTAGCCCTTTGTCCCCACCCCTGGCCATACACCCTTGCAGATCGAATCTCGTTCTCCTTGAGCCTCTAGCAGGATAGCTTATAGGTCTCATAGTCACTCCTCTTCTTCCTCACATCAAGCTTTGGGTTCACATAGGTCTAGCTCTGCTCAAAAACCTACTTTGAGTGGAGATGTTGGATGTATTACTTGCTTTGAGAGGAGTATTAGGCAGAACAAGATGAGAATGACCTTGGTAGAAAATCTTTGATGGGATATAGGGAACATACTAAATGCATGGCACCTCAGTAGTGTTTCGATTATGCCATTTGGTAAACTCTACCTACAAAAACTACCTACTTCCTTGGGAGGAACAAAAAAGAATGGCTAAGGAAAATGGCTTTTGTGGAAAATATATGAGGGGAATAGGGAGTCCGTGTTAGGGCCCACTCTGCTACATCTTCGGGTGCACAACCTTAATTACATTTTCTTTGATTTCAAATATGAGCCACAATAAAGACTATTGCACTAAGCATCAACAGATTTTGCGTGGTAAAAGTCCTGTGAGGAGATGGATAGTGCAAGAATCACCAAAGGCTCACATGAGCCAAAAGAAGATACATAATCAATAGTAGAGCACATTCAAATCTTGTTAAGTATGGAGCCTGATTTACCCTTGTAATTTTCTGTGGTAAAAGCGCACATTTGTAAGGCCCCCATTATGAGGAGAAGCCATCGTGCGTGAAGGAAAATCACTCACCGGAAACCAAAATTTTCACGGACAAGAATCAGGGGCAACTTTAAAGGCCTCAGGGGAATATTCTTTTTCGCCGAAATATTATGGCCGGACGGCGGCCGGAAAGTGGTCCGAAAACAACCGGTCGGTTGGCCGGTGGTCGGAAGTCAATGGCCGGTGGCCGGTGGCCGAATTCAATGGCCGGTGGCCGAATTCAAAAGCGGACTTGTCTTCTCAAGGGCGGCCACACATGGGCGGATTGGATGGTCTGATTTGGACTTATTCGCACAAGGGCGGCTACACATGGCTGTCTCTCATAAGAGAGGGCAGCCCTTTTGGCCTATAAAAGGAGGCCATTTCTACACACATTGCATAGTGTGAAGTTGATGCAACAAGGTGTGTGTGAGGTGGTGAGAGTGAAGCAAGGCGGGAGCTCCATTAAGGGTATAATCCCTTTGTAAACTACTTCTTGTTTTGAAGTACTAAAGCCATTGAGTGGCCTCTTTCCCGTGGACGTAGCCCACATTGGGTGAACCACGTATATCGTGTGTACTCTCTCTCTCTCTCTCTACACTATAATCTCGTGTATATAAATATGTCTCTCTGCATTAAGTAATCTACTCAATTATCTATTTAGCTACGTCTTATTTCCTAACAACTGGTATCAGAGCAAGGTTTTCTCGTAGCTAAATTATCTCAAGGAAAGGATTCCTTGAATTGAGTGGGAGTTATAGCGGAGGAAGGGAAGCTCAAGATTGAGAAGTTCAACGGCAAAAACTACCAACATTGGAAGATGCAAATTGAAGACTATCTCTACCAGAAGGACCTCTATTTGCCACTAAGCGGTCTTGCGAAGAAGCCCGCAACAATGGCAGATGAAGCATGGATTGTCCTTGATCGAAAGGCACTGGGAACAATCCGGTTAAGCTTGGCGTCAACGGTGGCCTTCAATGTTTCGGAGATGAAGACCACGGAGGACTTGATGAAGTCACTTGACGACTTCTACGAGAAACCATCGGCATCCAATAAGGTATTTCTTATGAAGCGCTTGTTCAATCTAAAGATGGCAGAGAATGGTTCAGTTGCAGAACACCTAAATGACTTTAACACAAAAATAAGTCAACTTCGATCAGTGAAAATAAATTTCGATGACGAAGTGCGAGCTCTCCTTATACTATCATCTCTACCGGATAGTTGGGACAGCCTTGTGATGGCTGTAAGTAATTCTATCTCTGGCACAAATACTCTTAAGTTTGATGATGTTGTGGGTGTTCTCCTAAGCGAGGAAATGCGAAGGAGAAGCACAAGAGAATCATCAAGTGCTGCACTATTAGTGGAAACAAGAGGAAGGCTGAAGGAGAGGTTCAAAAACCAAAAGGGTCGTGATCGCTCAAGGCGGAGCAAGTCACGCACCAAGTCAGTTCTTGAATGTTGGAACTGCGGCAAGAAGGGCCACGTCAAGAAGGATTGCTGGTCCAAGAAGAAGAAGGAGACAGAGTCTCAAGACAACAAGCCAACATCGGAGGCCAATGTGGCAGGTAAAGTAGAGCAAGATGCTCTAATTCTCTCATTAGACAATGTGTCTGATTCCTGGATAGTAGATTCCGGGGCTTCATTCCATGCGACACCACACAAGCAACATTTCCAAGACTACACAAAAGGTAATTTTGGGTATGTATACTTGGGAGATGATGAAGCTTGTGAGATTGTCGGCAAAGGTACAGTTTCTGTCAAAACTGCTAACGGAAATGAATGGAAGCTTAAAGATGTTAGGCATGTTCCTTCTCTTCGCAAAAATTTGATCTCTACAGGACAATTGGACGATGAAGGTCACAACATTGCATTCGGAAACAAACGGTGGAAGATCTCAAAGGGATCTTTGGTGGTTGCCAAGGGTGAAAAATTCGGTACACTTTACTTGTGTACTGTTAGCACGCAACCTTCAGCTTGTGTAGCAACTACAGAAGTTGACAGTGCGGTGTGGCACTACCGACTTGGGCATATGAGTGCCAAAGGAATGCAAATCCTTCAAACAAAGAAGCTTCTACCAGGTTTGAAAGAAGTGGACTTAGAGTTTTGTGAAGATTGTCTTTATGGTAAACAAAAGAGGGTAAAATTTCAAAAATCAGGAAATGAAAGAAAAAATAAAAAACTTGAGTTGGTTCATTCTGATGTTTGGGGTCCTGCAAGTACACCATCACTTGGTGGCTCATTGTACTATGTAACATTCATAGACGATGCGACTAGAAAAACATGGGTTTATGTCATGAAGAATAAATCCGATGTATTTTCCATATTTCAAAGGTGGAAAGCCTTTGTGGAGAATGAAAGAGGTACCAAGGTTAAATGCCTCAGATCCGACAATGGAGGCGAATATTGCAGCCAAGCTTTTGTGCTAGCAATGGCATTCGGAGGCAAAGGACAACCCCAAGGACACCTCAACAAAATGGGATTTCGGAAAGGATGAACAGAACAATCATGGAACGAGCACGAAGCATGCGGCTACATGTAGGCCTACCGCTTGAGCTTTGGGCGGAAGCTGTAAGTACGTCTCTGTACTTAATCAATCGGTCACCCTCAATGGCATTGGATGGGGGAGTAGATAGAAGCCTAAGATCAAAGTTAGATGCAAAGTCCAAAAAGTGTTTCTTCATTGGCTATGGAGAAGGAGACTTTGGGTATCGCCTATGGAATCCTGAAGATGGTAAAATCTTAAGGAGTAGGGATGTAATTTTTAACGAACAAAATATGTACAAAGATTACTTGGAAAGAAAACAAACAAAAGAAACAGGTGATGAGTACATGGAGCTTGAGGATGGTAAAGACTCAAGGACTGCAAACGATGACAATGTGCAACAACATCAACCAAATGAGGAGCCTCAACCTATTCCCCGAAGATCTACAAGAGCAAGTAGACCTCCAGAAAGGTTTGTTCCTTCCTTCAACCATCTCTTGATCTCAGATTCTGGAGAGCCGGAATCATATGAAGAAGCTATGCAACATGAATCCAAAGAAGAATGGACAAAGAGCATGCAAGTGGAGATGGACTCACTACATCGCAACCAAACATGGGAGTTGGTTGAGTTGCCTAAAGGTAAGCGGGCACTTCAAAACAAATGGGTGTACAAGCTAAAGGAAGAAGAAGGTGGGAAGAAAAGGTACAAGTCTAGGCTTGTGGTAAAAGGTTTTTCTCAAAAGAAAGGTATTGACTTCAATGAAATATTTTTTGCTGTTGTAAAAATGAACTCAATTAGGCTTGTCTTAAGCCTTGTGGCTGCTCATGATCTAAATCTCGAGCAAATGGATGTAAATACGGCATTCCCTCATGGTGACTTAGAGGAGGAAATCTACATGCTTCAACCAAAGGGGTATGAAGTAAAAGGTAAGGAGAAAATGGTTTGCAGATTAAAGAAGAGCTTGTATGGTTTAAAGCAAGCATCAAGACAATGGTACTTGAAGTTTGATCGATGGATGTTGGATCATGGATTCACAAGATGCAACTCGGATCACTACGTCTACACGGAGAATTTGGGAGATGGGAAATTCATCATCCTAATATTGTATGTTGATGACATGTTGATTGCAAGTGCTAACATGCAGGACATCAAAGACCTAAAAGAGGAGCTGTCCAAATCTTTTTCAATGAAATATTTAGGTGCTGCAAAGAGGATACTTGGTATGAAAATATCAAGGGACAGGACGAAGAAGACAATAAAGCTATCTCAAGAAGATTACATCAAGAAGGTACTAGAAAGGTTTGCAATGCAAAATGCAAAACCAGTTTCTACACCTTTGGCTGGTCATTTTAAACTAACGAAGGATATGTGTCCAAAGACACAAGAGGAGATAGCCTATATGTCTAAAGTTCCATATGCTACAGCGGTAGGTTCTCTAATGTATGCTATGGTTTGGACAACGCTAGACATTGCACATGCAGTGGGAGTTTTGAGTAGGTTCATGGACAACCCAGGTAAAGAGCATTGGCAAGCTGTGAAGTGGATACTTAGGTATCTAAAAGGGACAACAACAAATGCTTTGTATTTTGGAGGAACTGATATTTTTCTAGAAGGGTATGCTGATGCAGATATGGCAGGTGACAAAGATACTCGAAGGAGCACTACTGGCTATGTGTTCACGGTTGGAGGCACAACAGTAAGCTGGGCTTCAAAGCTGCAGAAAGTGGTTTCACTTTCTACCACAGAAGCAGAGTATGTAGCAATGACGGAGGCAAACAAAGAAATTTTGTGGCTTCACAGATTCTTAGAAGAGCTTGGATTCAAACAAGACAATTGTGTCTTGTACAGTGATAGTCAAAGCGCTATCCATCTTGCGAAGAACTCAGCCTTTCATTCAAGGACAAAGCACATTGAGGTGAGATATCACTTCATACGCACTCTTTTGGAAGAGGGACAACTAAAGCTAGGAAAGGTGCATACAAGTGAAAATCCTGCAGACATGTTTACAAAGGTGGTCAACAAGGAGAAGTTGAGCTTTTGCTCATCTTCAATCGGCATTCAAGGATAAGAAGCCAAAATGGAAAGCAGTCACAGGTTTGGTTTGGAGATCAGTCTCCAAGTGGGAGATTGTTAAGTATGGAGCCTGATTTACCCTTGTAATTTTCTGTGGTAAAAGCGCACATTTGTAAGGCCCCCATTATGAGGAGAAGCCATCGTGCGTGAAGGAAAATCACTCACCGGAAACCAAAATTTTCACGGACAAGAATCAGGGGCAACTTTAAAGGCCTCAAGGGAATATTCTTTTTCGCCGGAATATTATGGCCGGACGGCAGCCGGAAAGTGGTCGGAAAACAACGGTTAGTTGGCCGATGGCCGGTGGTCGGAAGTCAATGGCCGGTGGCCGGTGGCCGA
Source organism: Adiantum capillus-veneris (assembly GCF_014529385.1). NCBI lineage: Eukaryota > Viridiplantae > Streptophyta > Polypodiopsida > Polypodiales > Pteridaceae > Adiantum > Adiantum capillus-veneris. The sequence goes on from NC_140933.1 coordinate 53,120,831, forward strand.
ATTCAAAAGCGGACTTGTCTTCTCAAGGGCGGCCACACATGGGTGGATTGGAGGGTCTGATTTGGACTTATTCGCACAAGGGCGGCTACACATGGCTGACTCTCATAAGAGAGGGAAGCCCTTTTGGCCTATAAAAGGAGGCCATTTCTACACACATTTCATAGTGTGAAGTTGATGCAACAAGGTGTGTGTGAGGTGGTGAGAGTGAAGCAAGGCGGGAGCTCCATTAAGGGTATAATCCCTTTGTAAACTACTTCTTGTTTTGAAGTACCAAAGCCATTGAGTGGATGCTTTCCCGTGGACGTAGCCCACATTGGGTGAACCACGTATATCGTGTGTACTCTCTCTCTCTCTCTCTCTCTCTCTCTCTCTCTCTCTCTCTCTCTCTCTCTCTCTCTCTCTCTACTCTATAATCTCGTGTATATAAATATGTCTCTCTCCATTAAGTAATCTACTCAATTATATATTTAGCTACGTCTTATTTCCTAACAAATCTCATGGGCATCTGTTTTAGAGATAAAGCAACTCTATCATTGCGAAAGGAATTCATGATGCCCATGGCCTTAAAGGAGATGCCAGTCTCTAGATCCTCATGCTTCAAAACCTCGAGGATGTAGATTTCAACATGCTTCTTCTCAAATGTGGGCTTCTGCCTTGCAGGTTTCTATAGCCTTCACACTTTGCCTCCGTAGCAGGAGTCGCATCCTCTCCCTTGAATGAGGGTTACTGAGAGAGAGAGAGAGAGAGAGAGAGAGAGAGAGAGAGAGAGAGAGACCTTATATAGAGAGAGATAGAGAGCACGGCCCCTTGGGCGCATCAAGGCACAGAGAGAGAGAGAGAGAGAGAGAGAGAGAGAGAGAGAGCGCATCCGCACTGTGCAGGTTTGGAGAGTTTCCTCGCAAGCTGAGGTCGAAGGACGTGGCTAGCACTTGCACTTGCAGAACCAGGGAAGTTGAAAGGAGCTTTAGATCCCGCCACGTGGATCTAAGGCCTACCTTTTTAGTAAAGGATATAAATTGTGTGTGTGTGTGTGTGTGTGTGTGTGTGTGTGTGTGTGTGTGTGAGAGAGAGAGAGAGAGAGAGAGAGAGAGAGAGAGAGCGCAAAAGCTTCTACACTAAATAGTGTTGATTTCTCTCAATCTCAAGATTCAACTTTAAAGACATAAATCTCCTTCTTTTTTTTGTGTACAAAATTCACAATTGTGAGTGATTGTATTAGAATGCCACCAGAAAATTACAAATAAACCTCAAGCTCATGCCGAGCCTTGAGGGCCAGATGGTTATATCAGAGAAGTATCTACAAACGTAGTATTACCAAAAGCCCAATCCTTCACACCGCAAGGTTCGAGCGGATGGCAAGGGTTGCCCTAAGCCAATCATGTGGCCAAGGTTTGCCTTTTTCCTAACACAAATATGAACTCCTTGCTTTCTTGCACCAGAATGTAACCACAAAGAGGACATTATCAAAGGCACGACAATTCCTGGCCTTCCATATATTACTGAAGAAACAATATCTGATAATTTGCATGCATATTAGAAGTGCAGGGCTTCGAAACTATTTTCCACCAAGACACAAATCCTTCTTGAAAAACCCTATCTTCCACGTTCTTTGTACCCATTTGCACACTTTCCCTGCCATGCCTCTAATTGTCGGGTATTCCATGAAAAGGTGGGCGAGGTCTTTGCTAGCCGATTTGCACTCTAAATATCTATCAGATCCGATACCACATGCCTGAATCGTGACGCATGTCAGCGAAGGCCCCCCCCCCCCCCCCCCCCCCCCCCCCCCCCCCCCCCCCTCCTCCAAAACACCACCTTCCATAGAAATACCTTCATAGAATACAACCATTGTGGATTCCAAATGTTCTTCATGACCTCATCCCATGGAGATTCCGACCATTATTTCTTCCACTGTTTGTTCAAAGGGGCCTTCATTTTGTTATCTCCAAAGTTAATCCAAATGCTTAGACTTTGCCAATGGCAGCCCCAAAACATTGATTTTGCGATGTAAGTTGTAACCCGTACTCTTGAATTTTACAATAGTAAGTTTTGTTTTAAAAAAAAAATGGTAACCCGTACTCAACAAGCTTCATCCACCAACGGTGTTGAGCCCACTATGGCGACAAGCTATGTAGGGATCTGGGCACCTTCTCCATATTATGCACTAGTGCATGGCTAGTAAGGGGGTTGCGGCTCATTGGAGCATGGGAGGGCAAGATGGAGCATCACATTCCCTCTCGTTGAAGCAAGAGGTCAATCCAAGTGCCACGGGTGGGGGGGGGGGGGGGGGGGGGGGGGGGGGATCATCCAAGGAGGATGACCATCAGGATTCAGGATTGGGTGGTAGTTCACCCATGTTCAAAAGGGAAATGAGGTTGCCTAGGGTAAAGGGGGCCAGTACAGTGCAATCTAAGGAGTACAGAGACGCGCGAGCTCAATGCTGGGTGGATTCGACACCTGAGAGGCGCAAAAGGTGCATAGAGGTGAGCACTCGTCAATAGAATCAACGCCTCCTCTAGCAGTTCAGCATAGCATCCATTTGACAAAGAAGCGCACAATTCCATGCAAAAATGCCATTATGAAGCGTTTGAGACAGCCAAGCCGCAATAATGGGACGATTTTTAGCATATCACAAGCAGACACGTCAATGAAATTCCCAGCATATTCCAATTTTTTTCCCCTGCATTGGGGGTGGGTGCGTCCTCCTTTTGGTGACCGTGACGTTATTGGCCCCTCTACCCTAGAAGGTATGAATATGGTCTGTGAGTGATACTGATTCAAGTCGTTATTCTTTGTTTACAAGATGGTTGTGTGCCTTGCAAGACTTATGCAGGCCAAAAATCAATATAGAACTAGCACAAGGTCCCACCCGACGTCTATGTGTGTGTGAGAATATCTAATCTCACACAATAACCACTCAAAAAGGGGGGAAAAAAGAAAAAGAAGAATATAGAAGTGACATCAATCACCTCAAGCCCTTTTTTTTAGGAGAGTCATGGGCTGACTCATCCAAAAAGTTAGAACTGGAGGTTGGAATGTCGTTCCAAACTATAGATAGACTATTGAAGGGTCTGAATATAGATGGGCTATTGAAGGGTCGCATCATACATTTAGCTTAAATATAATCTTTGTAAATAACATGCACATTGCCAATTGGCCATTATCTACGTTCTTTATTGTTTGAATATTTGTAAATAACATGCACATTGCCAATTGGCCATTATCTACGTTCTTTATTGTTTGAATATTTGTTGAGCACAAAAAAGACAGCCAAAACAGTTGCCTCGCAAAAATATTTTCATAGGGGACAATCTATCGGTTTCCACGTGGGTTTGAGGTGTGAGTTTCTTGAATGGACTTCACCCCTCCATTGGAAATGCATCATGCAACCTTTGTCTCAAATGTAGGAGCGGATACTATGCATCACCTTCAATGGCGACTAGGGCGTGATCTGCACGTTGCTGTGGCCAAAAAAAGCATGGCCATTAGGTCACACAAACACAAATACATATTCAGTGTGTGTGTGTGTGTGTGTGTGTGTGTGTGTGTGTGTGCGCGCACGTACACATGCAAGGACAAGTGAAAAGCGTGGACTGTAGTCCTTGTGGTACCTCTAAGAAGATGACAATTCTCTCTCTCTCTCTCTCTCTCTCTCTCTCTCTCTCTCTCTCACACACACACACACACACAGGCACACACACACATCTTGAGATCAAGACTTGTTGAGTAGCATTTGGATATCTACTTGGATTGTTCTTATGGAAATAAAAATTCTATTTTTCTTTCCTTCCCCCTAATGTCTCTCTCTCTATATATACTTAAGACTTAGTCAAGAATCTCTCTCTCTCTCTCTCTCTCTCTCTCTCTCTCTCTCTCACACACACACACACACACACATTGTGTTGACTTTTGGGCAGATGTTTGAGAACTCTCTCTAATTAAACTTATAAGAAGGGAAAACTATAATAACCTTTGAGTGTGGCAGATTGGTTATCATAGTTCCCTCTTGAATACCAAGTAACACTTGTTAGGTAGAGCTTTGCTTTCTGTCGATGTGTTTTATAAAACCTCTCTCTCTCTCTCTCTCTCTCTCCCCCAAAACTTCAAGTCTTGGTATATGTTGGAATTCTTTTTTTTTTTGGGTGGGTTGGAATTCTCTTTTCTTTCTTCTTCTTCTTCTCTCTCTCTCTCTCTCTCTCTCTCTCTCTCCCTCCATTAATCTCCCTTTCCCTAAGGATAAGTGTAAGTTCGTAGGGAGCTGTAATTATTTATACACGTTTGTGTGGTTGTGTGCATGTATCCCAAGCAAGGAGGATGGATTGTAGTCATTCTAATCACTCTAGAAACTCTTCAAATTTTGACCTAGAAAGTGAAGAAGTTTTTATTATGTTTTTATTTATTTAAAATTATTTTTTGTATTTTTTTTTATTTTAAGATTATTACGATTACAAAAATAATTTTGACAAGTCCTCTTCAAGAAACTCCCTCTCTCTCTTTCTCTCCCCCTCCACACCCCCCGCCCCACCCCGCCCAAAAACACACACTCATGTTATCCTACCTGAGGTGCAAGTAATGTCAACCTAATTTTGAGAATGTTCAACTCTATTTATTTTACTGAAGCTACATCGTGCAATGTGCACATTGTACAATGATGCTCGAGCTCCCCAATGCAAGGTTTTACCTCAGCATTGCTTGCTAAGTAAAAGCATCCAGAGTAGCAATGCTAAGTAAAAGCATCCAGAGTTGAGGGCCAGTTCTACATTTCGGTAGAAACGAAAAGGGGAGTTTCTTTATAACCTTCAAAAAGCAAAGTAGAGCCACCTTTTAAATCATGTTCCAAAAGAAAAGTGGAGTCACCCTTCAAGCTACACTTGGGTGGCCATCAATCTTTCTTTCCTTAAAAGGCAAAGTAGAGCCACCCTTTAAATGATCTTCCCAAAGAAAAAATGGAGTCACCCTTCAAGCTACACTAGGATGGCCATCAATCTTTCTTTCCCTAAGGATGAGCGCAAACTTGCAGAGAGCTGCAAATAAATTATTTGTACATGTGTGTGTATGTGCGTGCATGCACATACATATAAGCAAGGAGGGTAGATTATAGTTCGCTTAATCACTCCAAGAACTCTTCAAATTTTGACATAAAAAGTGGAGGAGTTTTAATGTACACTAGTATGGCCGGCCGCCGATGGCAGCCTCTCCCTCCCTCTCTCGTACAGTGCTCAATGTCGCCATGGTCACATGGCACACTGGCTAGAGCAAGCAAAGGGCCAAAATGATCGATGAGAGCAAATTGATACAAACTTGGTGGAGCTTAACTGTCTTCGAAAGGCCAAACTGGCCGATGAGAATACAATCTTCATGGATGTCTTCGACTACCTCGGGGTGGAGCAAATTGATACAAACTTAGTGGAGCTTAATTGTCTTCAAAAGGCCAAAATGGCCGATGAGAATACAATCTTTGTGAATGTCCTCGACTACCTCGGGGTATGGTTCTCCTCCTCCTGGAACCTCCTTGGACATTTTTGATAGTATCTAGAGTTCGAGAAAAATGTGTCTCTGCTTATAAATATCGTGCCGTTTCAAATTTCTAAAACACCGGTTGAGAGCAAGGGGAAAAGAGGAAATTCCTTCCCAAAATAAGAAAAAATAGTGCAAAAACCTAAAAAATAACCTAAAATTTCCTCTTGGCATATTCAATTCAAGGAAAGGAATTTTGTATGTTTAGAAAAATGATTTTTCTGGAACAATGATATTAGTATCGTAAAAGTTCACTCCGTTTTTGCGAACTGTGCTGACAGGACTCCCAACAGGTCGGCAAGGTGGTCAGACAGGTTTTTACTTGGGCCCTTGCAAGTGACGATGGCCTGCACCTGTTCTTGAGCTCCTTCACCTCACGCAAAGGCCCACTTGCGATGCGGTAGCCTTCCACGACGCCCATGAGGATGACCTGGCAAGCCCGGATGGCAGGCCAACTCATCTGAGCTACAGATTCACAAATCACCCATTGGAACTTTGCATGTGTATCGACCTATTGCCTGACAGCTGGAGGAGTAACCCTGGTAGAGCTTCGACATGTGTGAGGTTTTATGTGGAAGGAGGAGGTATTTCCTATGACCGATCAAGGTGAATGCCAGTGGCGGCAATCACCCACGGCTCAAGGTGGCGGAGAAGAGAACATGTGACGGGGCAGAGAAGGGGCTCTCGATGTGCGGGAAGGGGCTAATTGTGCTCAGGGAAGGTAGAGGAGCGCTGCAGCATCCCTAGTTGCTGCTCCACCGAGACCGTGGTTGTTGCGTCTTTGTAGAAGCTGCCAATAGAGAAAGGGTGAGAGCAGTAGTGATCAGAGCAAAGGTCCACACAGAGAGGACGGCGATGGCGAACGCACAAAGGGAGAGGGTATTAGCTGTAAGGAGAGATGGGGAGAGAGAGTGGGGTTTAAGTCCCATCATCATCCCGCAGTTTAAGAGTGGTATGGCCGTTTGTTTACCCGTAGTTGCTATGTATTCATCTGCATTGCTTTGCTGGCGTTGGTTGTCTTGCCACGTTGGTGCCACCAATATGGAGAGCAAGGGGTAGGCAAGGGCCATCCTCTCCTGGCTACAGGCATTTCCGACCACGTGAGACTAACTCCGCCTCCGGCGGAGTGGTTGCCTACAACGGCAGAAAGAAATCAAAGATAGGCTACACCTCACAATACACACAGAGTAATACAAAATGAAACGTTTATGTTGAGGTCCAACATTGTTGTTGGTGCAAGCAAGTTGAGAGTGAGCGTTAAGGAGGGGGCGGGCACAAATAGGATCATGAAGGCATCATTGAATGTGCAAAAATCCACCCAAGGTAGTGGAGCTACCTGCAAGGATCATGTACTTCCATGCTTCAGGCTTGTTCACTCCATAGGTAGCCCAAACCAGAATGAGATCTTCAGTAGAGCTTGGAATTGGGTTGAGAGCTCTCTTCTACATCTTTGTCCTTGCCATGTTTGTTGAGCCCTTCTACATTTTCCACGAGACGTGTATCGAACTCACGATCTCACTAATCGCAGGTAGTAGCCCTACCTCTACGATACACACGCATGCTTGCAAGCAAAGTGCTACCTATTAGTGATCACTTGAAAACGCTTTAAGGAGTTTATATGTGGAAGTATGGATCCGATAGTTGCCATAGGAAAAAAGAAGAGCTCAAATGAGTGGAGACAGGCTTGTCTTGTCGTACTCACATCTTCCTGTGAGTAAAACTATGTGGGCCCACCTCTTCAAGGAGTGCCCGACAATAAGTGGCCTAGCAAGCAAGCTTTGCAAGTGAGTCCAAAGGGTCTGGAAAATAGGGTTCTATAATAACGATCTATTCTTAGGAGGAAAAGTAATAGAAAGCCAAGCACTGCTAATAGCTACTCAAACTGTTAGATTTTGCTTCTTCCAACACCTATAGTAGGCTAGAAATTGGAGGTTATTCGAGAAGGACACCTCGACAGTTAGCTTTAAGGAGTTTATATGTGGAAGTACGGATCCGATAATTGCCATAGTAAAAAAGAAGAGCTCAATTGAGTGGAGACAAGCTTGTCTTGCCGTACTCACATCCTCCTGTGAGTAAAACTATGTGGGTATTGACTCTTTGCTGTATCAAGTATCTCAAAGTTTGGTAGAGCTTCATACTACTTTGTAAATTTCTTGATATTTAATACAAATCATGCACTCAGAATTGTGAGTTTGAACACATCAATTAAACAAAAAACTAAAGGCAAACCTCATTACTTAGGAATTCGCACCTACGTCATTATTTTTGTATCTTAAGGCACTTTAATACCAATAAGATTGTTTCACTTGAAGCTTTGCCCATCAACCACAGCATAAATCGGAATAACTCCTGAAAGAAATCCATTACTCTTGCTTGATAAAAATTAAAACATGCTTAAAAATTAAAACATGCTTAAATCCATTACTCTTGCTTGATAAAAATTAAAACACCAAAATTGAATGTAAATCAAATTGCACCACATTGCCTTTTTTTTTTAAAGAAGGGTACGTATTGTTGTATTACCAGACTTTGAGTTACATGAGACGGGGGTTTAAACGATTTATCTTCTAGAAATTGAGTTGCATACATAAGATAAATTAAATTGTTTTCCAAGATTTAGAAACCTCACACTTGCAACTTAATTAAACGAATGCACTATTACTTATACCTCTTACACGATCATCTACACTCAAAGACAAATTTTTAGAGCCAAGGAAAAGCCGCAGTATCTGACAAGGCATTTACATCAACCAATTTTAATGGATGATGGTATCATCAAGCTATATCTGTGGCAAAGGCTAATATCATGGATTAAGCTCTCCCATAGCCTTGGTCTTCCTGTTCCCTCCCTTATTTGCACTTCGTGTTCATTCTTGGTTGCTCGCCAGGGAGGCTCAAAAGCCAGTTAGGCCATGTAAAACATTAAAGAGCGACACCTGCACCAACAAACCTGTGCATTTCCATGAGCTAGGCTTCAAAATTGATTAAAATTTTTTTTGCTACAACTAAGGCCTTAACAGAAAGTTTTGAATAAGTACAGTCGATTGTTTGGCTCTTGCATGTGGAATCCAAAGAAGGTGGCTGAAGAAGGAACGGAGAGAGAGAGAGAGAGAGAGAGAGAGAGAGAGAGAGAGAGAGAGAGAGAGAGAGAGAGAGAGAGAGAGAGAGAGAGAGAGAGAGAGAGAGAGTCCACCCAATCGTCGGCCCAGATGATGGGAGGTTTTGACGTTGATGGAATTAATGGTGAGAACAGATCACCGGCCCAATGGGAGCTTGCTGGGCAGCGAACACGAGCTAGAGAGGTGGGTAGGCGAGGCAACTTCATTAACCGAGCCTTGAGCCTTTCCCTCTGAACTTAACAAATTCAACTGTGGTGCTGCCCTGAATATTGGCTAACCAGAGTACGCCACACCGAGCTATTCCATTGACAGGTGCACGTCCTAGTCCCAATGCAGAAACTATTTGAGAGGCGGGAGCAGTCCAAGAGCGAGATAAGCACCATGCAGTATCCTAAAAGCAAGAGAAGACATGGTGCGAGCAAGATCAGGGCTGGCCGAAGCAAAAGTAAGATCATGGGGTTAGATCGCTAGAGCAGCTAGAGCGAGAGGGGCCTGGGGCCAGAGTTACAGCAGGGCGATGGGAGAGGACAGCAGAAATAGCTTTGCTAGGGTAGTTGCAGCACCTCGACACCTGTGGCACCTCAACAACCCAGCTTGCGGAAAACTGCAGCACCTCGATAGTATCGGCAGAGCAGCTAAGGACACAGTGGTCACGTCGTGCAGATAGGAGTCACGATCGGATGGAGATAGCAAGAGACATGAGTGCGTCCCCGCAACTCAATGCAACTCTCCCGCTATTCGAGGCAATGCACTTAGTGCAGGGACGACGTCGGCTTGTCAAGGCATCCACGATCGACCCCCAATTGAAGGCGGGTGCTATGATGCTCCAAGAAAGGCAAGGGGGACTCGGGAGCCAAGAAGGCAGGGGGAGGCCCATGGTTGCAAGCATTTGCAGCCACGTGGAGCTCCCTTCTGTCTTTTTAATATAAGGCATCCACGATCGACCCCCAGTTGAAGGCGGGTGCTATGATGCTCCAAGAAAGGCAAGGGGGACTTGGGAGCCAAGAAGGCAGGGGGAGGCCCATGGTTGTCCCTTCTGTTCTTTTAATATAGATATAAGATAAGATGGACATAAGTCTAACCATTGTAAACTTAATGTGAAGTAGACATTAATTAGTTGCTATCTAACTTCACAAACTCGGTGTGTTGGTAACCCGTTCCTGAACTTGATTTATGTCAAGAAACACTTTGTGCGTGCTAGCAAAGTGGTAAAGCATTTTCCTTGGAATTCGAAGGTTGTGTACTGAGTACTATAGTACTGTAGTGTAGACTCGATGTGAGCTCGGAAGTAAACTCGATGTGAACTAAGATCGCGGCAGGCCAGACATAATGCTACCATTCTAGATGTGTATCAAAATGCGTTACCATTCTAGTGGTAACGCATTGGTCTTGATATGGGGAGGTTGTGAGGTCGCGATGGCCCACGATCAACAATGATCTTGATCTAGGACCGTAGATCCCCTCTAAAAATTGAGGGTGTCAAATAGAGAGAGGTTTGGGGGTAGAAGGTCAATTATACTTGGAGGTGCCCAATGCGAGGTTACCTCAACATTTGTCGGTGAAGCATCAAAAGTTGAGGGCTCAATCTACATTGAGAAGCTCAAAAATGAGAAGATGGGAGTTTGTTCTCCTCCCCTTCCAAAGCCAGATTAATGCTTTTATGATCCCGTATATTGCTTTCCTCAGCCCCGTGCTCGAGATGGATAAATGTAACTGGAAAGAATTCTTAAAACCAGTGAAAAGGTTTCTTTGGAAGAACAACACAAAAACCTCCCGGCCATGGCAGTGGGCTAGATGGGAGGTAGTTGCTCGCCCAGTAGACCAAGGAGGGCTCGGCATTAATAACCATGTATCACATGCTGAGGCCCTCCTGTGCCAAATTTATGGTCTCATTGGCTAAACAGGACCAAGCTTGGGCTATCATGACTAAGGAAATGCTTGATGCAGGAAAACTGGGTTCGAAAGGGGGAAAGTGGAAGGGGGTTGTGATGCACGACAAACTTCTCGCCCCAAAGTGGTCTTATCCTAGATGTGGTGGACTCTCAGGGGAGCTGATGAGGAAGTGCAAAAGTGCAGCTGAGGTTTTGGAATGGGGGGAAGTAACCAGATACTTTAAGAACTCCATTTTGCATTGGTCCCCTTGGCTCTCTAAAATATTGGGGCCACCGCAAAGCCCTATTGGATAGAAATGGCAAGGAATGTGAATAATAAGGGGCTCGTTCGACTAGAGCAATTCTGGGATGACAATAGGAAGTGTTGGAAAACTGTTGACTCTATAGCCATCCAATTCCAACTAAATGGCTTTGAGATCTTACTAGTCTACAGGGTGATGAAAGAGCTTGATAGGGTGGTGATGCCAATTTGTGAATCCAACTTCGAATGGGACGCTTGGAGATGGCCTGGGAGTAGCCTCTTTTGGAAAGCACACTCTAAAGGCATTTACCATGCATTAATGCACGAGGCTAATTGGTGTAGCCCCCTCACCATTACCTCCTTTTTTTGTTGGTTTCCCACTCCCCTTTCTCACTTATGTTGTGATTTGCGTGTGTTGCCGGTTGTTGCCGTTGGTTCAACCCCAAACCGAGGTCTGTGTGTTCTCACACACACACACACACACACAGAGAAGGGGGGGGGGGGGGGGGGGGGGGGGGGGGGGGGGGGTATGTGTTTGCGGTGTGGAACAAGGGTTGATTGGGAGTGGAATGAGTTGGAGATTTGTGAGACGTGTTCGTGTGAGTTGGTACACCAAGACGGGTGCCTACAAATGATTTTTTGTGCATTTTGAAGGTGAATCCCAGTGGATTGGGGTGTTGTGTGTATTGGGACACATTAAATAGCATTTATGAGTCCAAGAGGCAAGTGGATTTAAGAGATGAACTTACAAAAACCAAGTCAAATCAAGGCGAGGATGCTATAAGCGTCATCAAGAGGGTGAAGGATCCAACAACAACCAAGATTAGCCAACTTATGATGATAACTCATTTACATATGGTAGAGAAAGCTATCATTTAGAGTTAGAGAAAGAGCAAGAGATAGAGGAAGCTACCATTCCATACAATGCTTGAAAATCTCAAGGTATGGGCTTCTTGCTAATAATTGCAAGAGCAACCAAGCTAATTGGAAGGAAAAAGCACCCAATCACATGGATGGAGAAGATGGAGAAGGAAGCTGACGTTGCTTCCAAGAGGATACATCACTACTATTTTTGGATGAGTTGGTAACTCATAACAAAGAAGAACCATGGTGATGGGCCCACATGACCTCACATGCTAAATACTTTTCTAACTCAGATGATACCCACAATGGACATATATACATAGTAGATAGTACTCCTAATACTATTGCAGGGAAAGAAGACATACCCATTCAATTGCGCACAGGGATTTGAAGAAAACTCTTAGCAATGTTCTCTTGCTACCATCCCTTACAAAGAATTTACTCTCAGTTGGAGCTATGACAAAGAAAGGTCTCAAAGCGGAGTTTGAAGGCGGCCAATGCCTCATTAGAGACCCAAATAATCACTAAAAAGTGATTTCCAAAGGGAAGAAGCATGAGACACACTTAAACTTGGAAGGAGCACTCTCAACATTTTCAACTTTTGATGGTGGACAATCAACCTCTCTCACACCTGCATAGTTATGACATAAGAGGTATGGACATTTAAACTTCAATAATGTGTGTATGCTAAAGAGTCAAGGCATCATTTTGGGCATTCAACCTTACAAAGGATTGTAAAAGTATGTGAAGCATGTTGTCTAGGAAAGCATTCTAGAAGCAAGTTCCCAAGGAGCAAAACTAGAGCATTTGGAACAATTAATTTGATCCATGCTGATGTGTCTGAATTAGCCCGCACTCCCTTAACTGGTGGGCACACTTATTATGTGAGTTTCACGACGCATGATTACTCAAGATATTGATAGCCGTTTTTCGGCTCTCCGTAATTGCCATAGTGAGCTACCTCACCCTACCAAATCACCCAAACACTGTGGCTATCCCTACCATTTCACTGTACATAGGCGTGTGTGAGTCAGGGCATTTTTCCCATATCTCCTTAATATCCTCAGCTAGCTAGTAATTTGGGCTAGTTGAGTCAAAAAAATATAATATATTATGCCCTATTTGTGTGTAAATATTGCATTGTATATATGGCCTAAATATAGGATTTTTTATAATTATTTTGATATTTTATTTAAATATTTATACTTAGGTGTGTGTTTTACGAAACCTGTGTATTCCTTCTTTCATCCTCTCACACCATAAGTATATATTTGCCAATGTGTACATACTCTAACTTCATATTTTTCTTTTATACAAATCACCCCCACATTTTCACCCTCGTAAAAACAAAAAATTGATTTCTACTCATTGGTCACGTTTATTATATTATTTACTTGCATACCTTTTCCTCTTTCACCCAAAATAATACAAAGAGGGAGCACATCATATGATTCCATATCCATAATTCCTCCATATTTTTATTATTATTTTTACTCATTATTCTAACACCATGTGCTCATTGAGCTAAAATCCATGAATAGTCCATACACTAGTCCCACCATGTATATATTGCTTTATTTACCAATAATCCTCCTCCATGCATGTGTAAAGGGCAACTTGGATGCTTTGTATTATGATATGACAAAGGAGGGGCTCACTCTTGGATGCATTGTACAAATTCAACAAAGGAGGGGGCCACTAAAAGACTTTTGCAGGCATAAAAAACAAGAATTTTGGTGAGAAGTTTGGCACCCATCTCCACTCCGAATTTGGAGCGGTGGTCAAAAGAGAAAATGTGGAACAAAAGCTGAATAATCACCTCAAAAATTTTGGTGATTTTTGGAGCAACCACCGGTGAGCTATGAATTTTTGAGTGGACCCCAGTCTGCCCACTTTTCTCACAAAGTAACCCATAGTCTTCTCTCACCTCCTTTCCCACTTCCACACACATACACTCATTCCTCTCCATCCCCCACTCAAACCTGTAACTTTCATGGCTTACTTCATCTTCTTCACCATTTTCATCTCTCCTTACTCCATAGCTCAAAAGATTATCATCTCTACATATATATAGCTCAATTTCTCTCTCTAAAATCAAATTCATATTACCATAACCTCTTCATCCTTTCATAAAAAGAGAAAAAATCATCAAATAAACAAGCTCAAGCCCTGCAAAAGGAGGAGTTTGATCATGGAGAATTCAACTTCCCCATGGTCACAAGAACTGCACCGACAAAGTTCTACAACCGCTTCATTCACTGGAGGAGAAGGTGAAAAATTTCATTTACATCTTGTGGTTTCCACCAAATTGTGTATATTCTCATCCTTCTCTTACTTTTTATCATTGTATAAATCATATAATGCAGCTTGAGTGCATATGCCATGTAATTTTACCCCATCCTACTAACTTCAAACTACTAACACTAACTGCTAACCTTTTTTTTGTAAATTGCACCCACTCTACTCTACCGTGGAGTAGGCAACCTCACACAAAAAAATCACTCACCTCTCTAGAATATTCTCTATTTCATCTCAATAATTCTCTCCTCTTGAGCCCACATCCATGTGACTCAAGAGACAAGGGAGCCCCACTCTCATAAGAACATATAAAAAATTTCATAAACATGGTTTTCTATGAAAATGTTAATTAGGTATAATCCTAATTAGGGCTCTCCTCACCTATAAATAGAGCCCTTCTCCCTTTGTAAAAAGCAAGGAATCCCTACACTATTGCTCACTACTTTGAGCGTGCCATTCACCATCCTAATTTTAGGGAGTGAGAGTGAGCTCTCTATGCACCATTACATGTGGTGTATAGAAAAGCTTCTTTGAGCTAGTTGTAACATTGCAAGGGAGTGATTTGTACCTACTCTTGCACATCAATTTAATCAATAAGTTGGGTGCAAATCGCGGGTCAAAACTCTCTTGAGTCTCTCCAAGTCACGCTTGGCAACCTCATCTCGTTTGGTTAAAGGTGACGCGTTTTCATTTTGAGATTCTTTTGTAGTATCTGCTTGTATGTGACTCAAGAGCTCTTGTGTTTGTTTTTGTTGCTTGGGAAAACATTATAAGAGGGTTGAATGGTGAGAGGTCTCCCATAACCCTAAGATAATGTGTAGATTGCAACATCATCAAACTTAATCGTGTCTCTTGAATCTCCTCCAAGCTGTTCATACACCCACGTCAATCATTAAAATTGAAGATAAATTCTTGCACAAAGATCTCTCTCTTTTGTGTGTGTATGTGTGTGTGTTTGGTGCGTTTATTGGTAACATTTAAATTAGTGATAGTGTACCCTTCCTTCTCGCTTGTATTGCTAAGGGATTCTCCTCTTTTGCGTCCTAGTTCGCTCTCTAACTAGGTGGTGCCTCTATCTTGTTTGGGTTTGGCTGTGGGTTGGTTGTTGTGTTGTGCTTGTGGTTGCCCCAGCCCCAATTGAGCGGCACGGGAGCCTTGAGGGGTGTTTAGAGGTCGCCTCTCTTGTTGCTGGCCCCGGACCGCCTCAATATACTTGGTCTTACTTCATGAAGTCTAAGACTGAAGTATTTTTCACTTGATGATTGAGAAGATGACAGATAGAAAGCTTAAATCTCTAAGATCAAACAATGGAGGAAAGTTTTTTATTCAAATATTTTAATCAATATTTTTTCAACATGGCATGAAAAGACAACTCATTTGTAGCCACACTCCCCAAAAAAATGGTGTAGCAAAAAGGAAGAACATGAAACTCTTTGAAGTAGCATGGTGCATGCTCAAAGACAAAGAACTTGGAAATAGCTATTGGGATGACGCTATCAACACTACATGTTACTTGATGAATAGGTCTCCTACAAAGATCATAAAGGCAACTATGCCCTTTGAAGCACTACACAAGGTAAATACAAAGGTACACAATCTAAGAGTCTTTGTTTGCTTTGGCATTTTCTCATGTTCAAAATTCCAAGAGGAAGAAACTTGATGACAAGTCAAGAGATGCATACTTGTTTGATATAGTGATATGAGAAATCTTACAAGATATATGATCCAATTAAGAAGGACTCATTCATCTCAAGATATGTCATATTTGATGACAATGCAAGATTCAACTCAGCTTCAAATTCATATTTGGATACCAGCTCTCCATCACCACTTTAATGAAAGTACCATCAACCATACAAGATGAGAGGATAGAGGAATTGGAGGAAGAAAATGAAGAGCATCAAGCAGCCCTTACAAGGTCTTCAAGGAATAGACCATAACCTCAAAGGCTAACTTATCAAAGAGGTAGTGCATCAGATTTTTAGCAATGCAATGTTGCCCTTTTAAGCTCTATTTTATAGCATAAAGAGTCTACTGCCTACAAGGAAGCAAGTACCAGCAAGGAATGAAAGGAGGCCATGGACAAGGAGATGGTAGCCTTACACAAGAATGATACATGGAATTTATGTCCCCTACCTCCCAATTAATCAATAGGATGCAAATGGAAGCTCAAATTCCATAAACAAGGGAACTTTGATAGGCAGAAAGTGAGGTTATTAGCCAAAGTTTTTTCTCAATAGTATGGGCTAGACTATGAGGAAACATATGCTCATGTAGCCAAGATGAGTTCAATCAGGTTATTCCTTGATTTAGCATCTATCCATAGGTTGAAGCTCAAGAAAATGGATGTCAAGAATGCATTCCTCAATGGGCCACTTGAGGAGGAAGTCTATATGCAACAACCAAAAGAATTTGTTGTTGCAGGTATAGAAGACATGGTATGCAAGCTTGAGAAGAGTTTATATGGGCTGAAGAAAGCCCCAAGAGCTTGGTATGGGAAGAGTGATTATCATATTCACTCCTAAAAATTCCAAAAAAGCCATGCTGAACACACTCTCTATTACAAGGTTCAAGGCAAAGATGGATGATCTTATTTTGATAGGGAGAAATGAATTCGTGGTGGAGGGTGTTCAATCCAAAATCTCCAAGGAAGTTTGAGATGAAGGACCTTGGTGAGCTACACAAGTCTCTAGATTGAAAAAGTGAGACATCTTTATCTCTCAACAAAAGTACCTTCACTCTATTCTTGATAGGTTTGGAATGGTCAGCTCCAAACTAATTTCAACACCCATGGAGTCCACTCTTAAGCTCACCAAGGATGAGCATGGTGTTCCATTTGATGTACTCTCTATAGGAAACTCATAGGATCTCTCATCTACTTGACAATCACTAGGACTAACATTTATTTTGTAGTCCACTAACTTGCTCAATACATGCAAGCACCAAAGGTATCTCATTGGAATATAGCCAAGAGGGTACTAAGGTACTTGAAAGGTACTCCCTCTTTAGGTATTCTATATGGAGGAGATATTCTCAATCTCCATGGATACAATGATTTAGATTATGCAAGAAAATTGGTGGATAGAAAGAGCATTAGTGGTAATTCTTTTTTTCTAGGTACTAGGGCCATTTCATGGAGCTCCAAGAAGCAACACCATCAGCCTTTCCTCAACTAAGGCTAAATATAAATCTCTTACTAAATTAGCTTGTTATCAGGCCAAGGGCTAGGTCAAGGGTCAGGACGGACATGCGGTCAAGGGGTGTTATATTTAGAGACTAGGAATCTATATATGGCACGGTTGGGTGGAGAGTTGCATGGTTCAGTCCCCTTTGTTCTCACATTAGTCTCAAAGATCAGCAGAAAGGAAGGGGAAGGATCATAGAGAATCATGGAGGCATGGTTTTATGTCTCTCATTTTCTCTCTCTCAATCTTTCTATTGAAGCACGGAGATGGGGGGAGCCCGGTTGTGGTGGCATGAAAAGCCATGGTAGAGAGGAAAAGTGAAGAAGGGCATGATGTTCTATGCATGGCTTTTTTATTTATTGATCTCCATGCTCTACACCGTCGAGGACTCCCTGCTGGATTTGGGACGCGCGGGAAACCCCGCTAGCACACACCGGCTCGAGATTTTCATCCTGCACCAAATCGGGCATGCATACCATCAGAAGACGCATAGAGGGCCAAGGGGGAGATGTTGTCATGGGCAGGGCTTGAGGTGAGCAGCCTTGCCCGCGTGGTGACGGATTTTCTCTTGTGTAGTTTTTGGACAGCAGCTCACGATGTTTTGCATGTTTCTCATATTGAGTTTAATTTTGGGCGCCCTAGGGGGCCCTCCCACCATGGTACTACTCACGGGCTTCGACCATAGTGCCATGATTTTCCAAGGCATGGAATTCCGGATGTGCAGAAATACTAGACAAGGCACGGGACACTGGATTTCAGGTTTGCAAAAAAATTGAAATGCAAAGACATGCACGACAAGGTCGTGTTTTCACGGAATTCCTATGAGTTTTTTGAATTGCCGATTCATCAATGGTGATGCAGCTCTTGCATCCAAACAAGTGCGATGATGAGATTGATGTAGCTTTCGGATGGTGTGACTACACTTCGTCTCTAACCTTCAAAGGTAAGTTATGCATAGATTTGGTTTTTTGTTTGCCAAAATTTTTGATCCATACTGTGTAGCTCGTGCATGTACTAGATGTGTAAATGCATCCGCAAGCAAGGCTTGTACCAAGCACAAGGTGCTTCTGTGGTTAGCATAGGCATAACAAACATGACTATTCTCCATCATAAGTACGATCAAGCATGCACAGCATGTCTTGGAAAGTTATCGTGCTTGACATAGCACGGTGGATAGACAAGATGTTTTCAGTCAATCCGAATTTGTAAATAGCTTTTACATGCTTCAAAAAACAATTTTAGGTACGCTTTGTCGATGCATCATAATGCTCCTACTCCATTGTTATCTGCATAACTTGATCTACAATTAATTGTTGTATCTCTACATAAAGTAATGTATGAAAATGACAAGATAATCTTTACATGCAACACATGTGAGTGCAATTTAGGCACTCCAAGCACAAGCACGGCATGTGACAGTTGTTTTAAGCATTACAATTTTGTTGACATCAAACCAATGCTTAACCTGCCAGCTTGACTCAAGCATGACTTGAGTACCTGCAGCCCTGATCTGTTACATGAATCATCAGCAGTTCAATTTTGATACCCATGGAATCTCAAGGAGATCGGCACACCCTGTGGCTCGACTTCCTGAAGGGTGCACAGAGCTCGGCATGGCCGACTTCTTGTCACTGCTTCTAGAAACCGGCAAAGATGCTCGCCAATTTCATTTGAAATTGCTTGACACGGTCAATTCTCGTTTGCCATGCTCTTTGTACGTCGATACCATCATTTGTTGGCTACCAAAACTAACGTACTTATATGAAGCAAGGCTTCAATTTGGGCATCCCGCATTGAAGATTCCCACATTTGGACTATGCTATGAGCATATAAACTTGGGGGGAATTGGCAATATGCTTGTCGGTTATTTCGTTACATACCAGACGGGCGTATCATGGCATACATGATACACGAGGGTGTATATGATACACACGACAATTCTCTCTCGTGCAACAGATATAGCCCATTGACTTCAAATCAAGGGCATTGGCACCCAAGTTTGGGGAACTAGTACGATAGGGATTTTATCTCACCAAATCTCTACCAGTATAGAATGTGCAAGGCACTTATGGTTTCGGCTCTCATGTTTGCATCCGTCATAATTGCCAAGGGCTTACAATTCTGCATGCAAGGCATGCTAACCAAGTGGCATGAATTCCATTGCTTCATGGATTACGCCTATCACACTAGCAATTATGTCAAGGACAAGATAAGTGATGGATTGTTTAACATGAAAGTTTGGTTGTTGTCAACACCCAACAACACTGAAAGGAACCTAAATCTAGGACTTATTTCACAGGCAAAGTGCCATATATAAGTCATTTTTGTCAATTCACGACCCCATACATGGTAGGTGGGTCAAGCTGTGGCTTTTTTTTTCTATTACCTCTCTCAATGAGAGCGTTATACAGGCAGATTATTGCATGCCTATAGGATAAGCTGCAAGTTGGGCAAAAGATGCATCAAAGGACACAAATTGGGTACACACTCTAGAAACTTAAGGAAAGTTCCCCTGCCCAACATGCTCCTTCTCTCTCTTTCCTATTTCTCTTGAAGAATAATGAAAACTTTCTATGAAACTTTTGATACATGTTTTGCTTGTCAATCACCCTGAGCCAAGGTGCTCTAACTCTCAGCTAGAAAGTGGCCAAGATGCCACCCCAATTCGTCTTCATCGGTTCGTTGATTGAAAGCTACTTTGTTATTGGCATAAAGACTATGATCCACACATGCTCAGACCTAGGGTAAGACCCAAATGTTGGTATTCCTTGGGTGATTGTTCTCCAGCTTGAACAGCTCTACCTAGTGGAGTCCTTATCAATGGTAATGGCCAAGCAAGACTCTTGCCATTAGAAATTTTTTGGGTATTCTGTTAGCACTACATGTTTTTTAGTGCAAAAATCAAGTGCACTTTCTGATACTCTTAACTTCACATCAACTGATCTATACCACGGAGTCTAGAGGCAGCAAACAGCTGAGACAGCATGGTTGTCCATAGGAGCTAGGCATTTTACTTGTGTTGATATCCTGCTCTCTCTATAGCACTACGAGTGTCTATGGAAGCACAGGTTTGGGATAAGACCCAGTGGGTGTTTACTAAATCATCCCATAGGCATTGAGGATCACAGTTTGATCTATTACCGTTATACTTTCAAGGAAAGACATCCGCAATCTACCACGCAGTAGTGGACAAATTCAACTTTTCAAGTTCATTCCAATCATTTTGTAGACGGTTGACTATGTTGGTTACCGTTACCTGCTAATTGAGCAGTTCCTACAAAGAGTCTTACCAAGGGTTTGACTATGTAGATCTAACCAAAGGGTTTGGGTTGCGAAGGCAATAACCAGGGTTCCCAATGCAATGGTCCTTGTTTTCTTTCACGGGTGGGCGAGATGCTCCTATGCATTTGAATACGGGTAAGTGAACATTCAGTTCAATCCCTAGGTATGCATCTATTGATTTGGTGTTATTCCATTTTTTAATATGCTTTGCTTGATTTCTTTTTCAAGTTGTATAAATATGCTTGAATATTTCAGAGCCATGCCAAGGGCATGTCGAAACAAAGTATTTTGGGCCGTAGTGTCCAATATACATTATACTGTTATGAACCCACTTGTGGGATTCGATTTGGCACATGTTGTCATATGGGATACAACATGGTCTAGGAACTCAACGAGTTTGGTTTAGCCAGTGTGGAGCAATGATGAGGGTCCCTCTCATTGACGTTGCAGAGTGTTTGTAGTTACCTTCACACACAAGTACAAGCTCGTACTTGATGGATGTCGTTATTCCTAGCATCCTTATTTGAGACATATTCCACATGTAGAGAATATGGGTCTCAGGGACTGACACTAGCGCTTAATTCCTAATGATGTGTCGTGACAAAGTCCTTACATGGTAGTCGCATCTGTTTATTAGAACATTTGGAGCACACTAGATCAGGAAAAATTTCAGTGGCCAGAAATTGTCGGGTACTAAGTACAGACTTGTTGCAATTACAAGTGTTGTGAAACCACCTTAATGGAGGGTCGTTTCTACATATAGCCAAGTATGCTACGTTCATGAGAATGTCTCATGGTTGGTACCTAGGTGTGGCTGAGCTTTCACATTCTGTTATGGTCCAACTCTTGTTGCAAGGCTTTCACGTATGTGCTGTGGAAAGTCTCATCATGGAATTGCAGTTCGGATTTGTTTGTGTTAAATGCATGCACACTAGGTGTTATGGGCCCTATTGTTTAACACACATTTGTTCGGAGCGGCATGAAAATTCATGGACTTTCTTTTTTCTGTAATTTTTTGCACTTCAAGTGTAACTTTTCTAGAAGATTTATTATGAGTTTACACCCTACCATACAAGGTAATGGCTCAGGATGGTTTCTGTGGCTGGATGGTCTAACTCTATGTGTTGACTCCACTCCAACCCGCTTTCAACCTAATTGGTAGTCTCCATTCCAAATTGAGTATATGGTTGGATACTCAATGGTTGAGTCATAGTTTATCACCAATCGTGGAAGACTTTCTTTAAGTGGTTGGGGGAATGCACCTCACTCTTACTGCTACTATTCATCCTGCGTTGGATGGGCAGCTTAAAAGTATTCTTTCTAGTGATAAAGGATCTCCTAAGCGCATATGTTAGCACAAGCATTCTGAATGGGTGATTATCTCCCTATTCTAGAATTTTCTTAGGTTAGGTTTTCAACTTTGAACACCTGTTGTGGTGGGATTGAATACCATTTCAATAGTTTCATAAGTCAAGGACACAGTAGGTGTGCTGACAAAGTATGTTGGCATGTAACCTTCATTAGGGGTGAACATGTAGTTTTGTGTGTTTCAAAATGTTTAGAAGTCTTGACATGAGGACACTCCCTATTTTATTTTTCAGTAGCTATGAGCTTTTCAAGATACTCACACGAGTTGGAAATATGGCTCACAACTGCATGGAAAGTTGCACCAATGTTTCTTGCATTTTTTCGGTATCTTCACAAAGCATGAAAACTAATTATGTATTTAGACGCCTCTTAGTTGAGGCTACTCCTTTAAAGGACTCAAATGAGTTATAAATTGAGTTACCATTTAGATACAAGTGGTTGCAAAAGGACAACAATGTTGAAAATCAAGATGTTGCTCTTGGTTTCATTGAACCTCCTCACTGCACCAAGTATCGGTCATATGGTTAATTGGCCCGCGTATGGGATGCCAATAAGGAAAACATCAGTGTTGTTACAAAGATACTACCACTTGTGTTTTTGAGGATGAAAACGCTTCTCCAAGGGGGGAGTAATGTCAGGCCAAGGGCCAGGACGGACATGCAGTCAAGGGGTGCTATATTTAGCGACTAGGAGTCTATACATGGCATGGTTGGGTGGAGAGTTTCATGGTCCAATCCCCTCTGTTCTCACACTTGTGAAGCTATTTGATTGTAGAGATGGTTGCATAATTAGGTTTCTATATACATGGCCAACCTACACCCATTATGTGCTACAAAACCTCAGTTGAAGCATTAACTAAGAACACAGTGATGCATCAAAGGACCAAGCATGTTGTAGTTCAAGAGCATTTCATAAGGAAGGAAGTGCAAAGTGGAGCCATAGTCTTGAACCATTGCCACATTAAGAAGAATGTTGTTGATATCTTCATTAAGGCTCTAGGGAAGGAGATTTTCTTCAAGCATAGATCAACACTTGGCATGATGGAGCTTCCCTTAAGGGAAGGAGTTGAACAATAAGGTAAGACTCCTCATGGAAGGTTGAGGAATAAGGGAAGGCTTTTTAAGAAAGGCTCCAAATTCAGCATTAGATATTTGGTTTTTTCAATTCTTGTTTAGTTTCCGGTTTGTAAGATTTCAGCTCTCATTATGCTTATGGACTTGAGGGAAGGTGTTAAAGTTTCAAGTCGAACACGTCTTCTTCAATTAGGTAGAAACAAAGGTTTGATGATATTCACATGGTAAGATGATGGCATGGTACCTTAGCATGGTTCTTTGACATCATTTTGGATTGCCATGAATCCCTATATCATCAGCTATACATGTTGGAGCACTCTACAACCACCACCTAGAAGACAATTGAAAAGTACCTAAGAGGTAGAAGAAATTCCAAGAGGTCTATAGGCATATTTGTAGGAGTAATATCAGCCACCTACATTAGTGATCCTATTGAGAAATACAAAGAGAAGTTGTTCTACTAAACATGACTACAATATGGTTGTAGGGTTTATCCAAATTCCACTCCCACCGCTTTTGGTGAAGGCACCAAGGTTGGCTGCATGTAGAGCTGCAAGATGCACAAAGGAGCTAACATACCAACTTGGGAGCTATCTATCAGGAGATACATCCGTGATCTTCTCATGAAGTGTAAACAAGTAATATTCCCCACATATGGTTCATGGATAGTAGAGATAGCAGAGAGAACAGGGAGACTGTTGAGAGACATTGTGAGGCATTAGATTATCTTGTATAGAGTGTTGTTAGGTGGGAAAACACATTCATTGTACTTGGGACCTTATCCTCTAGCTTTGGTTATAGGATCATTATTTGAGTCTCTTAGAAGTACATCTACAGTGTGTCATAGGTACTTTACAGTACCCGTCAAGGTACTCTACAATACCTTAATAGATAGTAAAAGGTACATGTTTGTGTACTTTAAATATGCAAATTAACATGTGTGGAGAGAAAATATTGGGGTTGTTTGTCAAGTTCAGACATCTTCGTTCTGTGTTCATCATTCAACTCTTTCAAATAGATCGAGTAAACAAAGAGACTAGATTTCATTAATTTAGAAATGGCCGAAGCCGATACAATAGGGACGGACTCACCCTTCAGTTTACATCAAAGAAATTTTTTTGGCCCTTTTTGTTCGTCAAGGTTGCTTTCTTTGCCCGACAGCCAACCACGGTGATAGCCGATTTTCGGAAATCAAAGAAAAAAAAGAGAAAAAAACTGTTTTTTTCCTCTGTCGAAGGCTTGGTGACACCATCGCAAGGCTCGGCAATGCCCTGGCCAACCTCACGGCCCTCGCTCGTCCATGCCCCGGCCTAGCAGGCCGCCCTCGGTTTCACTCTCCCTTCTCTCTCTCTCCCTATAGTTTTATTCCCCAGGCGGGCATCGAATGAAATATCCCACTCACTCTCTCACTCATATGCCCTACGCGCCTCCCTCTTCCCCTCTCTCCCTTCTCGGTACCCACTTTCTCTCCCTCATCCACTCCTTCTCTCTCGCTGACAACTCGCTCTCTCTAGCTCTTGTTGCGGCTGCATGGCCGTAGGTGGCCCGGCCATCCTCCCCTCTCTATCCCCCTCGTGGCCTCCAAGAGGCCGAACACACACACTCTCTCTCTAATATCCTCTCTCTCTGTTACCCCCACCCCATTGACTCTCTCCCCTCCTCCCGTCCTTGAGCTACCATGCAAGACGGGCCCGAATATTATGCCCCACCTCCCCCCTCGTCCACACCCCCTTTGGCCATTCCCCCCCCCCCCTCTGTTTTCTTCCCCAACCCTAGCGGACCACCAGCCTTTTATTCCCCCCCCTATCTTCACCTAGCTCTCTCTCTCTCTCTCTCTCTCTCTCTCTCTCTCTCTCTCTCTCTCTCTCTCTCTCTCTCTCTCTCTCTCTCTCTCTCTCTCTCTCTCTCTCTCTCAATCCCTTTCCACCACACACCCTATCCCCTATCCTCTCACCCTCCCTCACAACCTCACACTGGATCCCCTCTCACTCTCTTGTCCCATGGTGGGAACCCGCCTTAGGGGCCTTATACTCTCTCTCTCTCTCTCTCTCTCTCTCTCTCTCTCTCTCTCTCTCTCTCTCTCTCTAAAATTCCCTCTCTCTCTCTTGCTGACTAAGTACCCCCTCCCCCCCCCGTTTCGGTCGTTGTCGAGCGTGCCAACGCCCACACCCATTCCCTCACACCCCGGACCCGGCCCGAAGGCGTAGTGCAACACACACAAACGCCACACACACCCCCTATCCCCTCCTCACCCTCCCTCACCACCTCACCCCATCCTCTCTCTCTCTCTCTCTCTCTCTCTCTCTCTCTCTCTCTCTCTCTCTCTCTCTCTCTCTCTCTCTCTCTCCCTCTCCCTCTCTCTCTCTCTCTCTCTCTCTCTCTCTCTCTCTCTCTCTCTCTCTCTCTCTCTCTCTCTCTCTCTCTCTCTCTCTCTCTCTCTCTCTCTCTCTCTCTCTCTCTCTCTCTCTCGCGCTGCTTCACCCTCACCCGCAGGCAGCCCGCTGTCCTTCCTCACACTCTCTCTCTTCGGCCTGTGGAGGCACCGCGCAGATAACACACTCCCTCTCTCTATACACACACACAGCCCCAGCTGATCCCATCTCTCTCTCTCTCTCTCTCTCTCTCTCTCTCTCTCTCTCTCTCTCTCTCTCTCTCTCTCTCGTTCTCAGCCTGTGAAGGCGCAGCGCATCCAAACCCTCTCTCTCTATCACCCACACACACACACACACACACCCTTGCTATAACACACACACACACCATCCCCCCCCCCCCCCCCCCCCACTCATCCTCGCGTTCCCTGCAGAGCAGGTCGCAAAAACAGGCTTAAAAAAAAACTAAAATAATAAAATAAAATAATACATATATTATATATACATAATAGGCTTTCCCCCCCCCCCGTTCCCACGCACGCTCACACACACACATACATATAAACACCTACTCGTGCACTCACACATATACATACACCCACACACATACATATAAACACCTACTCGCACTCACACATATACATACACCCACACACGTTTACACGACACACGTACACGCACACACCATAAAAAATACAAAAAAAGGATCCTACGATGCGGACGACCTCGACAAAAGAAGAAGGCACCCCGAATCAGGCGACACCAACAACAAAAGAAACAAAGGCGCCGAAGGCATGTCCTAGCTGACCTCAAAGAGATGTACGCGCTACACCGGCACACCGGCAAGCTTCCATTCACAGGCATCACGCAACCACGACACCATTTTCAGTAAATCGTAGGTCATTATCATCATCATTTTCCAGTTTTCACCCAAGCCTTGTAAAATTCCCCAAGTTGTAAATTCCCTCTCTCTAGGTGATGGTCACAAAGGCCCACCCCCGAGGGTTTTCATCATTTGTCAATCTCTCTCTCTCTCTCTCTCTCTCTCTCTCTCTCTCTCTCTCTCTCTCTCTCTCTCTCTCTCTCTCTCTCTCTCTCTCTCTCTATGTATGTAAGTTTGCAGTGTTCACATCACCGTGGTCTGCATCCTAGCCGCTCAAAGCTAGGTGGTGCCCCATGTTCACTCTACCGTGACCCGCTCGAGGCATGCCATCGGCTCCCGGCATTTTAGAGGCTGTCGGGGTCCGTGTCTCGCTTTTCTCCCGTCAACGGCATTGTTCTTATGGTATCAAGGGACTCCTAGGAGGATGTCACACCCTTGGAAAGGCACGATGTAAAAGTCCTTGTTCCCTAAATACCCCTGAATATGCAAACAAAAAAAGAAAAGTAGAATTGGATTGCAAGCGCGAAGAAAGATGGTTAGCCTTGGAGCATCAGCATGAGCAAGCATTCTTGGCAGCCAAAGAAAGATGAGCGGCCTTGGAGTTAGAGTGTGAGGCACAAAGAGAGCAACACGGGCAAGAGTTGGTCCTACAGGTACTTGCCGATCCGATCAAAGATGTTGGTAGTTCATCAAGTAGTAGAGACTCAAACTTCAACAATGTGGGCTGCTACTGCACGTATCAAAGCAAGGGACTTGCGTAATAGTGTGTGCAAGCCACAAATGGCTCCAAGCATGCAACTAGCCTAAACTAGTAAGCTCAAGATGACAATGGTGTGTCACTCACCGCTCTACAGTTTCTATCATGAACGACTCCTCGCCGTGAAGAAGAGGGAGTCGCCATTGTGCCGCACTCAATCGCCTTGCCGCCGTTGTGCTGCCACAATGCTTGATCACTCTCTCTCTCTCTCTCTCTCTCTCTCTCCTCCTCTCCTCTCTCTCTCTCTCTCTCTCTCTCTCTCTCTCTCTCTCTCTCACACACACACACACACACACACTATTACACAAAGGAGACGGAGAAGGAGATGGAGCAAGAGCACGCTTCTTGCATTGCACAAATGAGAGAATGAGGTATTTTAGGTTTAGATTGACTTTTATATGGGATTGTTTGTTAACATTTGGATGCCCACACTTAGCCAATCTTACCCAAACATTATAGGTTCCAGTTTGAGAGTGCACCTCTCAACGATGATCACTCTTAACCATTCCTACCTGACCAACAAGCCCGACCAATAACATAATACACTACTAGCGGGTCCGGCAAGTCCGGCCCATGGCTACATAAAAGGTGGTCGCTTGATGGTAACATGCCCCCCTTCCTAATGTAGATTCCGCCCTCGGAAGCTAGTGAGAGAGAGCCCATTTTGTCCATGTTGTAGAGCATCTGGATTTGAATCTGCAAGGCAAAGTCATTGTTTTATGCAAGCGGAATTATATGGCAATAAATCATGAGAGGAATGTAAAGTATATGTGGAAATGAGTAAATGCAAGATTTATGAAATGCTAGACTGCCATTAAGGATAAATAAATTGCACATTGAGATGAAATTAATTAATCAAGAGTTTTGGGCTTATGGATGAGTTTATCAATTAGTTAGCTATGACTAAAGTTAAAACAACTACTCTAGTACTAGCTAAGCTAAGAAGATTATCTAAATGCAAGATTCCCTAGTTGTGCTTTTCAGCTTTGATTAGCCAACTAGCTCTCACAAGTCCAAACAAAAGCTTAAAATTTTAACCGTAAGCTCGATGGAAGTCTTTTAAATGTCATTTTTTTCTTTTTTTTTTTCTACTTTGGTTCTCAATCATTGACATGTGTGCTTATTTTGTATGTCCGAGGCTTTTTGCTTCTCAAGGAAAAGCGCCCACGGTGGGAAACTCTAGGGCTCTAGTAGCATAGACAATACATGTGAGTGAAGTACCAAATCAAGCCAGGATTTCTCTTCCAGCGTAAGATTTTTCATTTGTGACACTTATGTTTTTTGCTTCCATTTCCTTGGTATTCTCACTAGTGTCTTTTGTTGTTTAAGTGAGCAAGCTTCTCTATGCCTAAAAAATTCCTAAGGTCTCAAACACTCAGATAATTTTATCAACTAGGACTAGTGGTCAAATCAATGTGTTAACCTAAAGTCACGGTCTCCTAATCTCAATGCTCATCTGCAAGATTAAACTCTAGTTCAATCAACTTAAGCAAATATAAATTTATACATATGTAATAGCACATAACAAACATAACTATTGCACTCAAACAAACCATGAAAAATCACAATTAGCAATTATACATTTCCACCAGCATGAATGATGGAAAGTAGTACACCTGGAGGTATGGAGTTGCTCATTTTGTCGAAGCAGATGTTCTCAGTCATGTGGATGGAAATCCACATAAGTCCTACATAACAATATCAAACAATAAGGCAATATACCTCGAGGAGGCATATCAATGTGAAAAAATTAAAACTCCTAGAAAACAAACTCAAAACACAATCCAGACCCCTAACCTACCTATATGTCGTCCCTTTTAGAATCAAGGAAAGAGGATATTATATAAACCGGGTGGCATCCCTAAGGCTAGGCCTCTATCCTCATCATCTAGATAAACGAAATCATTTTCCATTAGGCCATAGTCATCCTCAGTCTCTATTATCTCTTCTTCATCATCCTCTTGCACAAGCGTGTTCATCAAGAACCTCGCTATGCGTGGATACTCATCTTGTGCAAAAGTATAAGCATGTGCTATTGGAGAGACGTTCGCTACTGGATAGGGATCACTAGTTATCCATAGACATATCAGCCATTCTAACTCCTCAAAATTTCTCTCACGCGCAAGTTTCTCTACCAAATCCCATTCGCAAGAAAGTACATGGTAGTAGATGTGAAATACTTGAGAGAAATAAAATGGGTACCTTTCATAAAAAATAGAAGCGCATGCCTCTGGTGAACTAGCCATCCCTCAGAATACATATAGATTTGGTTAGGTCTTCAAAACATAAGAGTTGTTTTTGTGTGTTGCTTGATGTGACATGGTGAATTTGGACTTATGTGTAGGATCTGATAGGGTGTTCTCTTGTTGGTAGTTGCTCTTGCTCTTTTACTATTTGTTATTTACTTTTTTTGTTTGTTTGCTAGAACTAGTATAAGGCTATGTATATACAGTCCCTCAGCTGCTGCAGAGTTTAGATGTTAGGAAAGAAATTTAAGAGGATGAGGATCCAAAATATTGACGTGAGTGAGGACTCTCCCCTTCCTTGGGTAGGTCATACTGTTTGAAATGTGATCGTCACCCTTTGAAACCAATTGTTCCAGTTGGTAATAGGTGAGGATTTTTTCCAGTAGTTTTCTATTACTTAGGTGCCTCATCAAGTTGCAAGGGTGGTAAGGTACTCTCCCAGGATCGAGCTTGAAGTGGTTCATCAGGTGATTGTTGAACATTGGGAGGTGTGGTTTCCTTTGTAGCTTCATGGAGGTCCACTATTATAGGTGGAGTCTATGGAGAAGCTTTTACCTATATGGATGCATTACGTGAGGAGCTACAAGCTTCATGGGACTCCCCCCTTCCTGAGCTAGGTGGAATAATTTGGTTTTGCCTTGGAACCCAGACTAGCTATGGAATAGGTGTGTAGCATTTTGTGATCTTTCCCTTTCCACAGTCTGCCATTGGCTTTGGAGTTACATTGATTGACTCACATGGTTTTGTAGGTGATAGAAAAAGATACAATTTACGTTTAGGTACCCAAATTTGATCATTTTTATCATAGTAGCCTTGGTCTTCTAATAGTCGTTTTGGAATCCATCACGATTTGGTCTTGACTCTCCTACAGTGCTGGTTTTCCATGAGAAGTTTTTCTTGAAATGGATGGAAGGGTTGAGGTATCTGGAAGTAAGGCCTTGGGGTCCCATTGATATGTACTCTTAGGTGGTGCAGGTTGAGTACTTGCAATATTACTGCTTGCTGCAACTACAAGTGTGGAAGTGATGGGTTCATGGGAAGCCGACAAGGACGAGTTAACCACTTTGGTTTGTGAATCTTGGCTATCCTGCAATTTCACTAGAGTCTGCAACGTAGGTGAATTTGCTTCAATGATAGGGGTAAGAGTCGGTGGTCGCATCGTGACACTACCAGTACCCCAATCAATAGTGCATTTGGTTGCCAACATCCACCTGCGTCCAAGTTTTATGTTGCCCTCCATAGTTCCAACAGGCATGACCAAAAAATCTTGAGCTACAACCCCATTGTCAAACTGATAGAAGTGTGCCAGATACCAAAAATTGTGGTGTTTTTCTTGTTGACACCCTTGACTTGGATAATACTCTCAGATAGAGATGAATTTCCTAACTGACACCACACCCCATATGATAGTAGATTATACTTAGCACCCGTGTCCAATAAGGCGTTATATAGTACTTTTCCATAGGTGTTGTTTAGCTCAACAGGGTATCGTAGAGGTTTGTCAGAGTCCAAGCATTCCTCATCCATTTCAACGTGGAATTCATGTGTAACTCCAAGGTTAGCATTTTGTTGGTATTTTATGCATTGTTGTCACTCCTTAGCCTCAGCTTAAGCTTGTATCTTCTTCAATTCTGCTTGTGCCTTGGCTGCCTTTTCTTGATGAATGGCACGTAGTTCCTCTTGGCTTAAAGGATCATAGTATCTTTAAAATTTGCTCCCATTGAGGAATCCAATGGTTTCAACTCCATCAAGAGGCTCCATAGGAATGGTCCCTTGTTGGGTGATTTCACATACTCTATATGATCCTTTTCCCGCATATTTCAACTTTTTCTTTTCGTTACACGCTCCATTCATAAGGACTTTATCACCAACATTGATGTCTTTGTTCTTTAGATGACGGTCAAACCATTTCTTCCTCCTATCTTTCTCCACAGGTGCGTTTTGCACATCCACTTGCCTTTCTTCATCTAACCTTTCAAGGATATATAAGCGCTCAATTAAAGGGTTACCATCCCAACCTTCTTGTGAAGCTACAT
The DNA here is from genome assembly GCF_014529385.1 of Adiantum capillus-veneris. Lineage (NCBI taxonomy): Eukaryota > Viridiplantae > Streptophyta > Polypodiopsida > Polypodiales > Pteridaceae > Adiantum > Adiantum capillus-veneris. The sequence continues at coordinate 53,151,961 of NC_140933.1, forward strand.
GTAGACTAGGAATTACAAACTCCCATAGCATAATTGCTTCTTGGCCATATACCATTTTGAATGGTGTACAATCAATATCCACTTTGTAATAAGTACGATAGGTCCATAGGGCGTTGAAGTCAGCTTCAAATCCCAATCTGTGCGATGAGCTTCTACCGTTTTGGTCAAGATAGAGATTAAGGTCTTGTTGGTGCTCTCAACTTGGCCATTTGCTTGTGGATAATAAGGTGTGGGCTTATGGTGAGCTATCATAAAGTTGGTAGTGAGTTCTTTTATCACTCCATTGATAAAATTAGTGCCATTTTCACTCACAATGTCAAAGGGACAACCAAATTTTGTAATAATGTTCTCAAAGAGAAATTAGGCAATTGACCTTGCATCAGCCTTATGTGTCGCCCTGGCTTTCGCCCACTTTGTCACATACTCAATGGCATCGATAATATATCAAGATTGAGTACTACAAGCTGCTGGACTAATTGGGCCTACAAAGTCCAACCCCATTTTTCAAATGGTTGAGTCACTTTAATAGGATGTAAGGGCATCTTATCCTTTTGTTGTGTGATCTTGTAATGCTGGCATTCATCACATCCTTTTGCAAAAAGTGACGCATCTTTCAATAAGGTAGGCCACCAATAGCCTGATTGCAACACCTTTCTAGCTATTAGTTCCCCTGAGAAATGTCCTCCGGCTATAGCCACGTGCGCTTCTTGCACAACGTCTAAGAATATCATCCTTCCCTAGCCTGTAGAGCATTCTTGCAATGAGAGAATAAGTTTCACATTCTTTTAACAGTTTTTGAGCTATGTCCTTATGAAGCTCTTTGGGTGGAAAACCATTCACTAGAAAGTTCACAATCTTCTCACTCCATTCAGGTATAGTTCCGACTAGGAATAGAGAAGTATCATGCAATTCATCATCGACTCTAGTAGGGGCTTCACCATTGGTTATGCAAGACAAATGATCCGCCATGACATATCTTTTACCAGGTCTCACCACAATGGTAAAATCAAACTCAAGGAGAATTAACAACCATCATGTAATTCTTCCCATGGAGCAAGGTTTATTTACTAGATACAACAAGGCTTGATGATCCACATAGAAAACAAACTTGTTGGCAAGAAGGTAGTAGCAAAATCTCTTCACTGCATAAATCATAGCTAAACCTTCTCGCTCCGTAGTGGTGTAGTTTCTCTTGGCATCATTCAATTGATGACTTGCATAGCTAATGGGGTAGTCCAATTTATATTCTCCTAGTTGAGCTAGAACACACCCAATAGCAAAGTTCGATGCATCAATATGCACATGGAAAATTTTGGACACTCATAGAATAGGAGTGCTTGTCAAGGTCTTTTTCAATGACTCATAATCATGGTCACACTCCGCGGTCTAGTGGAACTCATTAAGAAGCTTGTACAAAGGACGAGCTATCTCGGCAAAGTTTAGAATAAACCATCGGTAATAACCAACATGGCCCATGAACCTTTGAACTCCTTTATAGTTTGTAGGTGGTGGCAATTCAGCAATGGCTTTAATTTTTCTTTCATCTATGGAAATCCCATTTTTGGACACTATATGTCCGACAATGACTCCATGTTTAACCCAAAATTGGCATTTGAAAGGTTGAAGGAGATGTGATACAATCTGCACTTCTCAAACACTTTTCGTAAGCATAATAGATGTTCTTTCCAAGAGGAATAGACACAAAGGTCATCTAATAAAGCTTTGCGAAACTCTCTCAAATATTCTCTAAAAGCAGTGTTTAAATTAATCTTTGAAAGGTAGCAGGGGCATGGGTTAAGCCAAAAGCCATAACACAAAATGCGAACACTCCAAATTTGGTTATAAAAGCCGTTTTAGCTTGGTCCTCTAGTGCAATTGTGATTTGGTTATAGCCAAGTTATAGCCAGAGTACCCATCTAAAAAGCTATAAGCTTCCTTCCATGCAACGCTTTCAAGCATATGTTCTGAATATGGCAAGGGGTAATGGTCCCTCCTAGTGGCGGCATTGACCTTGTTGAGATCCACGCACACTCTGAGTTTTCTATTCTTTTTTGGCATAATTACTATTGGAGACACCCGTTCTAAGTGCTCAATAGGGTATATGAATCCGCATTTCACAAGCTTTTCAATCTCTTCTTGAACGATCTTTGCATATTTAGGATTCATTGGGTAGGGTCATTGCTGAACTGGTTTAGCCATGCTATTCATGGGGATTGTGTGTTGCACCACGGAAGGTGGAACACCTTTCATATCATGATATGTCCAAGAAAATATATCCCTGAACTCCTTGAGAAGTTCTTTAAGTACACAGCCCTCAGTCTCTGTTAGATCTTGGACAATGAAAACAGGTTTGGATTCTTCTCCTGGGTCTGCTAACTCTATTCCCTTAACTATTGCGGGACCATCATAAACTCCATTGCTTCCGTCGATAGGTTTTCTTTGAGAATTTGTATACACAACCTTACGTTCATCTATGGTTTAGGATTTGAAATGTTCAGGTGCATGGTGTAAGTCTATGGGGTCCTGTTGTTCTGTGGACTGTGATTTCACTTCAATTCCTTTTGTTGTTGAGCTAACTCTTGGTTTTGTCGTCTCCTTATAGTACAGATCAACTTTGGCTTCCAACTTTGGCTTCTCTGTAGCCTCTACTTGTGCGATGTCAATGGGTTGTGGACTACATCACATAACGCTTTGAAGGTATTCACCCCAGTTATCTACGAACTTTTGATGAGCATCACATGCCCCTATATGATTAATCCATTCTGTGGTAGATTTCTTTCCATTTATTCTAGCACACACATTTTCTCCATATCGTCCCTCTTATATCTCTTACTCTTCTTGTCTAATTTTTTATTACGGCCGATCTCTAGTGAAGAGTCACTAGATGAATCACTACTTGTGTCTTCTGCTCCCCTCTATAGATTGTCATCTAGGGTACCACTGGGGCCTGAATGGTTTGTCCCCACATTTTTACTAAGATTTAACGCAGATTCTTTGTCCTCAGAGTCAATTTTAATTGATGATTCTGACCTCAAATTGTGTGGGCTATTATAGTCTTGTGAGATGCTACTGGTTCCAATGCCAGTCAGACCTTCATCTTGTAAGTCATCAGAAGCTATATGCATTGCTTCTAGCATATGTAAGGGTACGAGTGGTGGCATTTCATCCCCTTCAAGTGTTACCCAAGTCGTCCCCCTGTTTTCCCAAGTGTCTATGGTTGCTGCTAGGAAGACCCTATCCACATTGTCCGAATCAGTCATCCCAGGTAGTACATCCATATAAGGAGAATCTTCCCCAACATTAGTGTCTGATTTACACGTGGAACAATACTACAATGGGGCCGAGTGAACTTTGGTGCCAGATCTATGATTAATTATAAACCTGTTTCCTACAGGATGTGCTCGACCAGTTACCAGATCCACTCGAATGACAGAATCTTGGAACTACAAGTAGACATGGTTTTTAGACCAGTCATGCACCATTTTTTCTTCCCTTGTGAAAGGAAGTCCTAAGATCATCTCATATGCCATAGAGTGCTTGGAGAAATCCATAACAATGAAGGTAATTCTTATTTTATGTCCAAAGACCTTGATCTTGAGATCTTCTAGCATCCCAATAGGTTTCACAATAGACCCATTGGCCATCTTTACTACTATGGTTGTGGTCCCAAGGTGAGGTCTTCCCATAGTTTCCCAGCAATTTTGAGTCACAAAATGCTAACCCCAGTGCCACCGTCCATCAAGGATTCCCTTCACGGTGGTTAATCCCTTGGTAGTGATTGGTATGGTTGCATTGGATTCATCTCCCTCAAAGTATTTTCCCAACTTGTTAACAGGTATTTCTACAACAAGGTTCTCATCTAGGTTGGGTTGTGGATCTAAGTGGTCCTCCTCTATTGGCATCTCCCTAGCTCTATCCATCTATGAAAATTGTGGTAGCCCAACCCTCAGTTCTCCATTGAGGGAAGCTCGAAGAGCTAAGACTAGCTCAGGGTCTTTATATAGTTTGGACATGATGGTGGTTCTAACTTCTGAAGACATGAAATCCATCAATTTTTCAATGTTTAATGGCACCTTTTGGGCTTCAGTCCCTTGACGTGGGGAAGATGGGATCTTCATTTCTTCAATAGGGTCAAGTAGTCCCTCTAACATTCTTTCCATCAACAAGTGAGTACACCCACTTTCCCATGACTTTAAGTCACTTTCTTCTTGGATGACACTAGGTATGGCTAAGGGTCTATGGACTTCGTGAGGTTGTTGTTGCATAGATAACATTGTGTCTGTAACCTAGATCTCCCTAGGTGCTGGTTCTAGATCCCTTTGGGTATATTCTACCAAACTCCTTAATTGCTTGACTCGCTCGATCTCCTCTGTAGGGTTTGGATAAGTTCCTATCTTCTTCTTGGATCCTGGCCATTGTGGCTCATGGTGATCTTCCTTGTTGGTTTCTATCTTAGTGATCGTTTTTTTCTCCATGGTTTCACCTAAATCAGAATCCTCTTCAGCTTGGTTCATATATACGGGGTCGTCACTAGTCCTTATGTTGGTCTTTGAACTGGGGTCTGCTGACTTCGCTGCTTTTTGCGATCTCTTCCTTCATGTTTTCTTCTTCTTCTGAGATTGGGCAATTGATGTCATGTCTCTTTCTTCAAGAATATAATTTGTTTTTGGAGCATTGATCGTGTGAGTACGTTTATTGGTACCACATGCATACTTTGTGATGGCTCCTCGGTAACCTCAATCAATTTTAATGGCGTGATCTTTGACGCATTTGGATTATTCAGAAATTGGGCAATCAAATGATCTATGCCACATCGATTACACATGAGTATTGGCATTGTAGACATGCTCGCTTGATTGGTTTGCATTAGTGTGGTATTCTTTTGTAGCCTAATAGGACACCGGCTACCTGATGTGGACCTCCACACTCATAGCATTTGAAGAGGTGGTCTCTTAGCAGTGTAATTGATATTTTGGCCTCTTGCAGCAAGAGCAGCTACTTGATAGACAGGTTTGACTTGTCCCCAATAGTCCTCCATATAGTATTGTGTACTTTCTTCAAGCGCATCCATCCCCTAGGCAATATTAGGGTCTATATCTTCCTCACAGCCTTCCAAACAAGCAATAGATGACTCACAACCCACTTGATTCATAGAAGTGATTCTTGAATGTGGTGGTTGCTATCCTAGCACTGGAGGTGGTAAGGGTGTTGTTTAAACAACATTTTTTGCCCTAGGGACCATGTGTTGTGATGTTTGTTCCAAAGGTGGGGCCGACATCAATGCAGGGACTCGAGGTATGTCTGTCCATGCGCCGTCGCGCGCTTAAATACTATGCAATCCTTAGCTTGATGACCATACCTGCCACATGCATTGCAATTCCCATTGAATTTTGCTCCAAAAGTAGGGAATTCACTGGTACTATGCAGACCATAGCATACTGAGCACCATTGTTGCTTCCTTCTTATATACATAAGATTGTTTTGCAAAGCACGATTGTCTCTTAGACTCTCTTGAATGGCCTTGGTGAGATCTGCTAAAGTCATCTCAAATATCTTTGGCTCCTTAGCACTAGGCTTTAGGGTCATTGTGGATGATGTCCCGATGCTTGCAAGCTAATAGATTTAGGCTCAAGAGACACTCTTTCTCCTTGAATCATTAAATTATTCTCCAATTGGATCGCATTGGTGGTGACTGCTTCCCAAGTGGTGATACCTCTAATGACTAGGCCATTGTAGATATCCTCATGTCGTAATCCCCTTATGAATCTATCAAGCACTTGATTATTATTGAAGTGCTCATTTGGATTACAACGAGAATTCAAATGCTTCAAGTGACTAATAAAGTCTCTCACTGACTCTCCTCCCTCTTGTTGGGCTTTCTAGAGCTGAGAGGCTACACCCCAAAGTACTCCCTCTTGTATGTTTTAAGAACAATCTCCTAAGAGTAGAATAAATCGTTTTTTCTTCCACCGTTAGGGTTCTATACCAATCCCCAGCCTTCCCACTTAAGGTTAGGCTTAAAGCATTAATTTTATGCAGGTCATTGTGTTCTCCTAAAGAATCGCATATTTGTTCAAACACTTCGATATGCTATCTCACATCCCCATCTCCACAAAGTTTTTGTGTGAGCTTGGCTATTTGTACTAACTTACTTCTAGGTTCTCTATCAGGCGTGTTACGCATATTCTCAGCAATAGATTGACCGATAGCTTGAGAACATGTTGTCAAGCCACCTAAGTGAGCAGGCACCGTGGGTGAAGACGCTCCAGAGACTACATGTGCAGTAGGTATTGGCATTGGGCTTGGCACATAGGAAGTCCTTGGGTTCCAAGTTTGGTATGGTGTTGTGCCATGTGGTGGCCCAAAGTTCATATGTGTGGCCCTTGGCATAGCACACCTCGGATGTGACATGCTAATGCTAGCCGGTATGGTCCCATGGAAATAAGAGCTTGGGTGTTGTGGTTGTGGAGCATAGGTTGTTGAAACAATGGGAGGGGTAGGAGCTACATGAGTACAAGGACCCATAGGTGTATATGATTGGGTACAACCTTGTAGGTACTATTGGTGGCATTGAGAAACCATGTAGTGGTGCTTTACTAACAAATGAGGTCCATGGTGTGTGTCTTGGCATGCCCATTATTGGGGTAGGCATTGTAGCCATGGTGTCATCAAGGGAAAGATGAGCTAGACTTGGAAAGGTAAAGCTATCACTTGTGCGCTCAGATTGCACTGAGACCCCTGGAAAAACAACATATAGAGGATCTATCGAACTTACCAAGGGAGTCTCCATTTGCGATAAGGTTGGTTTTTTAGCCTTCCCTATATCCAAGAATCTCATGAGACCCGTTGAAGGCATGTGGATCCCCTTTTTCTGTCTCTCTAGCTCAATAACCCTATGGATGACCTCACAAACTCTTTGTTGTTGATCCTCTACATTAGTAGCACTCATTGTGGATTGTACGACATCTAGCCAACCCACGTGATAGTGTGACCTGTGTATAGGTTGGTTAGAGTTTCCATTTGTAGTTCTTACTCCCAGTTCTCATTTAGGAACGCTCCATCTAGGATTGAGGTGCTAGGGGTGTCCTTTGGACTAGATGCAATGTGGCTCTCTGAACCTTAGTGGTCACCAATTTAGGAGCACTTGACTGCTCTCCTAGTAATGATATTGACGTAGGGGCTTTTGCTTTTAACTCTTTTCATTGCTCCACCTTGTGTAAGCTCTTGATTTCCTTTTTCCTAGACACAATGATATACCGCTCAACTTCTTGTACTTCGGCAAGGATTCTAGCATCAGGTAATATAACCTCGGAGAGGAATAGCTCTGAAGAGTCAGCGGGTGCAGTGAATGGAGTATTCACCTGCACACTCTCTAAGGGCATAGGGTCTACGTTGGTCATGAATGGATAATTTACTTCCCCACCCGCCTCATTTACATCATTAGCTCCATGTTGTTCGGAGTGAGTTTCCGTTTGTAGTTATTACTCCCAGTTCTCATTTAGGAACGCTCCATCTAGGATTGAGGTGCTAGAGGTTTCCTTTGGAGTAGATGCAATGTGGCTCTCTATGGATTGACCCTTAGTGGTTGTTAATTTAGGAGCACTTGATTGCTCTCCTAGCAATGATATTGACGTAGGGGCTTTTTAACTCTTTTCATTGCTCGACCTTGTGTAAACTCTTGACTTCCTTTTCCCTAGCCGCAATGATATACCACTCAACTTCTTGTACTGCGGCAAGGCTTCTACCATTAGATAATATAACCTCGGAGGGGAATAGCTCTGAAGAGTTAGGGAGTGTAGTGAATGGAGTGTTCACATGCACACTCTCTAAGGACATACGGTCTACGTTGGTCATGAATGGAGAATTTACTTCCCCACCCCCCTCATTTACATCGTTAGCTCCATGTTCGGAGTGAGTGGCTCTACTAAAGGTTTCCTTCAAGCGGCTAAGCACCCTCAGTCCGGATCGTGGGTCCATGTCATGCATGTCTTGGCTTGAGCTATCCGGATTAGGCATTGGGTAACCCTCCATGACGTCGTAGTCAGAGGAAGAGTCAGTGGACGCTATATGTGGGTCCTGAGTGGTACTACCTTGGGTTCCTATTGAGGGCCTAGAGCCTAAGGTAGAGGAATAATGAGTGCCCTCAAAAACAAAGACACTTTCAATGTGCTTATCCTCTAGCACACAACTAGAGCGTAGGTGCATGTGACCTCGACACTCTAGAGGTGTTGGTGAGTGCCGGTGAAGGCCGCTCACCTAGTTTTTTAGGTGTTTACAACCCAATTTTTGTATTTCTGGTCCCTTTTTCTTTAACCAAGGTATAGAATATAACATGCGATAGCTCAAAATGAGTGTCTTGTCTAGAGAGATGTGTCGTGCTTTACAGCCCCCGATTCGGTTACGTACAGCCCTCAGAATCCTAAAACTAGTCTTTTCCTAGGTGTGGAGAGGCCAAAGGGTGAGTGTGAAGGGGATGGGGGAGTACTTGAAGAACTTGTCCCACATGTCCTCATTCCTTCTTGTGGGGGTAGGATATATATATAAGAGTGAGTCTAGTATACATCGTAAGACTGAGGACTGAGGCCTTGGCTTGGGCTTGGATCCTAAATTTTTGTGGAACACAGTCACGCCTCATGTTTAAATATTTTCGGTGGTTTTCTTTTTTTCTGGGTGCCATGCACACGGTTTTAGTGGCCTTTTTGGGCCACACACACTGTGCACCTTTACCTAATCTCCTAACTAACCTAACCTTATCTCCTCTACAGCTAACTATTCTGCTAACTAAGCTTAACTACTCTGCTAACTACTAACTGACAGTGAAGCTACCTACTCTGCTAACTGCTTACTCATTCACTCCTAACACACTAACTACTAATTGTGCAAAATATTATGTGCAAGCATAAATTGGTAGAAAATAGAGATAATGCAAAAAATAAAAACTTGCAGAAAATAACTTCTTCTTCTTCCTCTTTCTCTTAACACACACACTCACAAAAGAAGCACAAAGTGCCTCTTGAGCTTAGTGCAGGGTGATTCTCCAACAGCGACGCCAAAAACGTGGGCTTCTACTACACGTATTGAAGCAAGGGACTTGTCTAACAATGTGTGCAAGCCACAGATGGTTCCAAGTACACAACTAGCCTAAACTAGTAAGCTCAAGATGACAATGGTGTGTCACTCACCGCTCTACGCTTGTTGTCGTGGAGGATTCCTTGTCGCGAAGAAGAGGGAGCCACCACTACGCTGCGCTCAAATGCCTTGCACCGTCCTGTCTCCACAATGCCCTCTCTCTCTCTCTCTCTCTCTCTCTCTCTCTCTCTCTCTCTCTCTCTCTCTCTCTCTCGCTCGCTCAAGCACACACACACACACACTAGTACACAAAGGAGACGTAGAAGGACATGGAGCAAGAGAACTCTTCTTGCATTGCAGAAATGAGAGAATGATGTATTTTAGGTTTAGACTGACTTTTATATGGGCTTGTCCGTTCACATTTGGGCGCCCACACTTAGCCAATCTTACCCAAACATTATAGGTTCCAGTTTTAGTGTGTCTCTCATCGACGATCACTCTTAACCATTCCTACTTGACCGACAAGCCCGGCCAATAACATAATACATTACTAGCGGGTCCGACAAGCATGGCCCATGCCTACATAAAAGGTGGTCGCTTGGTGGTAACAAACAACCCCAACACAGAGAAGATCACATTCAAGAAGTATGATGGTAAGATGGATGCTAGTGTTATTCATTCTTGGTTGCATTAATTTAATGCTTATTTTGTGACAACTAAGAAGACAAGGAACAACAAGGTTTTGACGGCAGCCATGTACCTTGCCGGTGATGCCATTAATTGGTACCACGCATGGCAAAAGACACAGTTGGCCGTGCACCTAGAGGAAGCCGACGAAGGCACGCCCCTTTCATTCAATTGGGCAGACTTTCGAGACAAGCTCAAGGTGTAGTTTATGCCACCTCAGTACCTAGCACGATTGAAGGATGATTGGCGCAGTTTCAAGCAAAATGGTTTGCATTTATCTTTTTCTCTAATCTGGTTTTGCAGCTCGACACCCAATTACAAAAATCCGATGATGAGCACAAGGAGGCTTTCATTTTTGGGTTGGAGAACTATATCAAGTTTGATGTCAAAGTCCTCAACCCCATGGATCTCAACAAGGCGGTAGCAATTGCTCTTGTACAGGAGATGAAGCACAATAAGGAAAAGCCTAAGGAGAACAAGACTTTCAAAGTACCAAGTTAGACTTCTCAGAGTCTCAGAACGGTAAGTATGGTAAGAATGGTAACTCTTCTAACCAATCTTCTTCTAGTCTCTCAGAAAAGAACTCACAAAATGAATCTAAGGGTAAAGCTAACACAATTGCTAAACCTAAGCTCACTCCATATGAAAAAGCAACACAAGGAATTTTAGGAGGATACATCACGTCAGAAGAACAAAGAATTTATTCTAAGGAAGGTCAATGTTATCATTGTCATGTGCATGGTTAATGAAGAAAAATATTTAGTGCAATCCCAAATGAAAATTTTTAAGTTTACTCCTTAATTCTAAATTTGAAGTCAAGTAAGCCAACAAACCATAGAGAAATTTAATGTAAAAACGTTGAAGTCACCTTTAAAAGTTATCATATGTAGAAACATGGTTAATGAGAGAACATGGTTTACAATGGAGGCCAACAAAGATGTGCTCACCTCCCAAGGCATATGCTTGTGCGAATTGTCTAGATCCTGCAATGTGAGACATCCCTTCTCAGCTATGGTTGGCAGCCAAAAATCATTGATTATCATCGAACACAACTTTGAACCTTTCTCTCTACTACCTATGGGAGCAAGATCTTCACGGGAGATTTTTTGCTTCTCTCTCTCTCTCTCTCTCTCTCTCTCTCTCTCTCTCTCTCTCTCTCTCTCTCTCTCTCTCTCTCTCTCAGTAGTACTCAAAAAAACCTAGGTTTAGTGCAATCCCACTTACAAATTTTGAGATTGATTGCTAAATTTTATATTTGAAGGTGACAAAGCCTACAAAATTTAGTGTAAAAATCATTCAATATAGTCAATTTACCTCTAAAACTCTTCTGTAGGTTTTTCAAGTTTTTGGAAAAAGTGTTTTCCAAGCATTGACTCCCAATTGCTCTCTCTCTCTCTCTCTCTCTCTCTCTCTCTCTCTCTCTCTCTCTCTCTCTCTCTATCTATCTATCTATCTATCTATCTATCTATATATATATATATATATATATATATATATATATATATATATATATATATATATATATATTATATGCATTTTATCCTATGTAGTTACCCCCTAGTCGCTCATCTTGAATTCTAATACATGAAATCCTCAAATATTTGCTTCCTACCTCTTTTCTTTGAAAGACATTGGAGAAAGAAAAATTATCAAACAAAGATTTGAACTCTGGCTACCTATGTGCAGCTGTTGCTAACTTCACTAACCACCCTACCCATTTGATTTTCTCGTTAATGCTAAACACCTCTCATTAATATAAAAAAATCCTCTCTCAACCTCTACCCCCTGATCCAACCGCGTGGCGGCATGGCTCCCCCTCAAGGCCACCTCGAAGATTCACATAAGAAACCCATTTTCAAGATGCGTTGTCATGCCGTGGTACGTGCATAATGTGAAACTAAATTATCTACCTCACTTTCAATGCTTTTTTGTATGTGGGAGCAAGCACATAGTGTGATATATGCAAAAACAAATGCCACGGTTGCAATTCCGTATATACCTTGTCGGGACAGCGAGGCCCTAAACGTGGCACTATGGCATGTTTTGTCACATTAAAAATTGCCTAGTTTTTTTTAGAAATGTAAAAATGTCAAGTGTTTTGACATGGCACGCTCTCTTTGCCTAGAAAGTTCAATGCGGGTGATCTCGGCCAAAAAATAGCATTTCATGTGCACGCGTAAGAGATGCATCAAGAATTCTTGCCCAGATTTAAAATGAGGTTCAAGACAAAATTTAAGCCAATGGATTTTTTCATAATTTTAGGGATTTTTCATAGCTAGTTTGGGCATTTTACGGGAAAAAAAGGGCATCTTTGGGCTAAAAATGGCCAAAACAAGGTCATAAAATGGTCAAAAATTACCCAAAAATGGCTCAAAATATCACATCATTGGTGTCGTGACTATGAGGATGTTAAGTATGAAGCTTGATTTAACCCTTGTAATTTTTTGTTGTAAAAATGCACATTTGTAAGGCCCCCAATATGAGGAGAAGCCATCGTGCCTAAAGAAAAATCACTCGCCGGAAACAATCATCACTTGCCAAAAACCAAAATTTTCACGTCGCCGGAATATTATGGTCGGACAGCGGCCGAAAAGTGGTCGGAAAACGACCGATCGGTTGGCCGGTTGGCCTGTGGCTGGTAGTCAATGGCCGGTGGCCGGTGGTCGAAAGTCAATGGCCGGTGACCGAATTCAATGGCGGATTTGTCTTCTCAAGGGCGGCCACACATGGGCGGATTGGAGGGTCCCATTTGGACTTACCTACACAAGGGCGGCTACACATGGCTACCTCTCATGAGAGACGGCATCCTTTTTGGCCTATAAAAGGAGGCCATTTCTACACACATTTCATCGTGTGAAGTTGATGCAACAAAGTGGGTGTGAGGTGGTGCGAGTGAAGCAAGGCAGGAGCTTAATTAAGAGTATAATCCCTTTGTAACCTACTTCTTCTTTGAAGTACTAAATCCATTAAGTGGCTGCTTTCCCGTCGATGTAGCCCACATTGGGTGAACCACGTATATTGCGTTTACTCTCTCTCTCTCTCTCTCTCTCTCTCTCTCTCTCTCTCTCTCTACTCTACTCTACTCTATAATCTCTTGTGTGTGAAAATTATCTCTCTCCATTAAGAATTCTACTCATTTATCTACTTAGCTATGTCATATTTCCTAACAGCTTGTATCAGAGCAAGGTTTGCTCGTAGCTAAATTATCTCAAGGAAAGGATTCCTTGAATTGAGTGGGAGTAATGGCGGAGGAAGGGAAGCTCAAGATTGAGAATTTCAACGAACGAAAACTATCAAGATTGGAAGATGCAGATTGAAGACTATCTCTACCAGAAGGACCTCTATTTTCCACTAGGCGGTCTTGCAAAGAAGCCCGCAACGATGGCAGATGAAGCGTGGATTGTCCTTGGTTGAAGGGCATTGGGAACAATCCGGTTAAGCTTGGCGTCAACGGTGGCCTTCAACGTTTCAGAGATAAAGACACGAAGGACTTGATGAAGTCACTTGATGACTTCTACAAGTAACCATCGCCATCCAATAAGGTATTTCTAATGAAGCGCTTGTTCTATCTAAAGATGGCAGAGAATGGTTCAATTCCAGAACACCTAAATGACTTTAACACCAACATATGTCAACTTTGATCGGTGAAAATAGATTTTGATGATGAAGTGCGAGCTCTCCTTATACTATCGTCTCTACCGGTGAAGTGGTCCGGGACGGGCAACAAGAAGAGCAACCTCTAGACACCCTTCAAGGCTCCCGTGCTGCTCAATGGGGCTGGGGCACAACACAACACAAACCAAAACAACAAACCCACAGCCAAATCCCAACTACACAAGGGGCACCACCTAGTTTAAGAGCGAACTAGGACGCAAAAGAGGAGAATCGTTAGAGCAACCCACAAACAAGCAAGGAATTTACACTAACCCTAACACCAATGGAACACTCTCACACACTAAAACACGAGAGAGAGAGAGAGAGAGAGAGAGAGAGAGAGAGAGAGAGAGAGAGAGAGAGAGAGAGAGAGAGAGAGAGATGGTGCTCGGGCTGCTTTGAAGTGTATCATTAATGATCAAGCAAACATAAATATATACATGTAAGAAAGAGAGAGAAGGGGGGAGGGGGTGCTTGTTGCACTAATGCCTTCTTACAAATCTGTCATGACCAATCAAAGTGAGATTAGTATTTGTTCAACATAGCCTGAGTAAATTACACCACAACACATCACAAGAAAAAAGCCACCCCAATCACTGTCTTAAGGCCAAGGGAGTCCTCTCCACCCTGTCGCCCTCTTACAGCATGTGGGATTTATGGCTAAATTGATAACAATACCCGGAGACAAGCTATCAAGAACTTAAATAAAACACCAAGACACTTACACATCATTATTGTCCATGACTTCACGTTGGAAGGGAGACAAGGTATCCATGCTTAGTCCAAATTCACCCTCCTTGATTCAGCAAATGTTGGGCTTACACTAGTAGGAGAAATGATAGATTTCCTACTCTCAATTGAATGATCACTCTCTCTTACAATGGCATAGAGTTCCCTTGCTAATCACCCCTAATACAACACATACATATGCCTAATGCCAATGAGATTCCACTCAAGAGCTCCTTCTCAAGAGGTTGAGCTTGGCTTCTCAAGCTATAGCATAGTGCTCTTTCTTCTCCCCCCCTTTTTTGTGCTAGCTACACCCTCCTTTTATAGCAATTTTGAAGGCTAGGGTTACTCCTCTAACCATGGTTGGGTTAGATTTTCAGCAATTTATCTAATTTCTTTTGCTTGGAATTATCAAGAAGTTGGTGGGGAAAGAGAGAGGAGAGAAATGGAGGTGATAGGACTTTTCATAGTGGGTTAGTGTTAGTAGAGTTAGTATTAATTTACAAATGGAATTGGATATTTACAATGGGAGTATCCATGTAGGATACAAATAAGGAAGAAAAACTCTTAAGAGGTAAGAAAAGGTGGATTTCTTACAAGGTTGATGCTCCAAGTGTCTTGAGTAGGGCCAATTTTGACGCTTGTTGACGGTCCACTAGCTTTGACGGTACATTTTTTCTCCACTCTTGACCTTCCTTGAGAGACAAGGTAATTGAAGCTGAGTACTCAACCACCATGATGCTGTCTTTTAAGAGAAGAGGCTGAATTTTGTGGTTTTTTTGATAGATATGGGTAATTTGGAGGAGGAAAAATGAGACTAGGTGGTCAATTTTGGAATGGAATTGTGTGTGGGAGGTATGAGTTCACCATGGTTTCTCTTGTTCTTCAAGGTGGAGGAGAAGGTGAGTAGGGTGCAGAGAGGAGTAGTGAGAGAGGTGGGGATGATGAGTGGAGAAGTGTGTGTGAAAGAGGAAAATGATAAAGTGGAAGAGAGTGTGGCTGCATAGCATGGCAAAACTGGGGTCCACTAATAAAATCATAGCTCACAGCTCGTAGCTCAAAAAAATATGAAAAAATTTGAGGCAAAAGTTCAGCCCACGAGCTACAACTTTTGTTTGTATCACCTTTTCAAATTCGGAGAGCAAGTGAACTTTAAAAATTCAGCAAAACCGATCGTTTTTTTTCACTGCACAAGGTCCTTGTGGGGTCCTTCTTTGGATGATTCTTTTGAATACCTCCAAGAGTGAGCCCTCCATAGTGCATGTATGCATGCCACCTACCCTTGACCTTATTTGGTAGGTCTATAATTGAAGATATTGTTGAGATCATGATATAAGTGAATAGTACAACTAAGAAAATCAAATATTGAGGGGTATAAAAAATATGTACATGTCAAATATAAATAATATAAGTGGAAAAAATATAAAGGGGTCAAAAGAAATCTCTCTCATTATGAGGCTACCATAAAAAGATAAATATTTTTGGTGTTCTAATTTTTTAGAAAAAAAACAAAATAGATGTAGGAAGGGAAAAATCACAATAGTGAAAAAATATACACATAAATAAAACTAGAAGCCTATGGATACTTTTTGAAAGATGGATACTTGTGGAAGCATCCTAAACAAAGAAATGGGATGCCATTGAGGGTTGTGAATGATGAGGACATCCAACGGGATCTTATCAAAAAAATTCATGAGAGTCTTTATGCTAGACACAAAGGTGCGTGGGCCACCTTTACTAAAATCAAAGAGAGATATTGGTGGAAAGATATGTATAAAGATGTATCTTATTTTATGGAGTCTTGTGAAACCTATAAAATGTATTCAAATTTATGTCATCAATGATAGATTGAACCCTACATACCCATTGGCTATGCACCATAAGTGGGTAGTAGACTTGGTTACAATGCCATGGGCTTTATGGAAAATGATATACATAGTGTTTGCACGAGAAGACTTAACTAATTACATTGAAGTTCGTGCTTTAAGAACAAAAAGCACAAAAGGGATATGTAAGTTCCTCTTAGATAATGGAATTAGTCGTTATGGCTGTGTTGGAAAATAACAGTTGGCAGAGGTAAGCTAGATGCCGACAAAGCCAAGGAGTTTTCTCTAGGTTGGGCATTAAACTCGCTTTGACTACTGCATACAATCCTGAAGGAAATGGTAAACTAGAAAGTGGGCATCCTCCTATCATTAAATCTTTGGCTAAGGCTTGCAAAGGAAAACTGGGAGAGTGGCCTAAGCTATTGCCTTACGCTTATGGGCTGATCGTACGACTCATAGCTCAGTTACTGGTTACATGCCTTTTGAGTTGATGTATGGTCAAAAACCTATAATGCCAATTGAGGATGTAATTCCCACATGGAATGTATTGCCTTGGGAAGATGGGATGAGTAGGGAAGATCTTCTTGCTTTGCACATACAGCAATTACAAAGAAGGCCTCAAGATATTGAGATTGCAGTAGCACATTAAAAGATGCAAGGTTGAAGAATAAGGACAAATTGGATAAAAGGCACATGCTTAGACCTAGAGCTATTGAGGAAGGTGATTGGGTGTTGATGTATGAGATTAGTCTTGATAACCAACATCCAATGATAAGAAAGATTTGAAAGAGGTGGTTTGGTCCTTATGTGGTTAAACATGTACATGGGAATGCCACTTACACCTTGCATGAGCTAGATGGCACAAAACTGAAAATTCCCATTGCAGGGAAAAGAATCATGTTGTCCAAAAGAAGAGGTGATACAGATTCCTTTGTTTTACAAGAAAGTCAAAACGAAAGCTCGGATGAACATGTTTTGAATGAGGATGACGAAAGAGATGATGATGCATTTTCATTGGGAGTGATGACAAAACTGATATGTATGTTGACTTAAATGAAGATTGAGCCTGCAAAAGATATGTGTCGCGAATGCCGAAGGATGTGCATTTTAGAGAGGGTGGATGCCTTATCGTGGCTCGTGCATAATGTGAAACTAAAAATATCTACCTCACTCTCAATGCTTTTGTTATGTGGGATCAAATGCTATGATGTACATAGTGTGATATATTAAAAAACAAATGCCATGATTGCAGTTTTGTATATACCTTGTCGAGACAGCGAGGCCTTAGACGTGGCAATATGGCATGTTTTATCACATAAACATATGCATAGTTTGCTTTAGAAATGTAAAAATGTCAAAGTGTTTCGAAGTGGCATGCTCATTTTGCCTAGAAAGTTCAATGTGGACGATCTCGGCATAAATTAACAGGGTTCATGCGCGAGCGTAAGAGATGCATCAAGAGTGCTTGCCAAGTGGTAAAATGAGGTTCAAGATGAAATTTACGCTAATGGATTTTTCCATAGTTTTAAGGATTTTTCCTAGCTCGTTTGGCCATTTTATAGGCAAAAAAGTTTTCGGGCTAAAAATGATCAAAAAATGTCATAAAATGGTTAAAATGATCCAAAATGGCTCAAAATGCCGATCACTCACGGTGTTGTGACTATGAGAGCTAAAGGAGCATTTTAGAAGATAAAAAAAGGCTACAACAACAAAGGTGCACTCCATAGAGTTAAAAAAAAGGGAGGCAGGACGACACAAAGGTGTAGTTCATGCAACGCTTAGAAAACTCGACACGTGCAGGGTCTCTCCTTTTGCAAAATAATTAAGCAGCATAAAAATAGTTTATATGATTGCCAGATACTCACAAAAGAAATAGCTAGTCAAAGAGTTTTTGTGGAGAAATAAGATTTCTACTAGCAAACTGTGGCAGTGGGGTAAATGGGCGGTGATTGCTAAACCAAATCTCAGGGTGGACTTGGCATCCTTGACCCTATCACTCATGACTCAGCTAGCATTATGTGCCAAATTTTTTTACACCTTGCCAATTTTGAAGAGTGATGGGTAGTGATGACAAGGGAAATGGCAATGGCAATGGTAGCCCCTATGAGGTCTAAAGGAGGTTCATGGTCCAATCTCCACATACAAAACACACTTCTCCCCCCTTTTGGAGTAAGGGCTCAAGTAGGAGGTTTTACTGAAAAATTTTATTGAAAAATGTTGTAAAGCATAGATACACTCAAGTGGAAGGAATAGACAAGATATTGGAAAGGTATTGCCCGGCATTGGTCCCCGTGGGGTCCCATTGTGGAAGGCTTGGGTCTAAATAACCACTGGATTGAAATAGTTAGGAATCTTAACAACAAGGGCGTTGTCAACTTGGATTCTCTTTGGGATTATCAAAAAGGATATTGGCGCTCATTTGAACATCTGAAGCTCTACAACAACCTATCACTCCAAGAGGAAATCCTCATCAGAAGACTACTTCCAAAAATCTCAAACCTTACCCTTCCTCCCTCCTCCCCACCGCTTGATTGGAAAGCTTGGAAATGGCCTAGAGAAAGTTTATTTTGCTTGCCCAAGACAAACCAGTTTATGAAAAGATTTGCTCTTCAGAGGTATGGATAGATCATTGCAACAGGGTCTGGTCCAATAAGGGCTGCAAGCAAATGGAGCCAGCTCTGCCAGGTGGTCGGCAACATCTGGAAGGCCAAATGCGACGAGAAAGATAAAGTGTTCCTTTGGAGACTACTCTTCGGTTTCAGCGGCACCGGGGACAAGGGTAAAGCAAGAGGTCTTGACGAAGGGATCTGTGTCAGATGCAAGCACCTATTCAGGGGTTGTCTAGAAATCAGAGCTTTCATGAGATCTATTTGCAAGTGGGTGTACACACAGTTGGGAACTCCCTTCTTTAGACAAGACCTTGCTAGGGGGTCTAGACACATCAATTGTATGGATCTTTTGATGGACATATGCATTGTAAGAGCTACTTTGTTGAGAGAAATTTGGAATTCTAGAAATGAACTACTTTTTCAAAAGAAGTGTGATCCTCTGAACACCAATGTTGTTCTAGAATTTTGTCGGTGGAAGCTATTGTGCAAAAGAAGCTTAAAATGAAGGCTTCGTATGTAGATGTAATAAGGTCTCTCAACCCCCTTTGACGTATTATTTTCTTCAGAGCCCTCTGCAAAGGATATGCCAGGGTAGTTTGTAACCTTCTGCATTTAATGCAATTCAAGCTCAGCTGAGCACTTTTATTGAAAAAATAAATAGCTCCAAAATCGTTACTACATACTCACCTTGTCATGTGTAGACGAAGCAATTTATCGCTCTTACTTTTTTCATAACACTAAAGGTCCAAGGATTCTATCGAGGACAAGCAACAATTTTAATGGGCTTGCTAAATGATGATGAAAGGTCAAGCTGATACGTGGGATAGTCCACACTACAAAGGACGTACCACATTTGGGATTGTATCACCTAATCTTAGTCTTAGAATCATACGCCTTAAATTTGAAGCCATTTTGGGTGGGCTTAAAACTATGTCCAAAATTTTGGAGCAAGGTTTCAATGTGAAATCCAATATTTAGTACCAAGGTGTCATTAGAAACCTATTTTCAGGTGGTGCTAAGGTGTCATTTGTGTGTGTGTGTGTGTGTGTGTGTGTGTGTGTGTGTGTGTGTGTGTGTGTAGGAATGCCAAACCCCGAGCAAGTTTTCAAGAGCAATCCCAAAAATCGAGCAAAATAGACGAGAATAACACATATAAAGACATAATCAAGTTTAAGAATAATGAAGATGAAGGAAGATGAGCTAAGAAAGGGGTTAGAAGGTTGAAATTCTCATCTTAGAGGATCCGTTGTGATTTTGAAGGAGAAATACATTGGCCTCCTAGGCTCGATGAGAATGTGCTCTGTCCAGTACGATCATAGCCATAGACATGCGAGACGATGAGAATGTGCTCTGTCCAGTATGATCATAGCCATAGATATGTGAGAGTTTAAACCATGTATAAGTGTTAGCTATTGCACATCCCTCTGCACGTTGTTCACTTGGATCGCATTTGAGACAACCCATTTGGCACTAAAAACCAAACAACACATTTCATACTACCTTTTGTTAACAAATGTCCTAGATATTATGGTTGTGCCCTTGTGGGAGAGAAAACGTTATGGAAACTTCTTTTTTAAGACTAAACTATGATTGAAGGTGTGTTTTGCATTGTTAAAAATGCTCCCTTCTTGCCCCCCCCCCCCCCCCCCTCTCTCTCTCTCTCTCTCTCTCTCTCTCTCTCTCTCTCTCTCTCTCTCTCTCTCTCTCTCTCTCTCTCTCTGTGCGTCAACATGGAGTGCTAGAGAGTTTGCATTTAAGAACAAAAATTTGATTGAACTTGCCTCCTACATTACTCAATATTCTATGTGGCTACTCACTCTTCTCTCTCTCTCTCTCTCTCTCTCTCACACACACACACACACACAACTTTCTTCGGAGTGTTCCCCTCACGTTAATTTTCTCTTGCTCTCCTTCTTTGCCTAGGTCACCATTCTTGTGGTCCATAGTTCAAATATTAATCCTCAATCATAAAAACCAAACTCTATGTAGCACTCCATGCCAATGTGGATGGCTACTAGAGATAATTTCCTCTCTCTCTCTCTCTCTCTCTCTCTCTCTCTCTCTCTCTCTCTCTCTCTACACATAACTTTCTAGAGGAGAAACCTTGCATTTCAATCAAGAAAAATAATAAACGTTGGCAGACTAAATAAGCCATGTTCGTTCACATGGACATTCTCCATGAAACATCATAGTTCATTCAACCAAAACATGTTGGGAGAAAGTAGCATCTCCACTATACATGAGATATTTTTGCATCTTAGAGAGGAGTACCTCAGAACTTTTACAACGGATACATCTTGCATATCCTTGGGTGTTATATCCTCTTCGTGGGAGCTATGCCCTCGTGTTTGGGTTGCGATTGTGCATCCCTATGCTGCACTAGCTCTCTCTCTCTTTCTGGCAATGCACAAAGAAAGGTGCTCAAGCTTCCTTTGCACACTTTGTGTAGCATCGATGCGGTCATCTTTTTTCATTGCAATGATGAGAAACAGCGGCTCTTACCTTGACAATATGACGTCTCATAGAGCCTAGCCCTCATTTGCAGATGCAAAAGGATATCAGCAAAATGTTTGATTAATGAAACAGCTTATTCGTGTGCTATGAAAGAGCACTATATATCATATAGATCATTGGAAACTGGTTCTATGGCGCAATAGCTTCCCTTATCGTACAGACCGGGAACGATGATGAAGGAAGCTTTCCATCACCTAGACCTCTCTTTCTCTTTCTCTCTCTCTCTCTCTCTCTCTCTCTCTCTCTCTCTCTCTCTCTCTCTCTCTCTCTCTATCTATCTATCTATCTATCTATAGCAGTGCACGGCGGTGTGCGCTTCTTAAGAGAATTCACATTTGCATCCTCTGGGATTAGAACAGGCGATAAAGAGAAACACAAAATTTCAATGCTAGACTAGTCAAGTGGCTTACTCTAGGATCAAGTATTGGACAGAATTCAAAGCACATGGTTGGGAACACAATGGGCACGTCGCATCTGTACAAGCTTCTACCAAGGTTAATTAGTCCCTTCTAGCCTTTATATCTATATAGAAGGGAGAATGGTGGTCGTTGTGCCAACTGTGTGGTAGCTTGTTGCTAGGATATTTGTGCCGACTGGGGAGATTGGACAATTCAATCTTTCAAGGGGTTACAGAGCCAAACTGGATGAAAGCCCTCACTCTTCTTGCTCTCACTCATTTTTGTATGTCTGTAGACTTATTTACAGAGGCCCGCTATTGCAAAGACCCCATCCTTTGGAATCGATGCACGCCAACGTGCGACCCTAGCCATGACTAGGCTTTTTGGATTCAAAGTTGGAGGAGGAGGAAGGGTGGTTTAGATATTGCCTTTGGGATAAATGCATGCCAACGTGTGGCTGCAATTTTTACATGTAAATTTATTAGATTTGAAATTTTTGACACAAAATTACACTAAATCTCTCTAAGTTTTGTAGGTTTTCTCACCTTCAAATGTATAATTTAGAGGTATATCTCAAAAATTTTAGGTGAGACTATCGGGACATAGGATCTTTTTTTAGCACTGGCCCCAAGCCAAAACTAGGCTTCTAGAATTTTGAATTGGCTTGATACACCTTACATGACTCTCTTGTCAGTAGGTTCTTTCAATGTGCTTCAGCAGGCTTGTTCACACATTAGCTTTTCAAGTCAAGAACATAATGGTTTGAGTCTCTGTAATACTTATTAGATAAAGCAATATATGCCAAGTTTAATGATTATGCTAGATAGAACTAAATGATTATAACTTTTCAAATGAAGAACAAACTGGAGGAGTCTATGTAATACTTATTCCGGGCGTTTCTCATCGGTGGCATGCACACGCGCGTGCGAGAGAGAGAGAGAGAGAGAGAGAGAGAGAGAGAGAGAGCCGTCAAAGGCCTATAAGGCCCCTACGTGAGGAATGACTACACTACACTCTTTTCTCATGGTGGCTTGTGCAAGTCATTAGGAAAAAAATGGACTCTCCATGGGCCTTGTAAGAATCTCTAATTTAAAGGAAGCCCGCCAAGATTAAGGGGGACAAAGGCTTTGAATGGGGCTATTTTGGTAGGGTCTCCTCCACCTTTGACCCCTAAAAAGGTAGGGGGAAGGGGGGGGGGGGGGGGGTTAACCATTTAAAAAGTAGGGAAGGGGGAGGTAAACCATTTGAAAAGTAGGGGGGTAGGGGGTCTTCTCTCTCTAACTTTTTGACCAACTTGTAAGTGGCCTCTTAACTCTCCCATGCCACCTGAGCAAATCCGTGGGTCAAAGAGGTCAAAAAAATGACTTTTTTCAAAAACTTTCAAAAAAACTCTATTCCCCCCTAAAAAGTACCCCCAACATATACACATAATGAAAAAAAAAGATTTTTAAGTTAAATTACTCAAAATTCACCATTTTTTGACTCCCTCCAAACTTTTAGGAAATTCCCCCCAAAATTGAAAACTTTCCCTCCTAATCTAAGCTCCTCTCCTACACCCATCCCTCTTGCACCTGCACCTGCTGCTGCACCTACACACCCATCTCTCCATCCTTCAAGCTCCATCTCTCCATCCTACAAGCTCTATCTCTCCATCCTTCAAGCTCCATCTCTCCATCTTACAATGCCTCTTGACGATGTGACCAATGTCCCAGCAAGCTCTTCACGCGGTAGGTCTCCAGGGCTTTTCCTACGCCTACCTCAAGAGTATGTTCCGACAAAGAAAACATGCTTGGGTACATTACCTTCAGCCAACGAACGCCGCGCTCAAGGGGAGAAGAATGTGGATCTCTGGACAGACGGATGCTTGTATCCAAAGGATCCTTCTCTCAATGTTCATCCGTCTTTTACAAGCATTCCATCACTGTTGCAATACGTTGGAAATGGAGAGCAAGGTTTGTTGGGCTACTGCAAGAGACTCAACAAACACGAGATTGCGCGGTGCGAGATCTACTTGCGTCATTGGCAGTTGCTCAATGGGAGTTTCCACAATCTTCAAGATCAGATGCAAACAGCTACTAGTGCGCTTGAGGAGGCAAAGAGCACCATCACAACCAAGGAAAATGTAATTAAAAAGCTTGAGGATACTCTTTCACACATGAAGAGTACTGCCATGGGAGGTAGGGTGAGGAAACGAGAGTTGTCCGAAATTCAAACTCTTGCACCACGTGGAGGCGCAAGAAAATGAATGGTGACAGCTATTAGGTAACATGTTCTGTCCCTCATGTTGTTTAAGTCTAATACGGCTCATCATTGTTGTTCTGGGCAATAGGAACTTCGTCCAAGAAACGTGCGGCGGCGAAAATGCGGAAGCTAGGACTACTTTACTTCGTTCTTGTTTCAACAAAGAGGATTTTATTGGGATGCTTGATGCTCTAGAGGCAAAACACTTGAAAGACGCAATCACTAAGAGAGTTCTTAGTGATTTTTCTAATATTGTCACTGATCTAGATGTTCAGGATATTTGTGATGCCGTTGGGATTAGTACCAAGGGCTATCAAGCAATACATCGAGTGTTAAAAGATGCATTAAGAAGTTGAGGAGTCACGGAAAACCTATTCCCACTTCCTCACACAGTGCAGATTGCCAAGAAGGTGTCAAATGAAGATTTTGTTCACCGATTAGGGGACTACTTGTATATTGAAGACACGATGCCTCTTCAGCCACTCCGTAGCAAATCACAAGGAAGGAAGGGCCGCGGGAAGGGAAGTGGTGTTGTTTCTAACAGTGTGTTGCGGACCGAAGGGTTTGTTTACACAAAATTCAACAATATCTTTGTGGACTTGATACGATTGCAGCAGTCCATGGCTGTTTTCTACAATTTGAGTGATGCAGGTTAGTTTAGAGTTGCCTACATGCTCCATGATGTGTCATAACAAGCATTCTGAGGCTTTATGTTGTTGGCAGTTCTTGAAGGCAAGCTTGTGTTCGTGCTGAAGTTGGATGAGTGTGTAATTGTTAAAGGGAGAAAGTTGGAGAGAATGAGAATCACGCTTATGAATGAAGCCCTAGCTTATGCCAAGCAATCTTGCAGTTCGAGTGAAGCGACAAAGCCCTCTTTTAGTGTGCAATCAGAGAAGGATATATGGTGGCTTGGTGCAATTGAAGTTCCGAAAGAGACACATGAAGTCCTTGCATGGATTTTCAGTAGAATCCCATGGGTCACAGAGGTCATTAAAGCTCAAATAAACGGTGAGAAGCTCATAGTTCCAGGACGTGGGGAGTTTGATGTTGAATGGCATTTAGGTGGTGATCTAAAGACCATAAAGTGCATGCTTGGATGCAAACAAGGTGCAAATTCTTTACTTCCCTGTCCATTCTGTACGAAAGGGCACAAGACAAGTCGAGCAACTCAAGTGGAAGGTCAGGACGAAGATAATGATGACCATATAAATAGGGAGTGGCAAACGTCGGTTCTTTCATGTGATATGCTGCAGGTGCCCAATAGGGATAGCAAAGATCCTGGGTGGAACCCCATAATTCCCTTCTCCCTCAACAATGTTCACTTTTGTACATTGCATGCGTTTATGCGAATATTTGATAGGATCCTAAAGCATCACATTGAGTATGCTTTCACAATGAAGCCCCTTCAATGGTCAAAAGACTCCTTGCAGAGGGTGGAGATGCTCCTTAATGAGATTGGATGTCACCGATCAAGGGTGAACATTGTAGCAGAGACTTGTAGGGAGAAGACATATGAGGTGGCATAGAAGGTTTCCATGAATGGAGCCAAGGCACGTCGATTTTTCAAGAAGATGTCAAAGTCTCCAATGCAGGTATCCAAGGCAAGTGTCGATCTAGCAAGTGAGAAGCGGTGGGAGTTGTGGAAAGATTTGTGTTCATGCACGACGGACAAAGATCCCAATGTGGAGGTTGCTAACCAACGCAAGCTAGTATGGTCATCCTTTCAAAAGGTTGTGCAATTGATGAATCTTTCAAGCACCACCGTTGAGCAGCGAGAGGAGTTCAAGAAGGTGCTTTATGAATTTACAAAGGCCGCTAAGGACGGATGGTCTGAAAGCAAGATTACACACTACATGGTTTGTTTTAACGGACTTAATACATATACAATGTTTGAAAATGCAACTTTTCTATTCGCTTATCTCCTTTTTGGTTGTTTTAGCACATTCTCTATGCGCATGGTGCATACTTCATGGACCGCTATGGTTCGCTTGATATATGGAGTACACAAGGCATGGAGAAGTCCCACTATCGAGAAAAAGGAGTCTACTTCAAGAATACTCGGCATGGTGGTGGTAGTTCACACTCCAACTACCTCCAAGAGATGTTTAACTGGTTTTTTAGGCACACCTTTGGGAGAACTCGTACTATTGAGAAAGCAAGAGAATCGATGTAAGCAAAGCAGTTACGCAACGCTTCTCATACTGCAGCATCCGAGAAGTGGAAACGCTCGCGAGCGTCCCTAGGCCATGAAGCTTGGCGTGCAACTAAATATCGAAAAGGCAGCGTTTGGGCGTCGCGTCAGCCGTCCGCATGATCCAGGTTTAGTTGTTAAATTCAATTGCTTTGTTTGAGTTTCACTCAATTGGCCGCATAGTGTGAAAGGGCCCAAATCTCAAAAAAACCTATTTAAAGGTTGAAGGGGCTCATTTTGTCATTTTCCCTACTAGGTGCTACCATGGCAAGAACAAAACAAACGGTTAAGATTGCATATCCAAAGGGGCCAGAGGGCCAACGACTCAAAGGTACAGCAACAGAAGCTAGAACTTCACAAGCTCAGGGTGAAGTCCACACAGAAGAAGCTGGAGCTTCAAATCAGCATGGCCAGTCCTCTACAGCAGCAAAAGAGAGACGGAAGCATTGCCTTGTTGTCTATTCATCGGACTCCAACGATTTTGATGGCAACAGGGAGGATGAGAGAGAATAGGGCAAAGAAACAAACAGCCAAAAGCAACCATCAGAAGGCTCCGAAGAGACGCAAACGGATGAAGATGCCCCATGGGTTGGCGTCCAAATACAAACTTATCAGGCTCACATGTCTATTGGGGGTAAGACACTTCCTAAAGGGAGTGGACCTACACCATCACATCCGGTCAATAGTGAAGAGCACGAATCAGATGAAGAGTGGGTGGAATCAGATTATGAGGTGTTGGAAGTGCCTGTGCAGAAAAAAAAGAGAAAGAGCATTGTCTACAAGAAGAGGAAGCAAGCTGCCCCGACTCGTGCCAAAAATGCACCTCCACGTCGACCTCAGAAGGTACAAAAGCGCAGCCGTGCTTTTGCGAAGATTCGACACTATCAAAAGAGCACCGAGCTCTTGATTCGGAGGGCCCCTTTTGCAAGGCTATGCAGGGAGGTTTTGCAATAGTACAACACTCAGTTTCGGATGGGCGTCGTGGCCATAGAGGTAGTCCAAGAGGCAGCAGAGCAATATTTAACTGGCATATTCGAGGATTCTAACCTCTGTGCCATCCATGCAAAGCGTGTAACCATTATGCCCAAGGATATGCAGCTTGCTTGCCGTTTGCGCCATGAGGAGTAGCTTGTAATTAGGCATCAACCTTTTTGTATTTACGGAACTCCAAGATTGGGAAGAATTTGAATACAAGCATCTTTTGATTGTATATCCCACTCTGTGCATTGTATTGGGAAGAATTTGAATATAAGCGTCTTTTATTGTATACCCCACTGCGCATTGTATTGTTTTAATTCTGTACCATGCAATGTAGCACTGGTTCAAGTTTTGTCTACCTTCTATTGTATGTATGTAGCCATTAGCTTGTTATTGTGAAAAATTGCCTACGTTTAGCACCTTGGCTAAGTGGGGCATGCACTTCGTGATGTATCCATGCTATGTGACTCACTATTGCATGGCAAAAACATCAACAAAGTGTTGAAAATGGCTTGGAATGCCCCCAATATGGTTGCCACAAGGGCGCGCATTTGGGGCTTCCAGAGGCCTATGGATGGACATAATGCGCGCCCTTGTGGCAGCCTTTCCTAGTGCTTTCCAGACACTTTTCAGTGGTTTCCAGACAATTTTGACAAGTAATAAGTATGTTTTGTTTGCTTCAATGCTTCAATTAGCATAGATGCTGCTGGCAATCATCCCCCCTTAGTCCATGTCAGTCCTATACTCCAAAAAGGGCTTAGATATTGCCACAAAGTTTACTCTTGTGGTTTGTTAATACAACTTTAGGTATCTGGGGCAAGATGGGCTTAAGGTTACCTGGTCACTCTGTTTTGTAATTGGGTATGCTCCTATACTCCAAAAAGGGCTTAGATATTGCCACAGTTTACTCTTGTGGTTTGTTGATACAACTTTAGGTATCTGGGGCAAGATGGGCTTAAGGTTACCTGGGTATCCATGTCTTTCTCTTTTGCAGCTGGGTATTAATGTCTTGTCACTCTGTTTTGTACCTGGGTATGCTCTTAAATGTGTCCAATTTCATCTACCACAAGGGCACGCATTTGCACAGTTCATCAGCTGATGGAAATCCCCAATGCGCGCCCTTGTGGCAGCATATTTTAGGGACTTCCAAGCCCTTTACTAGGCACATACATAACTTTGGAAGCCTAGATATAACAAAGTATGCATTTTTTAAATTTTAATGCCTGCCAGACCCTTTAGTAGTCATAGGAGAAATTATGGTGCTTCTCATACACAATGTAAGCCCAACATATAAGAAATTCAAAACCTTGCAAGAAAGAGAGTCATAGACAACAAAAAGTAGTTTCATTAAAGAAATCAATGCTTTACATGATATCCGGCTTTTGCTTTAGGATCTTTCTAATTACAATTTTCTGGCGCTTGGCCTTTTGGGGTGGCTCCCTGTTAAGTAAAGTGGTTATGATTTCTTGGGTGTCATTAACCCCTACAGCTTGGTTCATGCCGACATGGGCAATAAGGTGCCCGCGAAAGTTTACACCGAAAGTGGATATTGCAAAATCTTTCTTTACAAGCACTACAAGGTTGGCCATTTGGGCAAGTGTTTTTAAACACAACGCCTTGGAGAGTGAACGGAGAGCAAAAATGTTGTAGCGACCATTGGGAGAGTAGTCGGCATGGACAAACACCACGACACTAGTGGGAAGTGTGCCGAGGTAGTGAGCAAGTGCCGCTTGAGGTCCGAACGGCGTCCTCCTCCCCCCTGACCGTTGCGCCCAGGCATCAACCTCCAGAACATCCTGCAGAACATAGGTTTTCTGAGATATGGCACAGAATTATCATATAACATTAACAAAATCATTTGTAACAATCAAATGTAAGTGAGCATCTATACCTCTTCTCTACGATCCTCCTCATCGGCATCCGGGTGCAAGTAAAGATCCACACTTGACTTTCCCTTTGGATCAAGCAAAATAGGTGTTGCAGCAGGTGGTGGTGAATCCACTCTTGCGCGTTTAGCCAAACACATGGCTTGCACGGCCACAAACTCCTCCTCAGAGACCTTGGCCTGCTCGGCCGCTGCCACCTCGGCTTGTGCGATCGCCACTATGTCCGCCAAAGTATTCCCCATGGGCAGTAGGATATCATCGTCATGGGAGGTGGTGGTATCAAGATCAAACTTGCCATGGGCATCGAGGATGGCGAAACACTCATCCATGCGAAGCTCAAAGGATTTCTCCAGATCGTGCATAAACACAAACTCCTCCCCACCCACCCCAATGAAGGAGAAGCGGGTAATCTCTACCTCAGGGATGGCATCCAGAGTGGTGGTTCCTTCTGGCGGTCCGGAGGATGAACCGACTGATGGAGAGGCCTCCAAGAGGCCTTCAATCCCTACAGGGTAGGTCAAGGCAAGCGTCCTCTCCTCTACGGATGAGTCAATGGCCACGGGCTTGGGGTCCTTCACATCAGCCAATACCCCGCCGATCTGCAAGTGAGGTAGCACTACGTCAGGGCCTGCTGGGCACTCGTGAAGGAGGAAGATCAATATGGCCTGAACAGAGAAAAAAGTGTTCCCGATCCTTCCCTTACGCATTGCTCGCACATCATCAACTTCAAGCAGCACATATTGTCCGGCGGGTTGTGCTATGGTGGCAAAGCGTGCAAGCCGCTGATGAAATGGCCTGTCCCCTTGGTAGATGTGGTGGAGAAGGCCTTTAGGGACCCATTGCCCTAGCCGGTTTGGTAACTCAACAATGAATCTCCCCATGCACGTGGAAATGTATGAAGTAATGTGCTCAAGAGATTGAGAGTGGAGGGTCAAGGTGGTTTCCAAATCGGGTTGGGTTGTGAAAAATGCTTGAAGCTCGGGGCGATTTGCATGTCCAACCTCAGTAAGAAATGCATCTAAAGCACTAGTAGCAGCCATTTCTTCTCTTTGCGTGATTGGGTATGCTAGGTCTCTCTGCAATGCTGGGATGAAAATGGTGAAATGAGGAGGTGGTCCTCCTTATATAGACATATTCCATCTCGAAAAAAATAAAAAATATGCATTTAAAAAATAAATTTACACCACCTTAAAACTCAAGTACAAAATCAAGTACAACACCTTAAAACTTTTCAAAATCTTTAATAAAATATCCAATATATAAACGATTAAAGTTACAAGCCAATTCACTTAGACAAGATGATTTCGTCTGTAGCCCAATCTTTGTAAACAAGCATAGTGGCCTCCATCCGCCTTCCAATCTATACAACCAAAAATGTCCAATCAAAATACAAAACACAAAAAATAAGAAAAGGTAGCTAAGCAAGCACAAAGCAGACCTTGCGTTGTTCTAGTTTGAAACTTGCATTACCGACATCCTCGAATCCCATTATGACAAAGTGTTCCCGAAGATTGGCAAGAGTCCAATGCGGATTCACTGCAACCACCTCCACCTCGTTATTGGGCATGCGGACACGAATTTCAAAGAATTGAATCTCTTGGGCTGTCAGCTGCAAGGGTATCCATTTGCCACGTTGTGCATCCACCTCCCATAGCTAAACCGTGCATACAAGGTGCACCTTGCTTTCAAATACCGAAGGAAAAGCTGTGTGGGGGACACATTGCACTTATAACGGTCACCATCATGCAAACCGTCAACATAGCCCCAATTGACACCTAGAATGGTGTCCATTGCATCTATGTCAACTTCTTTGCAAACAAACATTGTTGGTGTTTCTACAATCGACAGAGAGCGGAATGCATGCACAAACAAATGAATGGGACAATGCCAACTGAGACCCACCGATCTGGTTGCCTTACCAAACTTTAGGGACCCTTGGAAATCTTGCAGCACCTTGCGCTTGAAAGAAAGCAAAGCCCAATGGTCTGGAGTTGGCCATTCTGCACTCTGCAATGAGGGTGTCTCCACGGCTTCTAACCTACCATAGCTTTGGCTTGACTTCGGCGCCACGTACTTGTGGGAGTACATGAATATTCGCTGCTTGGTAAGTTTTTTCGATGAAACATTAGGAAACATAATCTCCATAATGTGAGCATGCACAACCATGAATGTGCCTGAGAGGCACTCAAGCGGCTGCTCCTCAACTAAGCGGGATGGAAAAACATCTTTACAAATGCCCTTAGTTAAACATAATGATCACATAAACGTAAACATGACATATGCATGGGATAGCTAAACCATGAAAACTTACAATGAGGTGCAAATTGAGTTGAAGCTCTCTTGAGGTGGAGCTCAGCTGCACTATAGACGTGTTGCACGATGGCCACCATTCCGAACATTGTTTCTTTGAATGCCAATAGCCGGCCCTTCCAATGACGTTCCAATACGCTCGACACCATACGCGATGAGGTCCAGCACGTGACGGTTGCATGTAGATCCATGCACCCTTCTTGAAAACATGTGGGATCCATACCCCCTCTGAGTCTTTTGTGTTGTCCAACACAATCTCCTCTATCTCTGGTTTGGGCCGTCTATGCGTGGACATGCTTGGGAAGTTGGGCTTAGGAAGGGATTTGAAAGAGTTGAGTACTGAGGGGAGGGTGAGGTGAGCTGCCTATGGTGGCTATGGTGGCTTTGACAGTGGAGATAGAGAAAGAGGGGAGGAGTGAGAGGTAGAGAGGTAGAGAGGATAGTGGAGCTGTGGGCTATGGAGTGTGGGACTGTAGAGGGTTGATGGAGGTGTGAGAGAAGGGGGAGCTATGGAGAGAGAGGAAGAGAGTGGTGGAAAGCTTTTGGCTATGGCTGCCTTGACTGTAGAGAGAGAATGGGAGGAGAGAGAAGAGGGAGAGTGTGGGAGAGAAAAGTAATGAGGGAGAGAGAGAAAAGTGGATTTTGGGGGGGAAATTGACTTTTTTAAGTTAGTCTATGTTTTGGGGCAGTTTTGGAGGCAAATGGGTCAACTTTGGAACTTTAAAAAAAAAAATCAAATTTTAGGATTTTTAAGCATGCGCGTTTTTTTTTGGGGGGTCCCTCCCTCTTTTATGACACCTCTCTCCTCCTATTTACCCCCCCCCCCCCCCGGCCTACCTCCCACCTCTCTCTAAGAACCAAGCATTGAAGAGGGAGACAATTAGGCTGCACCCCTACCATTCCTCCCCCTCTAGGTGATATCCCAAGAGCCTTCTCATTGGTTCTCCCTTAAGCCTTCACTAATCAAAAAGGCCCAAGGAGAGTCCATATTTTTCCTAATGTGTTGCGCCATGCAAGCCATTGTAGAGCTCATGAAATTTTTCTTAAGTGGTTGCCCTGGCAACTATGCCGATTTTTGCATAATTACAAAAGGGATGCATAGCTTATACTAGGCCTACATAGTTGCAAGCGCCTGACCATAAAAGATGAATACATAATTGATAATTATTCTTCATGTGACAACTAGATCGATTAATAGTTTAGGCTCATGTGCAAGTTGACCTTTATGTTGTAAAGGAGTGTTTCACATCTTTACTTTGAATGTGCCTTAAACTCTAATCTTGATATTGAACCATGACATGGGCCAAAGAGTTTTGCCTATTCATAATGCTAATGTCCTTATTCTCTATAGGAAAATGTTTCATTGAGAAAGAAGTTGCCTTTTATTAGGTTTTCAAACTCAATAGAATTGAAATCGACACCCTTCACATATACTGCTTCGTTGACAACATGCTGCATTTCAAAATGGTTTGGGTCAATTAATGTATATGAAGTTCCCTGTTTGAATTCAATTTTATTGTTACTCTAGAGTGCATTGTAGAATGGCCCTTGTCAATAACTCTGACAATGTAGATAAAACTTCTACTTTTGACTCTGAGGCTCTCAGGTAATCATTATGGTCATTCTGCATAGTAGATACATATGATAGTGTGCCACATGTCGGTGTGCATTGAGAATTGGATGGTGGTGTAGACAGCGAAGACAGTCTCAACAGGCGGAAACTGTCTCTTGGAGGCCGAATGGTGGATCAGTCAGTAATTACGACGGTAGTTACCACAGTAACTTTGAGAGGCTATAAATAGGACCCATTACATTGTAATTGGGCTGCTTGTACTTTTGACTTCTTACTCCTAGTCTCTTGGTTTTAGTCTCCAAAGCTGTTCTTGAGTTAAAATCTCTTCACTTGTAATTCTACTTTGTAATCATTACTACAATAGTCAATTGCGCTTCGGTCTATTATACCTTGTACTCGTTCTTCATAAACTTTGAATCTGAACCTGAAACACTTTTCCAGTCATTCAGTCTTTTTCTAGTTCCAGTAGAGTATTTCAGTTCAGTTAACTATTCCAATTCAGTTTCCATATTCCATTCCAATTTCACTGACTGAACTGATGACTTCCAGTAGCTGTAAATTTTAACACTGGAATCGGCTATCTAAAAAGATCAGCTCCAATTCCATTTTGGCAATCACAGTGGCTAGAGCTGTTTTCTCGTTGACCAGAACGCTTCTCCTAGTTTGAATTTTCAGCTGAAATTATGGCACCCAAAACCAACCATGGTCGTAAGCCATCCTACCACGTTGACCCTATCCCTGAGGAGTCAAAAACAAATTCTGATCCTAAGAATGAACCGAGGACTGAAACTGAGGCTCAAGAGGAGCACAGTCATGTTGATGAGGCTAAGGACTATCAGCACTCCAGTCAGTCTAGAAGAAGAAGGGCTGAGAGGGAAGAACGCAAGGCCAGGAGTTCTCGGACCACAGATGGGGATGAAGGAGCCAAAGGCAGTAAAGGTAGCAGTCATAGTTCCAATAGAAAAGCTTGGGAGGGGATGGAAACTGAGACTGAATAATAAATTGATTGGGATGCAGACACAGACCATTACAAGAAATCTTCAAGAAGGAGTCAGGTTCCTAAGGTGAGAAGAGGCAAAAACAATGCTAATTGACATGATTATACCTCTTCATGGAAAATTTCTTTTCCAGTGTTCAAAGGTGGGAAGAAAGATGACCCTGATGTTCATATCCAAGCCTTTGAACAGTATGCTGAGTTGAAAAACATTGATGAAGATGACTTGGGGGAATACTTTCCTCAAACATTAAAGGAGGCAGCAAGGAAATGGTACTACCATTACCCAGCTTACCAATTCAAATCATATAACAAACTACTCAAAGCTTTCCGACTGGAATATTTAGATAATAGAGGAGATGAGGATATCCTCTGTGAGCTGGATAAGATAAAGCAAAGGAAATTATCAGTCAGAAGTTATGTTGAGAAAATCAGGAGCTGACTAGGCAGCTGTAGGAACCACCATCAAAAAAGCGGTTGCGGGCATGGTTTTTAAATGGTTCCCGCAATAAGAAGCTTAGGGAACAGGAGTTGCCTGCACCAACAAAGAAGTTTAATGATTTGGTGCAGCGAGTCCTGAAGCTGGAACAGCATGCTAAGAAGGAAAGGTGTCATAAGAAGAGGAGGTCCAGTAGTAGTAGTACTTCTACTTAGAATACTGATTCTAGTAAGACCTCCAGTAGTTCAGTAGCTTGGACGAGAAGAGCAAAGACAAGGCTAAGAAGGGGTCTTGGTCTAGAAAGATTAATGAGATGGCCCGGCAGATTGCTAAAATCAACCAGACCAGACAACCTGTAAGAAGAGTGGAAACCTGGTGTTCAAAGTGTAAATCCAAAGATCATGTTTCCAATGAATGTCCACAGTTTACTTACTGCAAAGCTTACGGCCATCTATGGAACAACTGCGGCATTCGCATTCATCGTTTCAAGAAGGGAAAAGATATGTCTGTGGTGGCATTTACCAATGCTGAACCAGTAAGATTGGAGACTACCAGTGTACGCCAATAAGAGAAATCAGGTATCAGTGGTGCTAGTACGGGGCGTGGCAGGTACCAAGGGTACTGGCCGAGGCCGGGGTCATGGTAATTTCCAGAGTCAAAGTTTGAATTGTTATACTTGTGGTAAGTATGGGAATTTTGTGGCTCATTGTCCAGAAACACCTATATTACTGCGGCTACTGAGGTGAAGGCCCCTGAACCAGTTTCCGTACAAGCAGTTACACGCAGCAAAGGGGTGGTTATTGAGGAAATCCCAAATAACCCAGCAAAACCAGTCAATCCTGAAAGTAGCAAATGGGCTGAACAGAGAGAGGTGTGGAAAGCCAAGGGTAAAGAAAAGGTGGTTGATGAATGGTAGGAGCAGAGAGAATTGGCAGCGAAAATCATAGAGCATTTAGCCAAGAAGCTGCCATAGCAGCCAGAGAATTCTGATGCTCGAGTCATTTAGAAGATACCAGCCCGGCCTTTTGAGAAAGCACAACCAGATCAGTCAAGGTCTGGAACACCTGAGACCATGTTGGCTGCAGTTCAGGGATTGATGGAAGAGTTAGGGACTGATAAGGGAGCTGAAAGCACTAGAACAAAGGAATGGTATTGTGCAGATACTACCAATTCTTCAAGTTCTGATAACAACTCTGATCATGAGAGGGAGGAAATTCATGTCAAGATTTGTGACAGAATTCAAAAACCCACGGTTGAGTTAGAGGACATTAGAAAAACTTTGCCTGAAGCAGCAAATTTCATCAGACAACAAAGGAAGACTAAGGCGAAAGCCAGAACAGTTGACTTGGCAGCTGTCAGAGATGATGAATTGCCGGTGATCCAGGTAGATTATAAAGTTAGGAAATAGTGGGAGCCACTATCTGGTGTCATACTGAATGGAGGAGCAGGAGTAAACATCCTGGGGGCACATCTTCAGCAAAGGATGCGAATTACAAATCTCAAGCCCGCACCTTTCAAAGTTCAAATGGCAGACCATCGAGTAGTGCAGGCAACTGGTATGATAGAGAGTATGTAGATAAGAGTGGGCAAGCAAAAGTTCAAAACTAGCTTCCTAGTATTAGATGTACAAGGCGGTGCGTATGGGATGCTATTGGGACGCCCATGGCTGCAAACGGCATAGGCTGTTCAGGACTATGCTAATCAGACTTTGACAATACAAGGTGCCAGTAGCAGAATTCAGATTAAGACAAACAACACTAGGAGTTGGAGAAAGGAACTGACACCCGAAGAGCTTTGCTAGAAGTATAAGGTGAAGAAGATTGAGAGAATGCTGGCAGCAACAATGAATATTTTTCCATTAATCGAGATAGATCTCAACGCAGTATTACTGGACAAGATCAGGCTAAAAAGAAAAAGAAGCAATTTTCAGACCAGTTCACTGAGAAAAACTTTGGATAACGGGCAGTTCAGCTAAGTGGAAAGCCAGAAGAACCAGTTGATTCCAGTGCACCAGTGGATTCTAAACAAATACACTCTGAAGAAGTTACTGAAAATCAAAATAGCAATTCAGAGCTCAGGGGACCGTCTTGGGATTACGCTGAGGAGTCAAACAAGAGAAAAGGCGGAGGCCCTAATTGGTTACTTCCAGATGATTAGGAAATAGAGGAATGGAGTTTAGGTTCTGAGGAAAATCTTAGATTGATCAAAGTCAATAAACATTTGAATCCTAAGATAAAAGAGAAGGCCCGACGTATGTTCCAGGCAGTACAAGGATGTGTTTGCATGGGAACATACTGATCTTAAAGGAGTAGATCCGAAGGTATGTCAACATCAAATACCATTGAAATCAGATTCCAGACTAGTACGGCTGCAACGATATCGAATGAATCCAAATTACGCTAAGAAGGTCAAGCAAGAGATTGATAACCTTCTAAAGGTTGGGTTCGTTACTGAAGTAGCTACTAGTGACTGGTTGTTCCCTATTGTGGTGGTACCCAAGAAAAATGAAAAGCTTAGAGTGTGTGTGGATTATAGGAAGTTGAACGCTCAAACAATTAAGGATCCCTTTTCGTTACCCTTCACGGATATGTTGCTTGATGAAATTGCAAGATATGAGATGTATAGCTTTATGGATGGTTATAGTGGCTATAACCAATTACAGATTGCTCCTAAAGATCGGAGTAAAACCACCTTTATTACTAAGTGGGGAGCATTTATGTATCTAGTGATGCCATTTGGTCTTTGCAATAGCACCAGCCACTTTTCAACAATGTATGATGGAAATATTCAATGAATTTCTTCACCAATTCTTTGCCATATTTATGGATGATTTCACTATATATTCAACAAAGGAGAAGCAATTACTTTTTCTTGAAATGGTTTTCCAGTGTTGTCAGGAAAAGCGGATCTGTTTGAACCCATTCAAATCTATTTTGCTAGTCTAGAAAGGATAGGTATTGGGACATGTAGTGTCCAGGAGTGGTATAGAAATGGCCAATGACAAGATCCAGTGTGTCCAACAGACCAAGGCGCCTCGGAATGTGTCATAGTTAAGCTCTTTCTTGGTATCAAATTTTACAGAAGATTTGTGCACAAGTTTGCTTCCCGGGCATTACCTTTGTATGAACTTACAAACAAGACCAGCAAGTTCAGTTGGACTGATGAATGTGAGGAGAGTTTTTAAAATTTAAATAATGCTATTATCAATAAGCTAGTCCTTCGACAACCAAATTGGGATGTCATTTTTCATTTACATGTCGATGCTTCCGAACTGGCGATGGGAGCGATATTGTCTCAGCCAGAAGGAAGAACTGATTATCCAGTGTACTTTGCCACTCATTGCAGGTTCAGTCAGGCTGAACAAGGGTATACAACTACTGATTTCCTATCCAGGAGTACGGATGGGTACTCTGAGGTGTCTTTAAAAGACGAGCCAGTGGATGCAGAACTATTTCAGTTAACAGCTGCAGAATCAAATGATCCATAATTGTATGAGGTATATATGTTTCTTTCTAAGGGAGGATTCCCAGATAACTGGACTCAGAATCAGAAGAAGGCTCTGATTATTAAGAGTCTGAAGTTCACCATCATTGGCAGATCACTTTACAGATTGGGAGTCGATGGGGTTCTTCAGAGATGTGTGCCTATGGAGGAACGAATGCAAGTTATTTCAAAGGCACATAATGGGGATTCTAGGGGACATTTTTCTATTGATACCACTTCAAAAAAGATTCTGCAAAGGCTGGCTTGTGGTGGCAGACTTTAATATCTGATGTCAGAAGCTTTTGTAAAACTTGTGATATATGCCAAAGAATGGACAGACCCACAGTGTCAGGAGTTTTTTGGAGTAAGGGATTGCACATATGTACATACACATGCATGGTGCATCAAATAAAGGATTGCCCATTTTCCAGAGCCAGGTGGTTACGTGGGGCCAACATGTCTACAGGTAGGACAGCATGTACATAGTGCATCGATTTTCACTATCACCAGTATCAATGTGTTTTTTCTATAATAATGAAGAGTTGGTAGCACGTAAAACTTCTCGAGGAAGCTATCCACGGGCCGATGACGTGACGTAAGCAGGTGCGTCAGATGGCATCTAGTGGCGTCAGGAGGTCAAATGGGATCAATACTTGCACGTGGATAAGTACGGACACAACATGGGTGCTTTCTTGTGATAATTATGCAGAAAGGTCATCATAAGGACCATCTTTTGGGGCCACTTCACGTGGTGGCGGGATGCATTATTGAAAAAAGTTGAGTGCCAGGTGTGCGGATGGATGCAGCAGGGTGACAACTATGCACTACGAGGTCAGTTTTTGGCATGTTCGGGGTCCGTTTGAGGTCAACTAAAAGGCCAAGGGTGCCCAAGTAATAAAGCTAAGTGTGGGAACTGAAAACACTGAGAGAAGACCAGAAAAAATGTGGAGAGAAGAGGAGGAACAGCCGCAACTGTGTTTTTGCTATTTTTGGAGCCTGTTTTGGCCATAAACTGCTCATCCGAAATCGGATTTGAGCACTTTGACATTGTAGACTG
This sequence comes from Adiantum capillus-veneris, assembly GCF_014529385.1. NCBI lineage: Eukaryota > Viridiplantae > Streptophyta > Polypodiopsida > Polypodiales > Pteridaceae > Adiantum > Adiantum capillus-veneris. The sequence goes on from NC_140933.1 coordinate 53,190,599, forward strand.
GGGTTTTGAGCCGCTCTGTACGCAATGGCACTGTCCATTTTTCCAAATTCATCACTATTTTTCTGTTGTTTTGGTTGTGTTAGTTTCTCCTATGAGCGAAGCCTCTACTCCAATTTGTGATTGTATCTTGTATATTTTACCCATATTGTGTGAGCTATTTGCCCCATTGGTGTTGGCCCAAGATCAATTGTATCTAAAAATCAAAAAAATTTCTCTTTTGAGCTGAGTTTTTTGGGTGTGTGTGTGTGTGTGTGTGTGTCTATATGGAGTGGGTAAATGGGTAGTCTCTCTCCTCTCACTCCATCGGTGTGCTCCCTGTCTCGGCCAGGTGGGTTGTGTAAGCCGAGTGGTGCCACATAGTGTGTGTGTGTGTGTGTGTGTGTGTGTGTGTGTGTGTGTGTGTGTGTGTGTGTGTGTGTGTGTGTGTGTGTGTGTGTGTGTGTGTGTGTGTGTGTATCATCCCAAGAGTGTGTGTCGGGTCATTATAGAGGCGTTGTGTGTGTTTTCATCCCGCTCACATTCTTTTGGCGCCCCCACAGAGGATCTTCTTCGAGTATCTTCAGCTTCGGGATTACAGGTTTCAGATTGCAGACTACAGGTTACAGATTACAGGTTACAGGTTACAGGGATAGGTACAGGTGATTCACACAGGTACAGGTAGCTGGAGTAGAGTGATATACTGGCAAGTCGAAGTCACTTGTAGTTGTCGTGGGTGTGCATCATTTGGCGCCTGTTTGAGCGCATTGTCTACTGGTACTGTACGTTACTTGTGGAAACTGCCATTATACGCCTTTTTGGAGCCATACTTGGTTTTATTTGGCAGTCCCAGCCATTTTTGAGACTTGGTCTGGAAGATAGTCATTTTTGAGATTTGACTATACGAGATTTGCATAAGCTTTCATGAGAGGGTCGATAGCGTGAGGTTTTATTGAGCTGGGGGATTCTCAAATGTGAGATCCTTTCGGTGATACAGGTGGCTGGAGCACGCTTTTCATGACCTCGCCATAGGCTATGTACTAGTGATTCCTACTTGATGCTCGGGTTCTATTGTTGGCAGTTTATGCATACATATACAGTCTATATTTTGGGTTCTTACTGCTCTACTTCTGGGGAAACTCTGCCAAAATTTTTCCAAGTTATGATGGTTGGTTTTTTGGTCTTTTGAGCCATTTATATTGTTATGCTGCTGAAATTCTAGCAAAATCATAGAATAACTCAGGTGTGCCTTCTTGGGAGCTGCATGGTTGGCTTTAATGGATGATCAAAATGGCCCTCAATTCACTCATTTTCATTTAACTCAAAGAATCCAAATAAATGTTCATGTGTCCAGGAAGATTTTTTTCCAGCAGCGCATAGTCTTTATGTTTGGGCCAAGAAGATTAAGAGAGATACTGGAATGCCCTTTGCCTGTTGTAATTCCAATGATTAACTATGAAAACTCATTTGATGTGCATGTGTTTGTCCTTATCTAAGACAAGCTCCATTGAAGTTTTTGGGGATTGAGTCAGTCAAAAGTTTTGGGTTCTTGCACGTGTGTTTGAAGGGGTTTTTAAAGCATGGAACTTGGGTAGCCATGGCTTTCTCTTATGCGGAGTTTCATGGAAGAAGTGATGAAGATGTGGAAGACTTTTTGGAAAAGATAGAGGTTGCTTGTATTAGCAACCAGATTCATGACCCGGTGTAGATGTACGTCTTCTCCAAATTTGTTTGAAGAGTGACGCACGAGTTTGGTCCAAAACATTTGAAGAGGAGTTGTGTGTGGCTGATCCACCTGTAAGATTGAGTTGGGACAATCTAAGGCATGGATTGGAAGTGGAGTTTGTGAAGACAGAAGATCCTGACAAAGTGTGGCAGGAAGTACAGGGTTTGGTGCAAAAGGAAGCCGAAAGAGGACTCCGCTGACTCGACTTCCCTTGGGCTTGGAGATACACCGCCCTCACTGCCTCTTGAGATTGTGGACACAAAGGAGGTGCCTACTGCAAATACAGATACATTTATCCGGTTTGAACCTCAAAATCCATTTTGAAACTCTTGACATAATTCAAGGAAAATGGTCACTTAACAGGACATAAAAGTGTCCCATTACCAACCTAGTGTTAACAAGAAGGGGATTCCCCTTGTAAGTCAACAAATCAACTAGGGTAGCTCTTGTATTGTCTTCCACTAAAAAAAGAGAACTCAAACTCTTGCAACTCAATTACCCATTTCTTGACCACATTTGACATGTTAGTGCCAGTAATTAACTTGAGCCAGTAGATGCTACATACGTAAGTTCTCATTGGCATGGGAGCAGATGTGCAAGGCCTTAGCACCACAAGTACCTCCGCCTGACATGATGAAGAAGGAAAACTTCTTGGCTGGTCTTTGGGAGAATATACGTTGGAGAGTGGAGCTAAAGAAGCCTAGGACATATGAAGATGGACTAGAGGTAGCAAGGAACAAAGAGTGGAAGTTGAGGAAAATGAGCCAGTTAGAGGTGGAGTCTTTGCCCATGAGGTCTGAATTTCAACCTATGGAATCTTTACAAGGTCTCATGCCAGGGATTCATCATGAACCAGTGGTTTCTGTTACTCCTTAGGTTATGCCAACAGTGGTCACTACATTAGTGAAAGATGATGGGCTAAGACAAGACATGAGGCAAGTGGTAGATTTAATAAAGAATCTCAACCTAAACATGCTAGGTCAAGTGGGAAATAATCGAGGTCGAGGGAGGTTTGCAAATCAGCCCAGGAGGTGAAGAAAGACCTAGGAATGGTGTTGGACAAAGCAATGGTAGGTTTTGGAGGCAGATGCCCACATGTTATAATTGCAGAGAGTTGGGCCACATCAGCCCGCAATGTGATAAGCCACCAAGGATGGGGAGAGACATGTATCCATTGCCAATACAGGTGCTAACTAGGTCAAATGATTACGGCATCGAAATCAAGGGAGAAGAACGAACCAGTGGATTAACCCAAGAGGAAAAGGGAAAGACAAAAGTGATAAGTGTAGTCACCTTGGAGAAGGCATCAAAGCTAGAGGATACATTAGTGATGCCTATTGGGAAGAGGACAACAGAGGACAAGGAAGGAGGAAGTGCCCCAGGTCCTAGTAAGAAGAAGGGAAAGAGCCATGAAGGCAAGGATGTCAAGGCCAAGAGGAAAAGAAGGGCTCGACGCAAGTTTCATGTTTCAGATTTTCCACAAGGGGATGGGCAATTAAGCTATGACTTGAAGGAGGATCTAGCAAGCAGGAAAGCAGATGTTACTTTTGGGCAGCTTATAGAGATGGTGCCTAAGCTAAAGAGACAGTGGAAGAGAATGGTTAACCCAATGGAGAAAGAGCCAAAGAGAGGTTCAGTGAAGGTGTTGGCGATGGATGAGCTACTAGACATTTGTCCAATAGTAGATGTGTGGCATAAAATAAAAAATATGGGACAAGGTTATGTGGATGGTGGAGCCCAAATATGTGTCATAACACACTCATGCGTTGAGAAGATGGGTCTTCCAGAGCCTGACTGGGTGTTAGGCTTTCGGGTCAGATTGGCAAACCATCAAAAAGTAAAATGTTTGGGTGTTGTAAAGAGCTTAGAAGTGGAGGCATATGATGCAAAGGTGGTGGTTGATTTTCATGTGATGCCAGTGGGGTTGGAATCATATACTATTATATTGGGTAGACCATGGCTATGTGTAGTGGGAGTTGTTCAAGATTGGAGACGTGGTACGATTAGCCTCTATGGAAAGATAGGTGCCAAGAAGATATATAATATGGACACAAGGAAACGATTGGAGGAGCTTTATGAGGATGAGGATGAGTCTAGTGATGAAGACTATTCCATAGTGTCTAATGAGGACAGTGATAGTACTACCAGCAATGATGAGGATGCTGATGTTGCATTTCTTTTGATGGACAAAGAAATCCAGGAGTCTGGTTTAGTTGCATTTGCGAATGAAGTTGAAGATGAAAGTGAAGGGCCTTATGAAGTGATTCAAGGGCTGATGCAAACCAAGGTTGAATTTTCAAAGAAGCACGAATTGATGACACAAATGATCAGTGGAGACCTCTCAGCTATGGAGAAGGAGATATATTTGCACATGCTGGCTAGTTTTCCTGATTTGCTCATTACCTCATATGAAGAGATCAGAGGGTTCAAGGGTGAAGAGATCCATATAGAGCTGAAAGAAGGTGCTAAGCTAGTGCGGCAAAGGCTAAGAAGGATGGGTCAAGAGCAAATGGAAGCCTTGCGGGAAGAGGTGGACAAGTTATTGGAAGCAGGGCTCATAGTCCCAGAAGAAACCACAAGATGGGTGAGTCCAGTAGTATTCAGCCCAAAGAAGGATGGAAAGTGGAGGATTTGTGTAGATTTTAAACCCTTAAATGCAGCCACTGAGAAGAACCCATATCCCCTTCCATTCATTGATCAGATCTTGGATTCAGTGTGGTAGGTGATGAGAGGTATAGTGTGTGATATGATTTTTCAGGCTATTTTCAATTGAAGATTGCTCTTAAAGACCAAGCAAAGACAACTTTCATTACGCCATGGGGCTACTATTTCTACAGAGTATTTCCATTTGGGTTGTCAAATGGACCATCTTTCTATCAAGAGAGAGCAAATTGGGTATTGGAACCATTCATTGGTAGTTGCGTTAACAGCAGTAGGGGTGAACACCATGAGAAGCTGCAAATGGTATTGGCTTGATATGATGAATGAGGAGGACAACTAAATCCCAAGAAATGTTCATCTAGCACAGCCAAGGGTGAAGTTATTGGGCCACATGGTGTCAGAAAATGGCATTGAGGCTGATCCAGACAAGGTTAAGTCTATTATTCTTCTTCCATCACCTACGAGTACAAAGCAATTGGCAACCTTTATACACAAAGTGAAGTACGTGGCGCGGTTTATTCCATTGTCTTTGCAGCTCCTTTATCCATTACAACAAGTGGCAAAGCATGATCCATTGCAATCGGATGACAAGTGTGAAGAAGTGTTTCAAGAGGTGAAAGAGGTGTTAGGGAGGTTGTAAGCCATGTAGGCTTCTGATTGGGAAAAAGTGTTTTATGTAAATCCATCAGTAGGGGATGATGCCATCGGAGCAGTGCTATTGCAAAAGGGGAAGGGCAGTCATTATATGAGGCCACTGTATTGTGCAAGCCGAGTGAAGTTGGTAGCAGAGAGAAAGTTCCTGGGAACAAGAGCTAGTGATGGCCAGTGTAATATTTTCTTGTCGACGATTTCGTCATTACTTGCTACCACGACCTTTTGTTTTCTTGACGAGTAATGCCTTTTTTCCACAATTAATTAATGCCACTAACATGTCAAATGTGATCAAGAAATGGGTAATTGAGCTGCAAGCGTTTGAGTTCTCTTTTCTAGTGGAAGACATAACAAGGGCTACCCTAGCTGATTTGTTGACTTACAAGGAGAATCCCCTTCTTGTTAAGGAAGAGGTGGTGAGAAGGGTAGTTGAAGAAGTTCCACGGATCAGAATTCACATGTGTTGTTCTTTGATGGCTCATATAGAAAGAGCCATGATGCAACTTCAGGGGGTATAGCACTTTATGATTTAGAGGGGAAGCTAGTATGCAAGAGAGGGTTCAAATTGGATGCGCATAGTAACAATGAGGTTGAATATGCTACTTTGGAAGCCGGATTACACATTTGTCTGAAGCATGGGATTAGAAGGTTGATCATAAAAGGTGATGCCTTGTTAGTTGTGAAGCAAGTGTTGGGTGTGTGAAGAGCAAGAACGCCTCTTTGAAGGAAATGTGTTTCAGAATTAAAGGCCTGTTAAAAAATTTCAAAGCATGGAGCATCAGACACATTGAACATTCTCTAAATGGAGAGGCACATGAAGCAGCTCAAGGCAAGATTGGGGAGCTATTTGTGTTGAGGACCAATTTACCTCTTTATCATGGCCGGGAAAGTTTGGCTCAAGAAGAGGAGTTTTTGCTAGGCAGGAATCATTCCGAAAGACATTCAGAAGTCTAAGAAGTATGGCTTTGTGTGTAGAGCATACAGGTACAAATTGATTGGTGATGTCTTGTACATGAAAGGGGCTGATCTCATATTGAGATGTGTACCTTGGTGGGAGGAGCTTTATAGAGTGTTGGAAGAGAATCATGAAGCTGCATGTGGCGGACATTTTGCTCTAAAGATCACCTTGCATAAGATCCTGCAAGAGGGGTATGTATGGCCTAGTTTGCACAAGGATGTTCACCATTGGTGTAGGTCATGCAATAGGTGTCAAGCATTTGGGAAGAGAGTATTGAAGCCAGAGCTACGAAAAACCATTATGGCATTTGATGTGTTTGAAAAGTGGGGGATTGATGCAATAGGCCCGTTACCTATCACAAGTAGAGGCAAAAGCTATATTTTGACTGCAGTGGACTATCTCTCTAGATGGGCAAAGGCTATAGCAGTAAAATAGCTCACTGCAAAGGATGTGGCAAAATTTGTGTATGATGAAATATGTTGCAAGTTTGGGTGCCACTAGAGCTACTTTCGGATAAGGGGCCAATATTTAGAGCTAGACTGCTAAATTTTTTATGTGCAAAGATGAAGATTAGGCACCAACATACCACTCCTTATTATCCACAATGTAATGGCTTAAATGAAAGGTTCAATGGTGAGTTGGTACAACTTCTTTCGAAAGTGACAGAGCACCAAGGAAAGAATTGGGATTTGGAATTGCCTAGTGCATTATGGGCTTACCGTACTTCGATGAAGACAGGTACAGGGTTTACTCCATTTCATTTGGTGTATGGAAAGGAAGCACTATTCCTGTGGAAGTAGAGTTGCATGTAGTAAAGATACTAGAGAAGTTGCTTGGGCCGCCTAGTGATGCATTCAAAGAGAGGCTCTTACAATTACAAGAGATTCAGCTGGATAGGATGAGTGCATTGGAACATTATGGGCAGATGCAGGATAAGGCTTTGGCAAAGATAAATGAAAAGGTCAAAAGTAACGGTATCAACAAACATGACTTGGTTTTGCGCTACAACAATAAGCTGGACAACATCTTCCAAAAGAAGTTTCAAATTAAGTGGGAAGGCCCTTTTAAGGTGGTCGAGTGTTTTCCAAATGGTACATATCAGTTGGCTAACTTGGATGGGATTCTACATAAGTCAAGGGTAAATGGATTGCATCTTAAATTTTATAATTCCAGGTTAATGATGGTGGAGCAAGATGAGCTGTCTGTGGAGGAAGTAATGTTGGTGAGCGATGAGGAGACCTGTGATGAGGCGAGTCTCATATCTCTTTTTACTGCTGCTGATCATGAATGATCTAGCAAGCTAGGGGATGGGCAAACTATGTCAGGAGTTTTTTGGCGTAAGGGATTTTGCATATGTACATACACATGCATGGTGCATCAAATAAAGTATTGCCCATTTTCCAAAGCCGGGTGGTTACATGGGGCCCACATGTGTACAGGTAGGACAGCATGTACATAGTGCATCGATTTTCATTATCACCAGTACCAGTGTGTTTTTTTTATAATAATGAGAAGTTGGTAGCGCGTAAAAATTCTTGAGGAAGATATCCATGGGCCGAAGACATGAGGTAAGCAGGTGCGTCAGATGGCATCTAGTGGCATCAGGAGGTTGAGTGCGGTCAATACTTGCACGTGGATAAGTACGGACACAACATGTGGATAAGTACGGACACAACATGGGTGTTTTCTTGTGATAATTATGCAAAAAATTCATCATGAGGACCATCTTTTGGGTCCACTTCACCTGGTGGCGGGATGCATTATTGGAAAAAGTTGAGTGCCAAGTGTGCGGATGGATGTAGCAGGGTGACAACTATGCACTGCGAGGTCAGTTTTTGGCATGTTCGGGGTCCGTTTGAGGTCAACTAAAAGGCCAAGGGTGACCAAGTAATAAAGCTAAGTGTGGGAACTGAAAAAACTATGAGAAGACCAGAAAAAACGTGGAGAGAAGAAGAGGAACATCCGCAACTGTGTTTTTGCTATTTTTGGAGCCTGTTTTGGCCATAAACTGCTCATCCGAGGTCAGATTTGAGCACTTTGACATTGTAGACTAGGGTTTTGGGTTGCTCCGGACGTGATGACGCTGTCCATTTTGCCAAATTCCGCACTTTTTTCTGTTGTTTTGGTTGTGTGAATTTCTCCTATGAGCTAAGCCTCTGCTCCAATTTGTGATTGTATCTGGTATAGTTTACCCATATTGTGTGAGCTATTTGCCCCATTGGTGTTGTCCCAAGTTGAATTGTATCTAAACTTCAAAAAAAATCCTCTTTTGAGCTGAGTTTTTTGGGTATATGTGTGTGTGTCTCTCTGTGTGGAGTGGGTAAATGGGTAGTCTCTCTCCTCTCACTCCATCGGTGTGCTCCTTGTCTCGGCTAGGTGGGTTGTGTAAGCCGAGTGGTGCCCTATAGTGTGTGTGTGTGTGTGTGTGTGTGTGTGTGTGTGTGTGTGTGTGTGTGTGTGTGTGTGTGTGTGTGTGTGTGTGTGTGTGTGTGTGTGTGTGTGTGTGTGTGTGTGTGTGTATCATCCCAAGAGTGTGTGTCAGGTCTTTATAGAGGCGTTGTGTGTGTTTTCGTCCCGCTCACAACGGCAGCAAATATAACTCCTCTAACATCGTTCAGCCACCCACTGGGTGTTTTTATGAAATGGGGTCTAGATTTTATGGGTCCTTTTAAGAAAATTACTCCAAGGAAGAATAGGTATATATTGATGGCCACTTGTTATGTGACCAAATAGGTAGAAGCTAAGGCTCTTCCCGACAACACGGCAAAATCCACTGCTATGTTTCTATTTAAAAATATTGTTTGTCGATACGGATGTCCTCTGGAGGTTGTGTCAGACCAGGATACGCACTTTATCAATGACACTATGGACATTCTCATGGATATGATTTCAGTCAAGCATCGAAAATCAACACCATATTATCCTAGATGCAATGGGCAAGCCAAAAGCAGTAACAAGACTGTCAAGACTATTCTCACTAATATTGTGTAGAAAGAGGCACACCAGTGCGATTTGAAACTTCAAACTACTCTCTCGGCATATCGAATAGCTTATAAGGTCACTACAGGATTGACACCATTTAGAATGGTGTATGGCACTGAAGTTGTTGTGCCTATGGAATTTGTCATACTCAGTCTCAGGATGGCAGTCGAGTATGGGCTAAATTTTATTCACAATCTGAAATAGAGACTAGAGGAGTTAACATAGTTGGATAAGTTAAGACAGAGGGCTATGTTGGAACAGGAAATTGTTCACCAAAGAAGGAAACACTGGCATGACAGACGAATCAAAGTCAGGGAGTTCTAGAAAGGAGGTTTGGTTATGTTATATCAATCAAAACTAGGCCATAGGAAACCGAACTTAAAGATAGCTTGGGTAGGTCCATATGAAGTTGATTGGGTGTTCTCCAATGGTGCATTAAGATTGAAAGATTTATCTGGATTACTGTTGCCAGGGGTATATAATGGGGCCAAAATCAAGCTCTACTATTCAAAAGACAGAGAGACTTCCAAGGATAAGGGTACTGGTAGTCTGGAAACTGAAGACCAAGAAATTCTAGAGTCAGCTATTTTCAGCCTTTTTCATGTACAGCCATTTCCAGAGCCAGTCAAAAGGTGAGACAAGTCTCAGTACGAAAAAATGATGTCAGTACCAGAATCAGTAAGTGTCAAAACCAATATCAGTTTTTATGGGAAAAGTGTCAGTTGTACTATCAATAGTAATCATTTTAGAGAAGATGGAAAGTATTAGCCAATGCATGTGTGCCACGTCATTTGCAGTGCACAGGACTCTAGGAATGGTAAGTAGTGGAGCTTTTATGGCACAAATGCGTACAACTGTAAGGCGAGTAGGTATTTTTCCTCGTAAATCTCCTGCACAATGTCTGTCTACTGTTATCCATTTGCCATCGCCAAGCTCTGAAGTTTCATCACTACAACCACAAACTTCTTCATCTGAGGAAACTGTTGATTGTTGTGTATCTTTACCAGCCACACCAGGACACGGGTTTGAAGATTCAAGTAAGTCCTCTTCTTCTTCCTCTACTGATTCATCGTCTTCACGCTGTATGGGTAGGAAGAAAAAGTCAGAAAGGATGCAAGAAACTATAGAGGAAACCCAAGCACTTATGGTTGCTGCAAAAGCTTCTCTTCCACTTATCCCTCACAGTAAAATACAGCGGTATGTGTTTGTTGAGCAAGCCAAGGCATTACTCTGACTCTGGGATTTGCATGTGGTTGTGCAAGCCACAAGAATTGAGTTTGACACAGCTATCATTAGACAGGTTCTTGTTTCTTTCAAAGTTGATGAAGGCTATGCTATGGTATATGGTAGGAAACTGTCGGTAACACCTGAAAATATTGCTTTTTCATTCAATATGCCAAATGAGCCAAAGCCATATGTAGCAACAGCAGAACAGATCAGTGTAGCTCTGAAAGAAGATGATGTTGCCAAGAAGAAACACAAAGCCAGTGCACAAGGGGTTCCAATAGCGGGTTTGGACATTCCTGCTACTTACCGCTGTGTAGCTAAAGCTGTGAGTCTCAAAAACAACCCAACTTATGTGTCAAAAAAATTGTTTGCTATGTTACTGGCAAAAAGATTTGACGCCACAATTTCAATAAATCTATGTCAGATTCTGTCACCTAATGTGCTTTAGCAGACTGCTAAGTTGAAGTCCCAAAATGTTTTCAAAGCTTGGTATGTTTGGCAGTTCCTTTACTGGGCAACTTCTCCGGACGCTCATGACCACGTTAGGATGGCTTGGAGCTAGAAGCCCTTTCCAGTAACTAACAATGTGGATTTATCATCAGATGAAGAAGCCCCAGATAACCAGATAGCTCTCACTGGACAAAAGAGTAAAGCCACGCAAGAGGAAGCCGATAGTTCTAAAAGACCAAAAACTACACTGGCCAAAAGCAATGCTCTCCTTAAGCAGTTAGAAATTCAGGTCAAAACAGTGTCTGTTGAAAAGACTCCAGCAGACTAGACTTCAGATGACCAGCCATACCAGCCTCCAGTCCAGACCACTGGTGGAACCAGCCACAGCAAGCAGGGCAAAGTTCAGCAACCACCAGTGCAGGAAAAGACCAGTCAGACAGGACCATTGTTGAGCAGTCGGTGGGTCAGACTGATAAAGGAAAAGGACCAGTACCTTCGAGTCCACTTTGGTAAATTTTCCATCCCTTACAGTGAAGCGGCTTTGCATTTAACCAAGAAGGACGGGCTACAAGCTGCAAACTCATCCTCTCAAAGGACTCCTACTCCTGCACAAATTTGATGATGCTACACTACCATATATGGCTCATGTCACAGTTTATGAGCCAGTTGCCTGTGACCCAGCAACGGTGAATGATGGTTGTTCTATACTTATTCAGTTGTCCTAGAACACTATTGTGAATGCTATAGGACAAATGTTGGATGCCTCAGTGTCTATTGATGAATTGACCAAGGTAAAGGCCGAACTGAGGGAGACTGAGCAACAAGTTGAGAAGTTGGAGCAAGATACAGGAGCACAGTCATTGCGGCACAGTATCCTTGAAAATCAATCAACTATCTAGGACCATTCAGCATTTAGAAAATAAATTGTTAAAGATGGATTCTGAGATGAGGATGCTTAGAGAAGAAAAGGCAGAGATTGAAAGAGCTGCTGCTGACAATTTGAAACCATGTTGCGAATGAAGAGAGTTGATTTCAACTCATTTTGCTGACCATCCACACTGCATTGAAAGCCACTTTAACTGAAAGATATCTCTATAATAATTTGGCTTATTTACTGAATCCAGAGGGGAATGTTGTTTTCAAAATAGATAATCTAAGGACGCTCATGGAAACAATGCAGAGTGATTTGCAGGATAAACTTTTTGAGTAAACAGTGCTTTGGCAAATCAAGCTATCTTGGACTATATTGAACAGCAGAACAACCTCAATGAGGATGATGATAAAACAGCAGAAGAGGAAGAGAAGGAGGATGAACCAATAGAAAGGCATGATGATGATGACTCTCCTCCATCTCCACCTTTGGGATCTGGTGCTGGTGGAGCAGGGGCCACAGGGGAAAATCAGCCCAACACAGACCAGCCAAACCAGTATAAGGGTCAGCAGTTGGGTGATCAGCAGGCTAGAGATCAGCAACCCAGCAACACTGGGAATTCACCAATACACTAGTCATAGCATAGTTCGGATGAGAAAGGGAAAGGTAAAGCTGTGATTGAGGTCCTGGAAGGTGATGAGCAACATTCGTTACAACTCATCACATTGAACAAGAGGCTAAGACATCAGCAAGCTCTATAACTAGGATGTATCTGGAGGATGATGTTCTTCTGTCTGACAATTTTAGCGTCTATATTTCGGTGCCAGAGAAATGGTCCAACATTGGAAATCAGCTACTTTCCATGACCAAAGAGGTGTGCTAGTTGCCTGAGCATCGTAGCAGAATTCAATTGCTAGAGAGAGTACATGAATGGGTACTAACCTCTGATGAAAAACTAGATAATCCACACTGGCAGTGGCAGTCTAATGCAGACTGTCATTCCCTAGCCATCGAATTAGAACTCATGCTGGGGAACAAGCCAACATATAAATGTATGAAAGACGTCAGAAGTCAATTGAGAGAAGTTTTACTGCAAATGCAAATTGCCAGGGGAGTTTTGTATCAGAGGATACAAGATATTATTGAAGATCAGGCTACCACCAGTAAGGGGCCTCCAACTCAAATGACAATAGGAGAACAAGCAACTGCTCTCCGAATACTGTTTCAACTGGTCAGAGTAACTAAAAAGATGATGTAGCAGGAGAACCAGGCTGTCCTCAAATTTTTGGAGTTTGTACCCGATGCCCCAATCCTCGTGCATGCTTTACTAGCTAGAGAGGCTGAGCTGCCTAGGTTTTTCCCAACACTGTATCCTCAACATCCAGAACCAGTGGATCAGCTCACATACTATAATATTATTGATGATCTTTAGGATTGGTATGAGCGATCCACTATAGAATGGAAAACCTGGCAAACACTACTCAATGATGCTCTTCAATTAAATGATCCTGGGGAACTGAAGGAGGAGATACAGAGGGTTAAGCTGTGTATGGGACAATGGAAAATCCAGCTTAGAGGTCTCACCAAGATCACAAACCAGCTACTGCTACAACTTACTGTGGAGTCCTCTAGAATCCCTAAAAAGGATGTTACGGCTAAACCAGGCTTGGGACCACAGTACAGAGAGATGGCTGAGATTCTCTTTGAAGCTAGGATTAAAACAAATCAGCCTCTTCCAAAAGGATGGATCCATATAGCTTTGCATTGTCATAAATTGGCCAAAACTCGTCTAACAAAAGGCAAATGCATGCTCTATGATCCCGACACCAAAACCTATCATCCTCTCACACCTTATGAATTGGAAATGACCACAGAAAGGCGAGATCAGCTTGAGGAGGAGGCCATTTACAGACTTATCCAGAAGGTCAATTGTGGCATTGGGACTTCTGAAACACCAACACGATCCAAGGGCAAGAGGAAGCGGGTTCAGTGGAAGGATATTGGGTAGTTCCATCTCACAATCCGATGGTGAATTTTTTTGGCCGTTCTCATAATCAGATGGTAGATTTTTCCAACCAATTTTAGAATCAGACGGTGGATTTTCCCAGTAAGGTGCTGGAATTTCTTTGGCTAGACACCCTTGTAATTACAATTATAGGGGTGTCAAGCACTCAACAAGCATGAAGTATCGTATAAAGTTAGCAATACAAGGAGAGTTAGCAACTTCAGAAGAGTACTATCATGAGGAACATAGGCCAACTCATGAGGAACATCAGCCAACCCAGTAAGCAAGCAAAGAGGTTCTTCAACACCTCAGAAGAATCAGACGGTGGATTTTTTTCAGAAATTTTGGAGTCATACCAAAATTCAAGAAAGGAGGGAAGCATGTAGATGACGAAGACAGTCTCAATAGGCGGGAATTGTCTCCTGGAAGCCAAATGGTGGATCAATCAGTAATTACCACGGCAGTCACCACAGTAACTTTGAGAGGATATAAATAGGACCCATTACATTGTAATTGGGATGCTTGTACTTTTGACTTCTTACTCCTAGTCTCTTGGTTTTAGTCTCCGAAATTGTTCTTGAGTTACAATCTCTTCACTTGTAATTCTACTCTGTAATCATTATTACAGTAGTCAATTGGGCTTCAATCTGTTATACCTTGTACTCGTTCTTCATGAACTCTGAATCTGAACCTGAAACACTTTTCCAGTCATTCAATCTGTTTCTAGTCCCAGTAGACTATTTCATTTCAGTTAACTATTCCAGTTCATTTTCCGTATTCCATTCCAATTTCACTAATTGAACAGACGACTTCCCGTAGCTGTAAATTCTAACACTGGAATCAACTATCTAAAGAGATCAGCTCCAATTCTAGGTGGCTTGTTTGGTTCTAACATACTTTATATTATGATAAGTACACCATCAACTACATGTGAGAGGTCTAAGAAGGGAATCAGGGTATCCATTTAAAAAGGTACACTTGCAGGATAGAGAGAACATCCTCCTTCCAGGAATAGCCTATTGATTGGGTTTCCAAAGCTAATATTATTTTCATGTTGTAGTGATGCACACCAACGGCCATGCCTTATCTCGACACATTGCCATTGTTGGGGATTATATTACCATTGCTTGGGACTTTTGAGTTGATGATCGTAATCCTTCATGGCTTCTAGTTTGCGATCACATGTCTTGAGTACACTCCAATAGTACACCATAAACTCATGGAGAAAGGAGCGTATCATGGGTTGCCCATTTTATCTTTTTGGACCTCCGTTTCAGTGGATTACAAATGGGATCTATTTCTTCACCTCACTATAATGTTTTCTCTAAGTACCATGTGTGTATTGACGTCCATTTTGGATTCTCGACAATTGAAGAATCTTGATAGCTGATCATTATGGCATTTGTGACATCTATGACAGGTGTGTGTTGTTTGTTTAATTTCATGCTTACTTCATAATTTATAGTATTGGGGCCTTTGTGGAATGGAGGTATTTGTTTGGAGCTAGGGTATGGTACGGTTCCTATATTGGAACCATGCTGAATATCAAGGCCCACGTGCATGTGTTGCGCTTGACATCATTGAGCCATTGATAATAGATTATGTTCTACCCCACACATTTACAAACTCTCTCAATTATTTGCTCGAAAATATTTCTCGGGCTATGATAAGACTCTGTGTGTGTATGCGTGTGCGTGTGCGTGTGCGTGTGCGTGTGCGTGTGCGTGTGTGTGTGTGTGTGAGAGAGAGAGAGAGAGAGAGAGTAATGATAGAGAATTTCTATTGTAAAAGAAAAATAGAGTTAGGGATATCAACCAATGGAAAAGTCGTTAATATGAGACTTTGGAGTAAGGCATGCACTGGGCCCTTCAAAAGGAAAAAAAATGACTATTGAGAGGTAAAAATTCTATTTTAAAAAGGTAAAAACTCATAATGATCTCCGGCAAGGAGAGAGAAACCTTTTGTTTGGCCCTTAATGTAAAGAGTAGATTTACAAAATTTAAGCTATTAATTGCTATTTATGATTGAAGGTGTGCAAACTTTAGCCATAACAATTAAAGTACAAAAATAAGAAATGGGTAATAATCATTTTTAGTTGAAAAATCATTTACAAAGCTTAAAATTTCACATTTTAGAAAACTTGGAGCTATTAATTGTTTGCGCATGCATTCTTAGAGAACCTCATCAAAAGGGTTCTAAAAGCTTGCATCTTTACAATACCTTTTTTTTTGAGTGCTGCCGAGTCACCTTTTTTATTCCACCAACATCGTGCATCAGGCTGGTCATTAGGGACCATCCTTTGCCTTAAGATACCGCCAAGGGCACTTAGTGGGGTTGAACCCACCACCTTGGTGATGCAAGTCCAACCCTCTTATGACTAAGATAGCCCCCTTGGGTTCCTCACAATACATTTTGCTCTATTTCATTTTCCATGAAGGAAGATTGAAGCCTTAAAGAATTACGCATGTCACAATATAAAAGTACTCTTTCACCCAAAAAAAAAGCACCCAAACATAATGAAGAGATTTTTTTCAAACTAGTTAATGTATTTGAGAAGATAACTTTATGTGTGTGTGTGTGTGTGTGTGTGTGTGTGTGTGTCTATATATATATATATGTGTGTGTGTGTGTATGTGTGTGCATGTGTATGTGTATAATATGTGTGTATATACACACACACACACACACACACATATATATACACACACACACACACATATTATACACACACACACATATATACACACACACACACACACATACACACATATATATGTGTGTCTGTGTGTATATGTGTGTGTGTGTGTATAATATGTGTGTGTGTGTATGTATATATATGTGTGTGTGTGTGTGTGTGTGTGTGTGTGTGTGTGTGTGTGTGTGTGTGTGTATATATAGAGAGAGAGAGAGAGAGAAATTTAAAAACTTACTTTAAAAGGATATTTGGTTTAACATTTACAATATGAGATGAAATTTGACATTAACCTATTTTTGGCAGATACAAAGGGCACTGCCTTAACTTGCCTCACTCTTTTTGCCTTGAGTAAAAAGAACTTTGCATTTTTTGGTTCTTAGTGAGTACAATTGAAAATAAAAACCCTTCACATGTCTTAATTTCAAAGTGATTAGGTCTTCGCAATTTGAAAACAAGAGATAAAATCACGATACCTACCTCCAATCAGACATAGCAAAGGAAAAGAAATGACTTTTTTAATTGGTCAGGCAAGCTTGAATATGAATTACCAACAACATATTGTTTTTACTAGGGCTTTCTAAGCCACTTCAACCCTCTTTCTTATTCAAGCTTGAATATGAAATCCCAACAAATTATTGTTTTTGCTTCCTAGGCCACTTCAATACTCTTTCTTCACCACCCCTCGCTATCTGATTTCTCATATCTTCTACACACATTCACCACTTTTGCTCTACAACACAATCTCACCCTCATTGACACTTTGCAATTTGTGATCCACATATGTGCCCTTTGTAACACCAAAGGGTGTTTTTTTTTAACTTTGTTCCTCCTACATAAATCTAGCATATGCATAGATGACTAGCTCCACCCTTTATGAAGCATGTACTGTTTGAAAAGCAAAGGGAAGCTCTCTTGATAAAGACATGAAAGTGTCAAAGTGTCATTTGATAATTTTTGCCCACGAGAAGTCAAACTAGGGGAGGGAGGCACTTTCAAGAATGGGAGTGTGAAACCATTCTAAAAGAGGGTTTGGTGAAGGAAAGAGAAAAGAAAGCAATTGGGGGATCCAAGTTTGGCATTGCAAGATGTCGACGCGCCAAGAAAAGGATCTCTTCTAGAACTATTTATGTAAAGATATTTTTGTTAGTCTTTTTAATAAGTTTCTTGAAAAAATCAAAACAAAAAATATTTTAAAGTTTTTTATTAAAATAGGTTTGATAAACATAGAAAATAATTAAACAATCTAATAAAATAAAAAGATTGAAATCCTTAAATGAAATGACCTTTTATCAACATTTTATATCTTGTTTATTCATTTGTTCTCTAAAAGCCTTCCTCAAGCATGCCAAAAAATGAATGCACCTTTGGACTTTTGGAGAATAGCATTTAAAAGGCTAAGATCTCTTTCTATTCATTCACAAGAATTTTAAGCTCCATAGGACACTTGTCAAACAAGAAAAATTGAATGACCTTAACCCCTTGGGTACTAAGGCCTTTGGAGGCCAAAAAGTGCCTCAGGTTACAATCATGCTGCTTTCAAATTAAAAAATGTCAATTGAGAGGAAGAGAACAGGGAAAAACCTTGCTTAGATTTTTCCTTGTTAACGCAATTCAAACTCAAATAAACATTTCAAAAAAAAAAACTTGCTTAAGTTCCAGAGAGTGTTAATTTTGAAAGAAAAAAGGTCAAGTTTTCATAATCTCCTCTTCTAAAATCCATATATATTAATTGTGGATAGTGACAAAAGAATGTTTTTGAACACAAATGGAAGAACCTCATACCATCCTTATAAGAGAGGAAAAGAGGTTGAATTTAGATCTAATCATTGAAGCCTAGGGAAAAGACTTTTGGTGTCATTTGATGCCTATCATAGCACTATAAGGTGTCATTAAAAATTGTGTGAAATTGAAGGCTAGCATCAAATTTAAGGCATTACTTTATGGTTGTAGCATCTCAAGTCAATAGCCCAATGTGATCCCAATATTTATTTTGTCTTTAGGTATTTAATTTCCTTATTTGACAAGAATGTGTCTAGGATGATTCTTTGAGAGGTGTACTTAAGCCCATGCCATACGCGGGCAATAGATAAGTCCATTAAAGTTAAACTTGGGTGCCTTGCTTGTCACACACGTTAGACAAATTTCAATATTTTACTTTTTGTGCTCAATATCAATCAATGGCTAGCTCACGTGTTTTGTGTTCTGTGGGGCTGCCACGACGGGCTCAAGTCCTTTAGCTATTCTTTGTGCTACTTATTTTGCAAATGTTGATGCATCCAAAAAGTGTTGATGCCAGAAACTGTGGAAAGCAGTGTCAAGGGTGCTTACAAATGTGTGCCATAATGTTAGAGCAGGTGTGAAGACCCAGCAGGCAAAGGTGTTGAGGATATGTATGCTTTATGCGGCTATGTGAGTCAAGAGGAGAGATTCGATGCTTAAAAGAATGATTTTCATATGAACAACCTCTTAGACCATGCAACGTGTGAAGGCCCTTTTCCATAACTCATAAGCATGGTCACACTCCCTGGTCCAATGAAACTCAATAAGAAGCTTGTACAATGGGTGGGCTATCTCGACAAAGTTTAAAATACACCGTCGATAAACCAAACATGGATCATGAACTTTTGAACTCTCTTATAGTTTGTAGGTGCTGACAAATTGGAAATGGCTTTAATTTTTCTCTCATCCGTGAAAATCCCATTCTTAGATACTATATATCCTAAAATGACTCCATGTTTAGCAGAAAATTGGCATTTGAAAAGGTTAATGAGATACGATCAATCTGCACCTTTCAAACACTTTTCGTAACATGATAGATGTTCTTTCCAAGAAGAATAAACACAAAGGTCATCTAAAAAAGCCTCGCAAAACTCCCTTAATTATTCACTAAATGCAGTGTTTATATATAGTATAGATAAGTAGATACATAAGCTACTAGGCATGGTTAGTTTAATACACATATGTATTGCATACGGGTTCATGGCACGTGAAAGGTGACACTATGTCCTTTTGCAACCAAGCTCGGCCACTTTGAGACCCACAAATCCCTGCTTTTAATCGGTCTGTAGCCACAATAACATGTCATTTTCTTTTGCCCTTTCCATTATTGCCCTCACTCACCTTGTCATAAAATCTAATATCTACCCACCCAAATGATTTTCTCATATTAAACTGGTCATTTAATGTGGGAGAATAAACAAGAACAAGGGTTAGAATATAGACATGTGTTTATGGATTTGTCTCAACATGAAGCCAAGGTAAAAGGGGTCCAAACGAGAGATGGTATATTAAAGATCAATGCTACCTAATGGAGCTTGAAGACCATAGGGTTAGCTTCATTAAAGACCTCAAAAAGTTAGTGTTCAAAAGTCCTTTGACCTTAAGCTAGGGCTTACCTTGAGGTGAGAATCCTACCCAAGCGAGAGGTGCTTGTTGGCTTGCTAAATGTTAGTGGGAACTTTACCCAAAAGCTTGAGGTGTTTCTCACATGCTTAAAAGACTAAAGTTCTTGAAGTATTCAATTCAAAGATAACTCTCAAAAGACATGAACATGCCATGCTTGATTGACTAAGTCTTTGAAGTATTCAATTCAACCAAATGAATTAATAAGCATAAAAACACATGTTCAAATGATCCTCTACATGTGGCCCTCATGATTTGTTTGAATGCTATTGGATAGGTTTTAAAGGGGTCCAATGAGAATTTAGATACATAAAAATAAATAAATAATTTCTTTCTCTCAAAGAGGAAAAAGAGGACACATGTCCAAATGAAATAATAAAATAATACAAGAGAGAGAGAGGTGTGGACCAAGCATGATAGGGGGGTATACTCTCCAACACACACACACACACACACACACACACACACACATTCTCTCATTGTGTGGAGTGCAAAATGCAAGAGCTCCATCTCCTTCTCCAAGTTTGTTGAGAAGTGGAGAGCTTACACCAACACTCTTGACTATGGAATGCAAATCCAACCAAGAGCCATGCTTCAATGCTTAAGCTTGCCATCTTCTTCTTCTTCATTACTATGCTATTATGCTATGCTAAGCAAGAAGAGTGATGATAAGTGAGGAACTATTTCATTCTCCTATGAAATGTTTCTTCTTCCTCTTCCCTACCCTCAGTCCCCACTAGCTCTCTCCACCTTCGAAGGTGTTGGAGGCCTTGAGATAGTTTATGATTTTTGCAAAGTTTATGTTAAGCTTGTGATGCATGAAGCTTTCCATCTTCATAGCATCACCAAGTTCACAAGGAACACAAAGATTGTATTGTAACAAAGTCTCTCTTGATGGGAGAATCTATAATACAAACGCCTTTTGAAGGGGGAACCGGCTCCAAATAAATCCGGTCCTCATCTATTGTCATGTTCTCTAATACTCTCTCTCTCTCTTGCAAAACTATTGTTCATGCCAAGTTAATTAAATGCTATGTTTATGTTGCTACCATCAAATAAGTTCACCCTCCAAGTTCTCAAAGTAATCTCACAAAAATGCTCACTCTAATTTTCTTAATCTCTCTATTCTCAAAGTTCATAGGCCATTTATATTACATTGGTATCAGAGCATTTGGTTTCTCTTTTCTTGCTTAAGAAGAGAGGTCCTTAAGTAGCCTATTAATGGTTGATTTTGTTAATTATATTAGGTAAGTGGGACTAGGATCTATTATCGGTTTTGTTGAGCCCACTACGTGGGATATGGTACACACCTTGGGAGCTTTGGTCTTAATAATGGGGTCTTTTTAGACTTGCCTACGGCTTTACTATTATGGAGCCAGAAGAAGTCCAAAAGGAGCTATTCCTCGGCAATTTTGCTATGTTAGACCCACCCCACTACTCTATATAATTAACCAATTCGAGCTGTGGGTGTAGATACTTAAGTACTTGTTTTCAAAGGCTAAGAGGAGTAGCAACTAAGGTTTGAGTTGCCAAAGAATACACTAAGTAAACACATAAGTATAATTAGCATGGCTGGCAATAACCAGGAGAGTAGAATGAACATTGATAACTTTGATTTTGCACATGAATGTGCTAATGATGATGCCCCCATGTTTATCAATTATCTTGTTACTAGGTTGCATCAAGCTATGGGCAACCCTACTTTGAAAGCCAAAGTTACTCAACAACTTCGTGCTTATGGGATTTTCCTTCCTCTCCAAGAGGAGAGAGAGCTTAGGAGGCCTCTTGATGAGACCCCCAAAAGAAGACTCTCTCCCATACAAAAGGAGGAATCCAAAGATCCAGAAAGTAATGAATCCCTAAGTTCCTCTGAAGATGTGCCTCCACGAAGATGGCGGTCTAGATGATCGCCAACTCCTCCCATGAGGAAATGGTCAACACATAGTCCTTCTCCTCATCACTCCAAAAGGGAAGAGACAAAACAAAGGAAGAAAAGTTCAAGAAAGAGGTCACTCTCTTCACCTTCCTCCTCTCACGAAGAAATCTATGGCTATTTTCCTAGAGAATACAAGAGGGGAGGACATCGCAAATCATACCCTGCATGGTGAAGATCACAAAATCTCAAGAAGTTCAAAGAGGAAGGAAAGAGTATCTCTTTTCTCATGTATGATGGCACATTTGGTGCAACCGACAAAGTATTGGCCTTCATCCACAATTTGATGCGGCCTTTGGAGACGAGGGATTCATGGAGTCCTCCAAGCTACGCCATGTAGCTATGCGCTTCCAAAAATCAACTCGTCAATGGTGGGCTAGCCTTCGTTGCAATGGTGAAGCCCCAAAGACATGGAAAAATCTACAAGTTTCCATCATGAAGCAATTCGCTTGCAATTCCTTGCAAGCAATGCAAAGGACAAAGTACTTACGGAATGGTGAAGTTTGAAGCTTCTCTCACATGAGTCTATTCACAAATATGTGGACAAGTTTTGGGATTTTCATCTCAAGGCTACTATCTTCCAGAAGATAGACTTTGTTGAGCAAAAGCAACAATTTTGTGCGGAATTACCTGAAGAAATGGCCGAGTATGTCAACTCCCAATGGCCTGGTTCTATAACCGAAGTAATCCACCATACCTGGTTGCTTCGCGCATCAATTTCCAACAAGGGGCTAGACGGAATGTCAAACCCATGGAAAACAAAGACAAAAATGATGCAAAGGAGAAAACCAATGCCCAACATTCTTCCCAAGGCACTTCCTACAACAACAACAATAGGTACAAGGAGAAGGGAGTTTACAAAGGTAAAAGCAAACTCTCTCATGAAGAGCTTGAAGCTTTTCGCAAGGACCATAAGTGTTTTAAGTGTAGAGGCCAAGGACATGGCTATCATTCTTGCCCTAAGAAAAATTCTCGCAATGAGACTCCTAGGGCTTCCACCATCGAAGCTCCAAAAGAGCATGCTCATTGCAAAGGATCATCTCTCTCCTATGCTTGGGGAAAGGTAAGGGATCATGATGCCTTCATCTTGTTTGACCCTGGCTCTATTCACAACTTCATATCAATGGAGTTGGCCACCAAGTTGGGCATTCAAGCTTTTGAGATGGGAGATATTGTAACGGCTGACACAACTTTCAAGGGACAGCAAGCCTCCGTTACTCCCTTGATTGGGAAATTGAGGCTTCATGTCCAAAGCTATGTCGACAAAGAAGACTTTTTCATCTCTCCTCTCCAACATGAGAATGTTATCCTAGGGGTGCCATGAATTGATCGCATGGCTGCCAACATGAGGTTCCCTGAGAGGAGAATCTACTTCACCTACAGGGGAAAGAACATGTATATAGATGGTAATGAGTCTAGTCGTACTATACCACTTGTAAATTCACCAGCTTTTGATAAGTCAATGAAAAGCTCGATTTTTGCGTACATGATTTTTGTCAAAGAATCCACTAATGATGCTAATGGTTTATCAAATAAAAATGGTAGAAATCAAGAAGAGTTAGACTTGTCTAACTTTCTAAAAGGATTTCAAGATGTATTCATCGATAATATCCCTATGGACTTACCTACAAAACGAGGGGATGATGACTATCGAATTGAGCTCCTATCAGGAATCTCACCGCCTAACAAGCCTCCTTATCAAGTTTCCCAAGCTCAACAAAAGGAGATAAGAGGCAAGTACAAGAGGTAGACAAAGGGATGGTGAGGCCTAGCTCATCTCCCTTTTGTTCTCCAATCCTTTTAGTGCAAAAGAAAGATGGAACATACCGCATGTGTGTGGACTATCGCTCACTAAACCATATCACTATCAAAAACATATTTCCCGTACCTCAGGTAGAAGATCTGTTTGATAAGCTACAAGGATCTACCTACTTCAGTAGGATCGCCCTTAAAAGTGGCTATCATCAAATAAGGATAGTGGAGGAAGATATCCTAAAGACCACGTTTCGTACAATGTTTGGTCTTTATGAATATCTAGTCATCCTTTTGGCTTGACCAATGCACCTGCTTGATACTTGTGGGGATTGCCTTGCAGCAGTTTTGCTTCAAGAATGGCATACCATAGCATATGAGAGTCGAAGGCTCAATACGGATGAACAAGTCTTGGGTATTTACGAGAAAGAGCTTTTAGCTGTTCTACATGCCCTAGACACATGGAAGCACTATTTACTGGGGACTCCATTCATTTTACAAATAGACCATCAAAGTCTCAAGTACTTCATGATGCAAACAAAGCTTTCTCACAAACAACTCAGGTGGGCAAATTTTCTTTTGCAATTTAATTTTCATATTGCTCACATTGCTGGTAAGCACAATCAAGTGGCCGATGCACTATCATGACGACCAAAAGTTAATGTTGTGTCTATAGCAACTCACAATGATCTATCTTCAATGATAGATGAGTTTGCTATTGACCCTAACTTTAAAGACATAATGTTAGCCCTGGCTTTGGGAAAGAAAGAGGAACCATTCCCCTTGCAGGATGGTTATCTTCTCCATGGCAATAGGCTATGTCTTACCCACTCTCTTCGTGAGAAAGTGTTGGATAGATACACCGCGACGGACGTCAGCACAGCGAGAACTCACCTAACATATAATGTCAACTAAGGACAAAGCTCGACCCGCAGGCGCGTGGAAGCAAGCATAAGGTGTCAACCTACACTTGACCGACTCCTAACTAATTTCTACAGAGGTCTCTACCAATTTTCTAAGTCACAGCCTTCAAGAGTGCATAAGAGGAAACTTCCTACAACGCTTTCTAGAGCCGAACACCCATCAAACAATCTCAAAACACCATAGAACTTGAAGGAGACCCTACTAATACCAATAGGTTGCTCTCCCTAAGGTCTATGAACCAAAACCCCAACCCAAAACACCCAGTGAAAAATCACGTAGGATGTCTAGTCGAAATTTGCAGGTCTTCGTTTCTGAAATCTAAAGTGCCTAATGTGTAGTTCTACTCAATGTGAACGCGTGGATATGCTGTAAATGCAAAATCGGACAACGTATGCTCACCCAATCACCAGATGAAGCTCGTAGAAGGAGCTTGCAAAACCGGACCGTACGCGCGTAATGTAGGTATCGACGCGTAGCTCTCGTCGGGGGCAAAACGTTGCACTTCTCCGCACTCGATTCCGACCATCGGTGCACACGTAGCGTCAAGATGAAGCTCACACTCTCTCTCGTACACAGTACGCTCACTCACAGACTTCAAAAACATGTTTTAAAAATGACAAAAGGTTTTTCATTAAGGTCAAAAAGTGGTATATATACCTTACAATTCTCAAACCCTAAAGTTCCAAAATCAACCAACTACTCCATCCATCTATCAAAACTGGGATACAATCTGGAAACTTCTGTAAGTCCCAATATTTACAAGGTGAAAAATCAGGTTTCCTCAATAAATGAATAATTACAAAAAATGATAATCCTTCGAGTAGTTAGTCTCCGTGGGGTGTGTCCAGCTTCTAACACTCCCCCCCTACTTGCTCATGTCGTCCCCGACATGGCTGTTGATCCGCTTCTTCATCGTATAGTTTCACGCATCTTGATCAGTGATTCGTATCATGCATGCAGGTTCATCATTGTTGGGTCGAAAATATATGTGCTTATTGTGAAGAAGCCTGTGTAGAACGCTTCTTCAAAGGTGTGGAGGTGATAGGATGGTAGAAACATTATCCTTTGATACAGCGCATGTATCACCTCCTTGGAAGGCTGACCAGACAGATCATAAGCGCATCTGTAAGTATCTTGGAAGAAGAAGATATTGTTTGTCACCTGGCCTGGCTTGAATGTCTCAAATACTGCTAAAAGTGTTTTGTAGATTTTCTTCATCATGATGCATGTAAGGTCAGGTGAGCCAGTGAATAATTTGATGGCGCCCGTTAGGGTTTTCACCATGTATTGGACACTTATTCTCTCACTTGCCTTCAAGCCTGGCAGCTTAGGGTAATTCAGCCAAGTGGGTTGGCTCCTTTGCAAGATCTCCTGGGCTTTCCACGTCCTGATCCTTGGTAGAGGACAAAAGTTGAGGTTGTCTCTGATGTTTTTCAGTGCCTCTACCAAGTGGATTAGGTATTGTGGGTACTTTGTGAGCCAGGCCTTCCTCCATTTTGGCTAAGAGTCAACAATTAGCCTGACCCCTTCTGGTTGGGAGGTATCTGCGTTGTAAAGTGGTACGGTCGGCTCTTCTCTTATCCACTTGTTGATGGTGGCTGCTTCATATTTTAGCAATGGATATGGGAGAGAGGGTTGAAGCCATTCGCGCCTGAGGTTGCTGGCGTCAATCTTCTGGATGGTCATGGACTTGAAAACCCTCTGCTCCCACTCCAAGGCTTCCTTTGTTGTCTCTTTGATTTCGACCTCTATTGCTTTCCTTAGCTTCTCCTCCTCCTCCTGTGTTAGATCTTGTGGCTCTTGAGAGGATCGTTCTAGGATTTCCTCTTGCATAGGCGTGTCCATCGGATCTGCCACATTTTCTAAATCAATGCCTTCATTGGCCGCTGGCCCAGTGCCCTCTTGCTCTCCAGCTTGCTGTCCTCTCAGCTCCTCGGTCTGCTTTAGAAGTTTTTGTTTTTCTGATTCAACTTCTTCGCCCATATTCACGAGGAGGTCATTTAATTCGGCGTTTATCCTCTCCGCCTCCTCCAGCTTTCTTTTTATACTTTCTACTTCCTCTTGCAGAGCTTTTTGGTCTTCTTCCATTCTTGTTTGCATGACAATAGACCCTTCTACCAACATCACTCTTTGCTTTTCTCTAGAGTCAGCTCCTTCTGAATTTCTTGCATCTGTTCTTCATAAAGTTGACTCTCCGTAGTGATGTGAGTCGAGCTGGTA
The DNA here is from genome assembly GCF_014529385.1 of Adiantum capillus-veneris. Lineage (NCBI taxonomy): Eukaryota > Viridiplantae > Streptophyta > Polypodiopsida > Polypodiales > Pteridaceae > Adiantum > Adiantum capillus-veneris. The sequence goes on from NC_140933.1 coordinate 53,217,032, forward strand.
GCTCTGACTCTGGGAGGGGATGCTCGCAGCCTCTGGATGGTCTGATCTTTCACTTTGAGCTGGTCCTTGAGCTCAAGGACCTCATCCTGGCTGGCTTCTTGATCTATCTCCGTCTTTTCTTTGGCGTTTCTCATGGCTTCAACTACTTTAGATTCCTCAGCCAGCTGTAGGGTCAGGTTATCCCTTTCCCTCTCTGCATCTATCAGTGATTTGCTGAGCTGCTGACATTCCTCTTCAACTACTTGCATTCTTTGTGCTGCTGTCTGATTTTCTTCCTCCATTGCCTGGCATCTTTGCAATGCCCTTGCTAGGTTGGCCTGCAGCTCAGCTTCTCTCTCTTTCTGCCTCTGGCTTTGTCCTTGCAAAGTGTCTACTTCCATCTTAATCTTCACTTCAGTGGCCTTGAGAGCTGCCATCTCACTTTCTGAATCCATGGACTGGGCTCTCAACCCGGTTCGCTTTGTCATCACCACATCCCAGTCATTGGAGGGCAGGTGCAGGTCCACTGTATCTATGGCCATTTCTTTTAGTTCTATTAACCGGATGCCTTGCATTTGTTCTTTAGGCCCTGTGCTTGCCAAGTCGAATGCGACTTGGCAAGCACAGGGCGTGTTCTTTAGGCCCTATGCTTGCCAAGTCGAATGCGACTGTGGCAGCTTCTTCCTTTGAGTATCCTGCAGCTAGCAGGTCCAAAAATGTGTGATATGAATCATTTGTCTCTTGTTGCTCATTTCAAGGCTTAGCCTCTTCCTTTGGCTTCGGCTCCTGGCTCTGCTCTTGCTTAGACTCTTCCCGTTCTTCTGGTTTGTCTTCAACCTCTTTATCTTCTTGTGGAGGGCTGTGAGGAGGTGGTGAGGGCGGTGGGCTGGGTTTAGGGCTGGCCGGTATCTCCACAGCTGGTTCAGCCTCTCCTTGTGTAGTGCATTGATAAATTTTGGCACTGTTTGGACATTTGGCCAAAGCCTTCTTGCCCTTGTCTCTGAATTCAGACTCTAAAACACCAGTTTTGAGGTTTTGTGGTCAAGATGGTGTTCAGTTTCACTCAATTTCTGTGGGTACCCTTGTATTGATGTGTTAAACCTGTGGTAAAAAGGTTTTTTCCTTGTTGTTAGTCAATCACCACCTTCATCAGTCTATCGCGATAGACTAGGCAGAGAGCAATGGGGATTTAATTTTTGTCTGTTTTTGCATAGTTGTGTTCCATGTGCCCATATAAGTCTATCCCCCAAGTTTTATGAAGTTTGGACTTATTTTGACCTTGGACTCAAGTACTTCACAAATTTCACTTTTCTCTGGCAATTCACAACTCAATTGCACTTGAAGTGATGCAAATTTGATGACACTTCATCTTAAACTTGTGAACATCAGTCGTACCTCATGACACAGTCAGTTTACCCTAGGCTAATGGTTATATCTCTTCTTGGCCTTGTTAGGGTCACTTAGTGTTTTCTTATGAGAATCATCTGTTTCTTTTTGTTGGTTTTAGTAGCAATTTTTATGTTTTTCTCAAGTGTTGGATCATAAATTTTAATGTCTACTCTTTTCACCCCCTTCAAGGGTATATGGTGTGGGTTTTGCTTTCAAGGCAAGCAAACAGCCTTATTGTTTCTTCTTTTTGTTTTTTTTTGCGTTTTTACAGCGTTTTTCTACTCTATTTCTACACAAGTATAACAAGCACTCAAAACCAAAAACCATAACTCCACATTATCCTACTTAACTAAATCTAACTAGTCGCAGACCCTCGGCAAGACACAGGCTTCCCGGCTATCCACTAGACCTCAGGATACTCTATCCTGGATCTTGTTCTAAAAGTTTAAGCTCTCTCTAGTCAAGACTAAAGTAAGCTAACCATCACACGAGTGACGTAGATCTCCCTACTTAAGGTCTTCGGTCCCCGGCAGCGGCGCCAATGTTTTAGGGCAAAACTACTCCCATGTTCATGCTCACGAGCACGATACAGACAACATACTTATCATCCGATGACACGACTAACCCGTAGGTGCACGTAGGCAATCTCGTTAGCTTGTCAGGATGAGACCAATCTACACATACGCACTTTTATGATGCATCAATCACTAACCCTGGTAGAATGCAACCCACTCTATCCCTAAACGCTCACAACACCGTTTACACTTCCAATGAACTCGGAATCGCATCAAACTTACTAGGCACCATCCTCTCACTAGGATATACTTACCTATAAGTCTAATCTCATCACATTTGAACCCTAGTTATCTCGAATATAGTCGCGATAGACTAACAGGTCATAATCCAAAAGCTGGCGAAACTTAAGTTTATGAGTATCTATGTGTAGCTAATCTCTTTCTCATTCCATAAAGCACTTGATTGTTGAAAACAGACACTGTTTGTGCTACTTACAAGCAAAACAAGCTCGAGGAAGAATCGATCGCGAGCAGCTCAAAAATGTGAGTGCGTGGCGTGGGCGCGTAGCTCTCGGAGAGACTACCGTGATGGTGTAGTCACGTCGTGAAACCGGTGAGGGAGAAGCGCGTAGCAAAGAGGATAAGACACTCTCTCTCTCTCTCTCTCTCTCTCTCTCTCTCTCTCTCTCTCTCTCTCTCTCTCTCTCTCTCTCTCTCTCTCTCTCTCTCTCTCTCTCTCTCAGACTCGTACGACACAGGATTAATGTTCAAAAATAATGTCTTTTAAAAATGGTTCTAAGGTGACTTTTATACTTTAGTCACCTTAGCTCAAAAATGTACATGGGGTTCTCTTACTCATTATTACAAAGTGGGAACAAATCTGAGTCCTGACTAACTGATTAATCTTTACATAACCCAGAAGAATGGATCAAAATGATAAGACGTCTTTGACATAAAATGGGAATTTGATATGCTTTACAAGATGGGCTCATTACAACAGTTGGACAAATGGGGCTCCAACAACATAGTTGGCCAATAAACCCCTAATTGTTTTAGTCTCTGGTGTGTTTTCACTGTTGAACAATGAAATGCACAATCCTGGACATGTGATTCTTCAAGGTAGCACTCGAATTCTTCCGGATTTATACATAATCGTAGGATTTGGTCCGATCCTAGATGATACAGTCGTCCTGCTATCAACTGGAAGTTTTTTGTTTGTCGAATTGTTTGTTGTTTGGATTTGTATTCCGTATTATTAAACCCACTTCCAATGGAAAGAATGCTAACAATTTTCTGAGACCATTTGGGTACCATTTCAACATTGAAAAGATAAGCATCTGGTATGTCATCACCTACTCCTTTCGGAGCTTCCCCGTTGTGTATCCTTGAAAGATGATCCGCTCGTAGATGAGTTTTACCCTTTTTTACCACCACTCTGAAGTCAAACTCTAGCAATATAATAAACCAGCGTACAATCTCCCTGTATTGCATGGTTTATTTACCAGATACAAAAGAGCTTGATGATCTGTGAAGAACACAAATTTGTTTGCAAGCAAATAATGCCGAAATTTCTTTACAGCATAAATCATTCATAACCTTCCCGTTCGGTGGTTGTGTAGTTCTTTTCCGCACTGTTTAACTGTCGGCTTGCATAACAAACTGGAAAATCCATTGTTCCGTCTCCAGGTTGAGCCAGAATACTCCCAATTGCATATGCAGAAGCATCAATGTGAACATGGAATATCTTTTCCCAATCTGGTGCCTTCAGTACAGGTGCTGGTATAAGGTTTTCCTTCAGCTTTTGGAATGAAGTTTCACACTCCTCGGTCCAATCGAAATTGACTAGCAAACGATATAGAGGTTGTGCAATAACCGCATACATGTATATGAATCTTCGATAATATCCATAGTGTCCCATGAAGGATTGCACTTATTTCGCATTAGTAGGCCTGGGTAGGTCCACTATGACTTTGACTTTGTCTAGGTCAGTGGTTGGTTATGCCATTTCTTGAGACAATGTGTCCTAAGATGCGGCCTTGCTTAACCATGAATATACACTTTTTTGGGTTAAGACAAATTCGATATGTCCTGCATTTTTCAAAGACCTTTTGCAAATGGTCAATATGTTCCTCTCGTAGAAGAGAGTGTACACAAAGATTATCCATGTAAATTTCTAAGAATATTATTAGGTATTCTTTGAATGCGTGTGTCATTAACCTTTGGAAGGTAGCTGGGGCATTAGTTAAGCCAAACGGCATAACTTGATACGCATAAATTCCCCATTCTGTGGCAAACGTTGTTTTGTGTTGATCCTCCCTTGCTATTGCCAGTTGGTTGTATTCTCAAAACCCATCCAAAAAGGAATAAGCGTGTTTCCCGGCCACCTGCTCAAGTACATGTTCTGTGATTGGCAAGGGATAATTATCCCTTATGGTGGCTGCATTTACCTTTTTGAGGTTTACACACACTCGCAGTTTTCCATTCTTTTTGGAAACTACCACAATGGGTGACACCCAATCTGTATGTTCGATTTCATATATGAATTCAGCTTCCATCAGTTTATCAATATCTTCTTTGATTCGTTTAGCAAATGTGTCATTATATGTATAAGGACGTTGTTTGCTAGGTTTTGCATCTGATTTCAAAGGAATTGTATGTTGGCATATCGATGGATCAACTCCTTTGAGGTCTTTATAGGACCATGCAAACACATCTTTATACTTCTTGAGAAGTTGGGTTAGCCGTTCTTCTTCTTCAAGCTCTAAATCGTTTGCTATATAGACCGGCTCAGGCTTTTCACCTGGCTCTGCAAGGTCTATCCTTTTTGCATTTTTTGGCCCATCGTAAGATTCTTGGTTGGTTATTTCCCTGACTGGTGGTGTCATCATGATTTTTCTGTCCTGGATGGTAAATTTCTGATAGTGTGATGGTACATTCATGTTTCCCTTTTCGGACTCCCTTTTACCATCACTATCTTCTTCAGTAGTCCATATCTCACGTAAAGACCGTTTCAATTCTTGGTATTTCTGTTTACACTCCAATTTGGTCCACTCTTGGTCTTTTGTTGTTTCTTTTTTTTATTTTTGAGATTTTTATGATTTTGTTTCTGTTTTAGCTTTTCGTTCCTGTTTTATTTCCTCTCGCGTTCTTTCCTTGCGATCTTTTGAGAATCTTCCTGATATTTGATCTTTTACACAATCCTCCGCTTTTACAAGCATCAAATAGTGAGTTTTACCTTTTATCCTGGGCATCAGGTTCTCTTTCACTTTGTTTCCTGCTCGTTTTCTCCTATAGTGTTCCTGACATCTAGGGTGTTGATTAGCAAAATCATAAAACTTGATATTCTTGGCTTCCCTTCCACGCTCACTTGAGGTGTCTGAACACTCATTATCTGCATCATCATTTACTTCCAGATGTTCAGAGGAGTTATAAAACACTTCTTGTCCTGGTGGTTCTATCGTCTCATCTTTTTGTGGCATAATGTTACCATGTAGTAGGGTAGCACATCATAGCCATCCTTATCGCAAAATTTTGTTGTTGGACTATCTGTAATGGTATAGACATCCAATGTTGCTAGTATGTGTTCCCATTCTAGAGGTTCCAAGGCATCTTCAGGGAAAGGTTCCGGAATATACTCCTTGTCCTCAGTTGCTCTTTCTAAGACGCATTCCTCTCTTCTTAAGCTTCCACAATGTGAAGCTCCGCACATCCATAGCTTTTTTTGTTGCCCTAACCATGCTGGGAGTTCCGATCCTGCTACTGTAGCTGAATCAAACTCTTCCACAGGTGTTTGGTTCACATCTTTGTAACTATGGTCTTTCAGGTGTATTTTAGTTGTTGTCTCACCATGTATGAGGTATATGTGGTCGTAACTCCAATCTTGGACCATCTTCAATTGTCACATGAATGGTCGTCTCAAGATGATCTCATAATTGTTCTTTTTGTCGAGATCGACTATTGCAAATGTATGCTCATACTCGATTCCGCACGAAGTGACAATCACTTTTTCTAAGAGTCCTAGAGGCTTCTCCATGAACCCGTCTACCAATTGCAATTTCATTCTGGTAGCTCTCAAAGCTGGTTTTTCTCATTTTTTCTAGATTTCCTTGGTGGCGATAGCAACTCCCGCTCCACTGTCAAGAATAGCTTTGGAAACTACTCCTTGGAATTCTACTGGTAGCATGGTGTTTCCATCTTCTCCCTCACAATACTCTCCAACCTTGTTTAATGGTACTGGCCTAGTGTTTAATTGAGGTCTATCCAACTCTCTGATCCCTTCCTGTAGCCTCAAGGTGGGGTCTTTCACTCCAAATTTTTCTAGGCATTTTCCTACTGTGGTCCACATGTTTGGTCGTAACCTTAGGAGTTCTGCTAATGTGATTGTGCATGCCACAGGTGTGGACAATAACTCAATCAATCCTTGTGAATCCATCACTTTGTTAGAAAAAAGTCTTTGAGATGGGATTGCTCTCACTTCCAACTTGGCTTCATACTCTCCTAGGTAAAAGGTAAAGTTCTCAGCGAGTCTCGTTGGCTGTGCCCCGAACTAATTGATCCTTGGTCTCCCCCTTGTGAATGTATTTCAAAGTTCATTTGTGACCTTGCCTCAAATTCTTCAATAGGAGGTAAGGTTACATTCTCTTCTTTTCTCGTGCTATTCATGTGGTTACTCATCCTATTAGCCTCGTTGGCCTCACGGATTTGCTTCCACAGATCGTCTAGACCGTTACAGTCCTTACCCATTTCTGTCAATATTTTAGGTTGGAACCCGTCACTTGCCTCATCTGTGGTATTTGGAACTATGGTAGGCTCTCCTCTGGACTCATAGGCACTAGTGAGTCTTTCCTTTGTTTCTACATGTTTCTCTAAAGTTGGTTGGATAGGGGTTGGAGTCGGTGCCTCATGCCAATTTGCAGGTTTACCCAGCGGGTCTTCCATCAATGATTGAGTTGTTTTGATCATCCTTTTACACATTTCCAACCTTTGTTTTTCTATTTCTGCATATGGATAAGTCATCCACCTTTGCTCGTGGGTTTGGTTCTTTTTTAGTCTAGCTTCATAAGCTTTTAGAAGCGCATCCAACTGCTCATTTACCTTGTCTGCCACCAGTACAGATCCTCCTGATCCTGCACTTTTGGGCTCTGCTATTTCCTTGGGTGCTATGGTTGATGTGGTGTGTGAGCTTAGGCTGACTAGATCCTCTAACCTCTCTAATCTATCCTTTGTCTGTTTCAACTCCTCGAATAGAGCTGTTTGCTCTCGTTCCTTCCTGGCTTTCATACGCGCCTTTCTAGCTTTCCAAGTGCTTCTCCGATTTTTCGTTTCTGAACTTTGGGCATCGGTTTTTGGCTCTTCAACTATGGGTTCATTCCTCATTCTTTGAGCTTGGGCTCGTGTTACTGCCTGAATAGGTATGATTGTTTCATTTTCCGACCCTCCACTGGAAGGTACTGTTTCTAGCATATTCAAGGTGGTTTTTGCTCCTTTGCTTGGGTTTTTAGGGAAATCGGGAATCAAATGAGTAACTCCACACTCAGTGCAATACGCGTTGACTCTAATGATTTCATCATGAGGACGGTCTCTAAGCCAATGGTCTCCACCACACTTGTAGCAGGGTCCCTTGGGTTGTTGAGGTGCTCCTTGAGCTCCTCTTTGTTGGTATGCATGTCTCTGTCCGCCCATGCCTCCGTTAGCTATGAACAACAACGTTCGTTCATCTAAGCTATATCTCCCTTCTCTTGCTGCCTGTGCAGCTGTTGGTGGTCCTGTACTTCCTATCATGCTCCATGGTTCTGGTGTCGAGGGTTCTTCCGGTGGATAATAGACAGAGTTTGCCGCATATCCATTGGGATCTTCATAATATGCATGCATAGGCACCAAAGCCTTATCTTCTGATTCGGTTACGGTTGGTGTGTATCTTATACCGACTGGTCGTAATCCTAGTAGGGGTGGTTGTTGCCCCAACACCGGTTGTGGTCTTTCTACACCTGCAGGTCCTGGTAGGTTGCCTGCTTGATACCTAGGCATCGGTGGAACTTGAGGAGACGCTACCTGAGCTTGGGGAGCGTAAGGTCTCTCTCTCACATACCCCTTGTTATAATAACATTCCTCTGTCCCATGGTTTGTCTATTTTTGTTCAATAGCACACCACTTGGGCTGTTTAGCCTGGGGTTTGGCGTACAAGTTAAATTTTTTTAGCACTTCATCTACAAGTAGCTCTTGGTTTACAGCTACTTCTCCTTTCGGTGCCGTCTTAGAAGACTTGCTTTCACTTTGTTGTGAAGATGAATCGTCGTCAAGGTCCTTGAACTCTCCCTCTTTGTAGACCGCACAATTGTCCACAAGGTAAAGAGCCTCCTTGGTTAACTCATTCAACGTCGTGCTCCTTTTCATATGTAATTCTTTCTGGAGATCTGCATTCCTTAGTCCTTGGATGAATATCAGAATGAGTCTGGACTGAGTTGGCAGTTCTTCCACAGGACAGAACTTAACATATCTTTTTAGTCTTAGGGCTTCCTTTCGTACAGATTCCCCATCTTTCTGTTTGAATTTATGGATTTGTGAGATGGTATTATGATCTATCCCCCTTTGTGAGAATTCCTCGATAAACTCGTCAAACACTTCCTCCATACACTCAAAGTCTCTACGCTCTACAGAGTCAAACCAAGTGGCAGCATCATCCTCTAGGGTCAGTACAAACCCTGCAAATTGGGTAGGAAAGTCTAACACCTCTTCAGCTCTAATTACACGCACAAAGGCTGCTACATGATCTCTTGGGTCTCTGCTTCCTGTGTATTTCTTCTTTACCCATTTTTGCACTTGAGAAGTTCTAATTCTCTGATGGTCTACAAACCTCATCATTGGATCTCCAGAGTCCTAATTGATATACCTCCTCAGGTCTTCTGTAATAGGCTGGTTCCTCTCCCAGTGGTGCTCCTAAGCCATAATTTCTAACAGTTCTCGCCAAAGATGGTTCATCTCTTCGAACTCGTTCTATGGGTGGCCCTCTAGGCTCTGTTGACCCTTGAGTCTTTGGCTTACTCTCTCCTTGATACCTTGAATAGAGTGGTGGTTCTTGCAAATCTCTTAGCCCTCGTGTGGCTTGATAACCCTCTCGGTTTTGGTCTTGTTCCAATGTTGCACTCTGTCGAAGCCATGCCTGCAATGATGGTTGGTTTTCTGGTTGGTTTTGGTTGTTGAATGCTTGCGATCGGGTGGAATGTGAGGTAGCGTCATACTCATCAAAAAAGGGATTTGTCGACTTACTTGGGGTGTAGGTGGCTCTTGGCACTTCTTTAGGGGCATATGCTGATGCTCCTGGACTTGTTGCCCTTTCTACCTCCTCTGGGAGAATACGTTGGTATTCTCGCCCGTATCTATCAACAAAAACTATACCCTTCCCCATAGCAGTTTCATAAGAGAATAAGTAAAGAACCTTGTCTTTGCTTAATTCCTTCACGTATGGTTCTTTGCTGCGAAAGTAAGCGACTATACCCTCACTCTCATGCTTGTAGATTCCCACGTTCTCCTTATAAGTTGGAACCCTGGTTGTTTTTTTATCATACATAAAAATAGCTCTGAGCTGATCAATGGTTGGTGGCAGTTCTTGAGCTTCTGAAACCATTTTCCCTTTCGCCACATTATCTCCATATCTGTTGTAATCTTCAGGGTTACTAACTATCAGATAGTGGTTCCCCTTTTCGTCTCGGAATCTATCTCCATCATCATAGACTCGGATTATCTCCAATCTCTGTGCTGGCCTCTCTTCAATACAAATGCACTTGCGTCCTCGATAGTCAGAATAGACTAGGGCTCCCCTCGAGTTTGTTCCCTCTAAGAAGATTACGGTGAGCTTGGAATCATTCAAAGGATTTTGGGAGGTGCTTCCTTCTGGCATTGGTCCATCATAGGTGAAACCTCATGGCTGTTGACTATCCATCATGAAGAAATATTTTTCTGACGAAGTGTCAGTATCACTACCTTCCTCAATAATCGGTGCTAGCGGATCTAGCCTTGCCTTAGTTACACTCTCCTCGGTGGACACTAAGCTACCTTGGTCACCTGCCACCTTCTGGTCTCTAACAATGTATCTTCCTGATCTTAAATTCATCAAACTTATCAATGCAATTTATCACAAATCCAACCACTCACCTGGCAAAGGATCAGTCTCTACACAACTTCTTGCTTTGTTGCTGAATATACCTGTACACAAGCGTTTAATTTCAGCAATCGAATCAAAGCATTTATCTGCTAGAGGTTATCTTAGTAATGATTGGTATAACTGGAGATTTTATCTTAGCCACTACTGTATTTTATACACTGCTCATGTTTTGGACTAGGTCTGCTATTCTGGAACTGTGCTTCCCTCGGATGTTGGTCAATTTACGCGAAAAAGTCTGAATTCAGTCTTTGCTCTGTCAAATGGACAAACGAGGTCCAGATTCACTTCTGAAATAATTTCTGGAACCCTTAAGCCAATTGGAATCTCACTGTCTAAGCTCAGTCAAATTTTCTCTTCAGTAAGCCCGAATAGACATCCTACGCGTACGATGTCTCCTGCTTTGTTTTGCCTGGATTTTTGCACTATGGTTTCCCCTTGATGTGCTGAGCCCACAGCTGTTTTTACTTTTTGATTTGGACACCTATTAGCTGGTCAATGAGTCAAAAATATGTTCCGACAGCCTGTTGAAGATCTTGATCACTCTAATCAACTCCAATTTGGACCAAAATTGACCAGGAGGCTTGCCTTAGGCTTCACAACACCTTGCTATGCCCACTGTCAATGTCTGGCTTCAATTTCTTGCTTTAGACATCCTACGCGTAAGATGTCTTTTTCATCAGAATGGCTTTAAACTCAAAGCACAGGCTCCCCTTGAGTTGCTGATCACTTTGGTATACTCAAAATTTGCATTGGAGTCCAAAATCACACAGAAGCCTGTTTGACCCCAGACTTGACCCACAGTTTCCCCTTGATGTCAGTAACCCAGTGGTATGCTTAGATTTTGGTTTGGATTTCAAAAGTCTCCAATTTTAGTTGTTCTTGCCTGCTTCAGTCAAAAGTGCTAAAGTCTGCTTTGAACCCAATTTTCTCAACCAAATGAGATGAAACCCCTTTCAGTCACTCAATATATCATGCAAGACATGCTCATGCAGCCATCTTATGGTTTTGGTCTCAAAATAATGTTTTGGCACAATTTGGGTAGGATGTCTGGCAATTTTAGTCTATCTGGCCTGAAATTTGGGTAGGATGTCTGGCAATTTCAGTCTATCTGGCCTTATCCTGTCAAGATATGGTCAAATTTTCACTTTCCAGTTGAAATTAGGGTAAACCCCACCTTTTGAACACACTGGTCAACTCAAAATCCCAAAATTCCCACCAGATTAGCCTGTAGACATCCTACGCATATGATGTCTCCTGGCTTGAAATTAATTTTTTTCCTGACAGAAATGCTCCTGATGCTCTGTAGCTCTATCAGAAACACTCACAGTAACTTTTGGACTTCTCTTAGGCTTTCAAACACACTTTTACATCTTTTTGAGTCTTTTACAAACTTGTGATGACTTTACCAAGCAAGTATACATGCATGAAGTGCTCTGGATCCTGAATCATGATGTCCTACTTACTCTACTCCTACTTATCATGCGAAATGGTAATAATGGTGTTTTGGTTGCTGGCCTCTCCGGACTCTCAAGCTCTCCTCTCACCGCTTCTACCACTCCAATTCCCACTTAAGAACTCGACTACTATCTAAAACTATCTTGGTCTACCTAGTCTACCGAAGTCGAAGGATCTAGGCCAGACACACGCTTCCTAGACTCCCTCTAAGACCTAGAGAGTCCTCCACCCTCTGATCCTATCTAAATGTAAAACAAGACTTTTGGCAAGCCAAAAATCCCTATCCTCAAGGATTAGTCTCGGTCACCTGCCTAAGGTTTTCGTCCCCGGCAGCGGCGCCAATGTTGGACGGATACGCCGCGACGGACGTCAGCACAGCGAGAACTCACCTAACATATAATGTCAGCTAAGGACGAAGCTCGACCCACAGGCGCGTGGAAGCAAGCATAAGGTGTCAACCTACACTCGACCGACTCCTAACTAATTCCTACAGAGGTCTCTACCAATTGTCTATGTCACAGCCTTCAAGAGTGCATAAGAGGAAACTTCCTACAACGCTTTCTAGAGCCGAACACCCATCAAACAATCTCGAAACACCATAGAACTTGAAGGAGACCCTACTAATACCAATAGGTCGCTCTCCCTAAGGTCTATGAACCAAAACCCCAACCCAAAATACCAAGTGCAAAATCACGTAGGATGTCTGGCCGAAATTTGCAGGTCTTAGTTTCCGAAATCTAAAGTGCCTAATGTGTAGTTCTAATCAATGTGAACGCGTGGATATGCTGTAATGCAAAATCGGACAACGTATGCTCACCTAATCACCATATGAATCTCGTAGAAGGAGCTCGCAAAACCGGACCGTACGCGCGCAATGTAGGTATCGACGCGTAGCTCTCGTCAGGGGCAACACGCTGCACTTCTCCTCACTCGATTCTGACCATCGGTGCACACGTAGCGTCAAGATGAAGCTCACTCTCTCTCTCGTACACAATATGCTCACTCACAGACTTCAAAAACTTGTTTTAAAAATGACAAAAGGTTTTTCATTAAGGTCAAAAAATGGTATATATACCTTACAATTCTCAAACCCTACAGTTTCAAAATCAACCAACTACTCCATCTATCTATCAAAACTGGGATACAATCTAGAAACTTCTGTAAGTCCCAATATTTACAAGGTGAAAAATCAGGTTTCCTCAATAAATGAATAATTACAAAAAATGATAATCCTCCGAGTAGTTAGTCTCCGTGGGGTGTGTCCAGTTTCTAACAGAAAGTCATGTATGAATCACAAGCTCCTCCCTATCCGGGGCATAGACGCATTCAACCTACTGTTCGAGGAGTAGAGACGTATTTCTATTGGCCTACCATGAAAGTGGACATACAAGAGTATGTTTCAAAATGTGTGGTATGTCAAAAGACTAAATATGATAGAGGGAAGAAACCTGGATTACTCGAACCATTGCCCATCCCTAATTTACCATGGGAGAGTATATCCATGGATTTTATCTTTGGATTACCCACGTCTATCCACGGGAATACGGGAATATGGACAATAGTCGACAGGTTTAGCAAGCAAGCACACTTTATTCAGGTCAAAATAACTATTAAGACACACCAAATGGCAACCATCTTCATATCTCAGGTTTTCAAACACCATGGATTACCATTATCTATCGTGTCAGATATTGATCCTAGAATGACCATTAATTTTTGGAAAGGTCTCTTTGAAAATCTAGGTACATAGTCGTGACCTACAAGAATCTTTTCAAAAGGTTAAGGATGCTATATCCATCTCTCAACAAAGGCAAAAAGCTGTTGTTGACAATCACAAAAGGGCCTTAACATTCAAAGAAAATGATTGGGTCTTACTTAAGTTTCCCAAGTCTCGATTGAGGCAAACGACGGGCAAAAATCCTAAGGGCCATCAAAAGTATTATGCTAAATTAGCAAAAAGATACTATGGTCCTTTTCAAATCTTGAAGCCAATCAATGACATGGCTTATCAACTCAAGTTGCCCAACCATTGGCCCATACACAATGCTTTTCATGTGAACCTACTTAAGCCCTACAAAGGAGAGCCACCAATTGAACCAATTATTGAAGACACTCCAGAAATCAAAGACCAAGAAGAGGTGCTACAACATGAATCTATCCTTCGGCATGAAGACAAGGCACTATGGCATGGTAAGATTATCCTACGGTATCTTATTAAGTTCAAAAATTATCCATTTGAAGATGCTAGATGGATGCAAGGAATACAGCTTAAGGATAGTATGAACCTTGTCAATGCTTACAATGTTAGACTAGAGTAAGCAAACGTAAATGCTTTCTTAATGAACAATGTTTTTGTCTTATAAGACTAATCCTCTTTTGTGCAAAAATTTAAATAGTATGCATGCTTAGAATCATGTTTGTGATGATGACGTCACTCAAACACCATGTAGAATTTGTCACTCTACTTTGTCAGTATGATATGGACTAAAGAGCAGACATGCTTGCGGCAGCTACGTCTCCCAAGCACCAAATGGACTAGTCATCCCTTATGGAATGATGTCGCAAGGTAAAAAGGGATCCTCTACCCGTTAAGAAACGTAGACTAATGACTAAGACTTTATCTCTTCTACCTCATAGTCAAGGACGATTATGATTTCAAGAGGAGAGGTAATGTCATAACATCTAATATCTAACCAACCCAAATGATTTTCTCATATTAAACTGATAATTTAATGTGGAAGAATAATCAGGAACAAGGGTTAGAATATAGATATGTGTTTATGGATCTGTCTCAACATGGAGCCAAGGATAAGAGGGGTCCAAATAAGAGATGGTATGTTAAAGAGCAATGCTACCTAATGGAGCTTGAAGATTGTAGGGTTAGCTTCATTAAAGACCTCCAAAAGTTAGTGTTCAAAAGTCCTTTAACCTATGACCTTAGGCAAGCTAGGGCTGACCTTGAGGTGGGAATCCTGCCCAAGCATTAGGTGCTTGTTGGCTTGCTAAGTGTTAGTGAAAACTTTACCCAAAAACTTGAGGTGTTTCTCACATGCTTAAAAGACTAAAGTTCTTGAAGTATTCAATTCAAAGATAACTCTCAAGAGACATGAACATGCCATGCTTGATTGACTAAGTCTTTGAAGTATTTAATTCAACCAAATGACTTTATAAGCATAAAAGACACATGTTCAAATGATCCTCCACATGTGGCACTCATAATGTGTTTGAATGCTATTGGATAGGTTTTAAAGGGGTCCAATGAGAATTTAGATACATAAAAATAAATAATTAAGTTCTTTCTCTCAAAGAGGAAAAAGTGGACACGTGTCCAAATGAAATAATAAAATAATACGAGAGAGAGAGAGAGAGAGAGAGAGGTGGACCAAGCATGAGAGGGGGGTATACTCTCTCTCTCTCACACACACACACACACATATTCTCTCATTCTGTGGAGTGCAAAATGCAAGAGCTCCATCTCCTTCTCCAAGTTTGTTGAGAAGTGGAGAGCCTACACCAAAACTCTTGACTATGGAATGCAAATCCAACCAAGAGCCATGCTTCAATGCTTAAGCTTGCCATCTTCTTCATCTTCATTACTATGTTATTATGCTATGCTAAGCAAGATGAGTGATGATAAGTGAGGAACTATTTCTTTCTCCTATGGAATGTTTCTTCTTCCTCTTCCCTACCCTCATTCCCCGCTAGATTTCTCCACCTTCAAAGGTGTTTGAGGCCTTGGGACTGATGCTTGCGATAGTTAATGCTTTTTGCAAAGTTTATGTTAAGCCCGTGATGCATGAAGCTTTCCATATTCATAGCATCACCAAGGTCACAAGGAACACAAAGATTGTATTGTAATAAAGTCTCTCTTGATGGGAGAATCTATAATACAAACGTCTTTTGGAGGGGGGACCTGCTCCAAGTAAATCCAGTCCTCATCTATTGTCATGTTCTCTAATACTCTCTCTCTTGCAAAATTATTGTTCATGGCAAGTTAATTAAGTACTTTGTTTATGCTACTACCATCAATTGAGTTCACCCTCCAAGCTCTCAAAGTAATCTCACAAAAATGCTCACTCTAATTCTCTTAATTCTGCTATTCTCAAAGCTCATAGGCCATTTACATTACACACCTTCCTCCTTTGCTCATTTTGCCTCACCTACAGGCTTCATCACCAACATTTGTGTTTCATCGACAAAGAAAAGTTGAAGCTCCCTCTCCCATCACTCCTAGAGTCCCCCTAATCAGCCATTTCTAACAAACAATTCGTGAAAGCATCCGTGCTAGTGCTAAAAAAAACATGGGTTTAATGTAATCCCACCTACAAATTGTTTTAAATTTGAACGTGAAAAAAGTTAGAAAATTTTAATATAGTCAATTTAGTATTTTTGATATATACATCAATGTAGGGGCTAGGTCGAATGACCTCGGCCCTCCATCTCTTTATCCTATTGCTTTTATTGGCAACCCCCCATCAAATCGTGTTAAATGAGTAGCAACCCTTGAAAAGTCGCAAACTCCTATTTCAAAGAAACGTTGAAGCTCCCTCTCCCATCTCCTAGAGTCCCCCTAATCAGCCATTTCTAACAAACAATTAGCAAAAGCATATGTGCTAGTGCTTTAAAAAACATGGGTTTAATGTAATCCCATCTACAAATTGTTTTAAATTTGAAGGTGAGAAAACTTAGAAAATTTTAATATAGTCAATTTACTATTTTTGATATATACATCAATGTGGAGGCTAGGTCGCATGACCTTGGCCCTCCAACTCTTTACCCTATTGCTTTTACTAGCAACCTCCCATCAAATCGTGTTTAATGAGTAATAACCCTTGAAAAGTCGCAAACTCCTATGTCATTTTATTTATTGTTATAGTAACCATTGAGCTTTTGGATCAGAAATAAGTTTTGTGATGTTATTTTGAGCATTTGACCTATTTTTTGACATCAATCATAATGCGGCCTCCATCTATGAGTAACTCGATGCTAAAGCAGGATAATTAGAGAGCACCTTGCAGAGGCGACCTAGCCCTGTGTTTATCGAGTTTTTGGAAGAAAAAAAAAATTGAGAATTGAAACTCTGTGCCTTCTCCTCTTTTGTCTTTAACTCCTACCATCCATTACTACAAGCATGATTCGGCATGTAGTAGTCCAAGAAGAGAGTCTTCTATAGACGGCCCTACGCATCACTCAAGGTCGTCTCTCTTCTCACAGATAGTTGCAAATGCTCTCCTTCTCTCTCTCTCTCTCTCTCTCTCTCTCTCTCTCTCTCTCTCTCTCTCTCTCTCTCTCTCTCTCTCTCTCTCTCTCTCTCACCAGATTGAGGAAAAGCTGACACGTGACCGGGGGACGGGCTGTAAGTCGTTGGTGCAGCCAAAGTTGGTCTGAGCTAGAAAGTGTTCTATGCCAAATAGAGGCTGTAGGCAGGTGCAGTGCAAAAGGCTAGGGCAAGTACCAGGGTCCTGGGCGACCAAAGGGTAGCGGGAATGTATATCGAAAGCGGTTTTTTAGCCCAAAGGTGTGCAGCAAAGAGCTAAGCAGGTTGATGGCCTTTTGTGCTCAAGATGTGGATTTTATGTGCTAGAATGTGGTCTCCAGTGTGTTTTCCATGCTGGTCCAGACGGCTCATTAAATGGGCTATGCAAGGAGAGATCTGCCAGTTCGAAGGTGAAGGTGGTTGTAGATTCTTGACAAGATGGACATGTGAGGCTAGGCCAGAGAAGTGGATGTGAAGTGATACGGCTAAGGTGCTCAATTTATGGAGCCTGTCGGTCTTTTCAGATCGATGATCGGACTCACGGTGTGCAAGATATGAGCTGTCAAAGTCTGGACCGGGGGGGGCGGGTTTTAGTCCACTTGACCGCATCAGAGGATGCACCATCTGGTATCTTTTTGACCTCAACAAGGTTCTAGAAGGTGGAGGATATCATGTCTGGATAGCACAAATTGATGGTTCGTCCATCGAATGCTCGGTCAGCGGGAAACAACAGGATGAAGTCGGGAGTTAGTGTTAAGGAGGGGATTGACATATGTTTTTTGCCTTTTTTGCAGCCGCGGTTAGTGAGCTTGAAGAGTCAAAAAATCAATGGAGATTGTGTAGAATGAAGTCGGATATATGAATTTGCAACCGGGCTTTACGGCTCTGGAATGGGATCTGTGAGCAGGGGATGGGAATTGGAACAGGTTGGCATCCCAAGGTGGGGTTTCTCTCTCATAGAAGAGGTGTTTTTTAAAACATTTTGAAGCCTTAAGGCTTGGAGGTCCAGGAAATGACACATGGAGGCCGAATTATCCCATAGGCGCAACCAAGGGTTCGAAAGGGAAGCCTTTATAGGCTAGGCCACGAGCCTCAGTAGGTACAAAAAGGGGGAGAGAGGGGAGCTCCCTCACCCGGTGGCAATGGCGGGCCCCTTGCGGTGTTGTGTTGGCGGCGCCAGTGGCGTTGGGTACAGGTTATGGAGGAGGAGGGGTGGCGTTGTGCGCACACCCGTTGGACAGTCGTTGCCGGTTGGGGTTGTAGTACAATGATGATGTGGCATGCCCTTAAGGGCTAGTGCCCACGGCCCGTTGGGCCAAATATCTTTTTGAAGGAGAACTTCCCCCCCCCCCCAATAGCGATGTCGCTATTGCCTAGAGGAAGGGGTCCCGCATAGAGAGAGAGAGAGAGAGAGAGAGAGAGAGAGAGAGAGAGAGAGAGAGAGAGAGAGAGAGAGAGGCAGTTCGAGAGATTTTCGAAGAGGCCAATTCTACAGTCAAATGGTAAAGAGAGAGAGAGCCCTAGGAGGGCAGCCAGGGGTACAAGGAGTAGACCAAAGATGCCATTCCAAGGGCGGCCAAACAAGACCAAGTAAAAGTAAAGGGCAAAGAGGGAGGTCGGGACCAAAAGGGCAAATGAGGAGAGAGAAATAGAGAGAGAGGGAAGGTGGGAGCCGGACAGAGGTGGTCAAAGGAAGAATCAAAGGAGCAGTGGAAGGGGTGGCCTTCCAAAGGGTGAAAAGATAAAGAGAAAAAGGAAAAAACAAAAATTCCTAGGGGCAATAGCGACATCGCTAATGCCCCTGCCCCAAGTGCAAAGAAAGTGAAGGAGAGTAGATGAAGGCAGAGGTGGCTACCTCCTCCCAGAGTTACCAAATGTGGATCCAAAGTGGACCAATCAGAGCCCAGATGCCCAAATTGAAAGGGACACCCCCTATAAAAACCATTTTTTAGCCATTTTTCATGCTTTTTGCCAGAGTAGGCTTCTTGCAAGGGCCTTGAGTCGGTGAGCCTGCAGAGAGCCAAGATAGAGAGAGTGTGTGAGTTCTTGGGTTGGCTTTTTTGTGCAAAGGTGTGTGCCTGCAAAGCCCCAAGTGCATGTTTTCTTGCCCGGCGACCATGTGGGTGAGTCGTTTGATGTAAACAAGTTGTAAAGAGGTGAAGCCTCCATTCTGTTTGCTCTTGCATCGTTTCCCCTTCCCCCCTTCTCTTTCTCCTGCTCTGGTGTTTCCCCTCAATGTCGGCAGTGTGGATGTGTGTGCCCCCCCGGACCGACGGTGCTTTGTTTGAGAGAGTGAGATTGAGCGGTTGTGTGTGTGTGTGTGTGTGTGTGTGTGTGTGTGTGTGTGTGTGTGTGTGTGTGTGTGTGTGTGTGTGTGTGTGTGTGTGTGTGTGTGTGTGTGTGTGTGTGTGTGTGTGTGTGTGTGTGTGTGTGTGTGTGTGTGTGTGTGTGTGTGTGTGTGGAGATAGACCGTGGCAGTAGGTGTGTGTAGTGTGTGGATTTGTGGAGCGTGTGAGCAGTGGAAATTGGACAGGTGGTGGTCTGCTAGTGTGAAGTGTGTTTTCGAAGGTGTTTTTCCGAGAGGATAGGGGTGTTGTGGATAACCCTGAGCTATAGAGAGGCCCTTGTGTTTGTGTCGGGCGTGTTCCCCCATTCCCCATCTCCATCTTTTGGTGCCCCGACTGAGGAGCACATTGATAGCTCCTCGATGTTGAGTTCGTGATTCAAGATGTGGCAGAGTGTTGGTCCATTTTCCATGGTGATGAAGATGCGGACGAGTGGCTTGTAGATTTTTAGTTGTTTATGCTCTCATTGCGGATGCAAAGTGAAGAAGAAAAGGTGCAGACAATGCCATTGGTGCTGCGAGGTAAAGCAAAGGTATGCTTTGATGGACTAGAAGTTGCGGATAAGCAAGATTGGGCTATTTTTTGAGAGCAGTTTCTGTGCCCATTTCATAAAGTGGTGTCGGATGTTGAAGCGGATGCAAAGATCAAGGAGCTATGGCAAGAGGTGAGTGAAAATTTGATGCTTTTGTCACGATAAGTTAGAAGAAATCTGGAAGGATTGGGTTGTTGTCAAACCGGAATGGTCAATGCGGATTGTTTCCAGCTAGAGAAGTTCCTAGCTTGTTTGCATCCTTGTGTTCAAGAAAAGGATGATTATGAATATCCGAAAAGCTATGCCGAGGCGGTGAGAGTTGCTAGGGTAAAGAGCAGGAAAGTGAAGAGAAAAAAGGAGTTGGGCTTGTTGAAGCATATAGATCATGTGCCTGTGGGCGACGGCCAGGTGTTTGGTGGACCGACTGAGGATGGTGCCAAATGTGTGGAGGATGGAGCCTGTCGGGGTAAGGCCTTTGATCGATTATACTCCTTCGGAGTTACCTATTTGTGAGATGCATGTGTCGATTGTGGAGGAGCTTGTCAACGAAGATGAGCCTTTGGTCAAGGAGAACCTGTGTGCAAAGGAGTGGGCAGATGCAAAATGCCTAAAGCAGCTTGAAGAAATAGGGCATGTTCTTGTGGAGTGCTTGTACCAAAGGGTGGTAGATTGTAGCCAAGTTATTGATGTTGAAAGCTTGGAATTGGATGACGAAAGTGGGCAAGATGATAATCCCACTCTTATAGAGCAAAGAGATGATGAAGATGTTGATATCGAGTCCACTTATGATGATGATGGTGAAAGCACCAGCTCCAGATTTTGGGTGATGAGTAGAGAGGGTAGCCTCGATGATGGATCCACATTCTATGGTGATGAGACGGATTTCGAGGAGTCTGTGTTGGTAAAGTTAAAGCTACCTTGTTATATGCATAAAGATGTGGTGGTGGCAACCACAAATGAAGAGCAAGTAAAAGTGTCGGAGTTTGGGAATGAAGATATGCAGGTATAGGGGTTTCCCAAGAAGGAGAGAGCTACTTTGACTATGGAAGAGGACAGGTCACATGAATAGATCGGCAGGAGGTGTTGGAGGAGCCATATGGCTCTATTTGCTTGGATGATGAGGATGATTGGGGGTTTGATGACCCAATAGGTGAGATGGATGGAGAAGCACAGGTGTTCGTTCAAAAAGTTTTGGCCAGGATACAGATGATGTGAGGGCTAGCCCCTCCACAAGTGGAGACTCCTTTGGGAGAGCAAGAGTTCGCTTTGGTGGTTGTGTCAACAGAGGCTGTTGTGGGAGAGTATGCATATCAACCGTAGTGACCTTCACAGGCTGTTCTACATGGTTGGGAGACAGGGTTGGATATGTTCGGTGAAGGTAGTGGTGTGTATGAGCATGATGGAATGCTCAATGATGTCTTGTTGGTGGTTAAAAATTGGCTTGTGGATGCCTGGGGCGAGGAAGGTATGCTGAGAGCAAGCTATGTGAACAATTGGCTATGTGTGGGAGTGCAACACTACAGAGAGATGTTGTTAGCATGTGAAGATGATCAATGTCAGGTGTTTGACCCAGTGGTGACTATGCAGGTAAAGCAGGGGGTTGGGCAACCCACTTGAACAAAGACAGCGGGATGCAGGTGCCAGTTTTGTACATATGCTAAGTGTTTTTGTGGTGTACAGAGAGTGTGTTTGGTGTGCAATTTTTTAGTGCAATAAGACCATGTGTGGTTGAACATAAATGTTCAACAAGGGGGTGGGCAATGATGGTGCAGCCAAAGTTGGTATGAGCTAGAAAGTGGTCTATGCCAAACAGAGGCTGTAGGCAAGTGCAGTGCAGAAGGCTAGGGCAAGTACCAGGGTCCTGGGCGACCAAAGGGTAGCGGGAATGTATGTCCAAAGCAGTATTTTAGGCCAAAGGTGTGCTGCAAAGAGCTAAGCATGTTGATGGCCTTCTATGCCCAAGGTGTGGATTTTATGTGCTAGAATGTGGTCTCCAGTGTGTTTTCCATGCTGGTCCAGACGGCTCATCAAACGGAGCTATGCAGGGAGAGATATGCGAGTTTGAAGGTGAGGGTGGTTGCAAATTCCCGACGGGATGGACATGTGCGGCTTGGCCAGAGAAGTGGATGTAAAGTGATAGGGCTGAGATGCTCAATTTATGGAGCCTGTCAATCTTTTTAGATCGATGATCAGACTCACGGTGTGCAAGATATGAGCTATCGGGATCCGGGTTTGAGCCCACTTGACCGCATTGGAGGATGCGCCATCTGGTATCTTTTTGACCTCAACAAGGTTTTGGAAGGTGGAGGACATCATGTGAGGATAGCACAAATCGATAGTTCATCCATCGGATTCTCGGTCAGCGGGATACAACAGGATGAAGTCGGAAGCTAGTGTTAAGGAGGGGATTGACAGATGTTTTTTGCCTTTTTTGCGGCCTCGGATAGTGGGCTCGAAGAAGTCAAAAAATCGATGGATATTGCGCAGAACGAAGTCAGATATATGAATTTGCGATCGGGCTTTACAGCTCTGGAATGGGATGTATGAGCAGGGGATGGGAATTGGACCAGGTTGGCACCCCAAGGTGGGGTTTCTCTCTCATTGAAGAGGTGTTTCTTTAAAATATTTTAAAGCCTTAAGGCTTGGAGGCCCAGGTAATGACACGTCGAGGCCGGATTATCCCATAGACGCAGCGAGGGGTTTGGAAGGGAAGCCTTTATAGGCTAGGCTGCGAGCCTCACTACGTACACAAAGGGGGAGAGAGGGGAGCTCCCTCACCCCGTGGCAATGGCGGGCCCCTTGCGGCGCTGTGTTGGCAGGGCCAGTGGCATTGGGCGTAGGTTTTGGAGGAGGAGAGGTGGCGCTGTGCACGCACCCACTAGACAGTTGTCAACGGTTGGGGTTATAGTACAATGATGACATGGTGTGCCCTTAAGGGCTAGTGCCCGTGGTCTGTTGGGCTAAATACCTTTTTAAAGGATAAATACCCCCCCCCCCCCCCCCCCAAATTGCGATGTCGCTATTGCCTAGAGGGAGGGGTCCCGCGCACACACACACACACACACACACACACACACACACACACACAGGCAGTTCAAGAGATTTCCAAAAAGGCCAATCCCGCAGCCAGATGGTAAAGAGAGAAAGAGAGCCCTAGGAGGGCCGCCAGGTGTACAAGGAGCAAACCAAAGAGGCCATTCCAAGGCCAGCCAAACCAGACCAAGTAAAAGTAAAGGGCAAAGAGGGAGGCCGGGACCAAAAGGGCAAATGAGGAGAGAGAAATAGAGAGAGAGGGCAGGTGGGAGCCGGACAGAGGTGGTCAAAGGAAGAATCAAAGGAGCAGTGGAAGGGGTGGCCTTCCAAAGGGTGAAAAGATAAAGAAAAACAGGAAAAAATAAAAAATGCGATATCGTTATTGCCCCTCCCCCCAAATGCAAAGAAATAGAAGGAGAGCAGATGAAGGCAGAGGCGGCTACCTCCTCCCAAAGTTACCAAATGTGGATGCAAAGTGGACCAATCAAAGCTCAGATGCCCAAATTGAAAGGGGCACCCCTATAAAAACCATTTTTGAGCCATTTTTCATGCTTTTTGCCAGAGTAGGCTTCTTGCCAGGGCCTTGAGCCGGTGAGCCTACAGAGAGCCAAGATAGAGAGTGTGTGTGAGTTCTTGGGTTGGCTTTTTTGTGCAGAGGTGTGTGCCTGCAAAGCCCCAAGTGCATGTTTTCTTGCCCGGCGACCATATGGGTGCGCCGTTTGATGTAAACGAGTTGTAAAGAGTGTTTGTGCAGTGGTGAAGCCTCCATTGTGTTTGCTCTCACGTCATTACCCCTTCCCCCCCCTTCTCTTTCTCCTGCTCTGGTGTTTCCCCTCGGTGCCGGTAGTGTGGATGTGTGTGCCCCCCTGGACCGACGGTGCTTTGTGTGAGAGAGTGAGATTGAGCAGTTGTGTGTGTGTGTAAGGGTGGAGACAGACCGTGGCAGTAGATGTGTGTTGTGTGTGGATTTGTGGAGCATGTGAGCAATGGAAATTGGGCAAACGGTGGTCTGCTAGTGTGAAGTGTGTTTTTGAAGGTGTTTTTCCAAGAGGATAGGGGTGTTGTGGATACCCTGAGCTATAGAGAGGCCCTTGTGTTTGTGCCGGGCGTGTTCCCCCATTCCCCCTCTCCATCGTCATCCTTTCATAGGTAGTATAGATTTCCTCTTTCTGGCAAAAGAAAAAAAAGATAAGGCATGTATGCACTATTAGGGCCTCTTTCCACATACAAAATGACAAAGAAATGGGCCATTGAAAACCATTGACATTATAAATGTCCAGCATTCAAAATGGACTTTAGGCCATGCGGGAAATCTTTATGCTCTTCGCTAATGGGTTTCCCTCCATGCTAGTCATTTTTTGCCATAATTGGTGGTCATGAGTGGCAAAGAAACTCTACGTGTGGCCAAAACATATGGCAACAGAGGCCCCAAATGTGCGCATTTGCCTCTCCATGTGAATAAGCCCTTAAAAAATTGATTGGATTATGTATGAAAGATAAGGCATGACACTTATTTGTGTCATGAAAAGGAACGTATTACATTTTACATGCTCAATTTGGAATTAGGGTCCCAACAATATTTGAAACAAGTTGACGGTCACATTGGCATTTTCAGACATCTTTGATATTATGGTTTGTACGAGCCCGAAGGTGACGCGTCACATTGGCATTTTAAGACATCTTTGATATTCTGATTTGTAAGAACCGGGTCTCACTTTGGTTTTGTGAGATTGATTGTACTAAATTATGTGTTGTAGTATAGTAGTCAACCTTGAAAAAAACTGCTATTGGTTGCACGGTTGTCTCCAAAAAGGAATTTTCCTTCTGAAGGATAAGAGCCTAGTTGTCTTCTCTTGCTTTCCACCCGCCTGCCTCATTTGCGAGTAGCTGCCGTCGAAGAGGGTCATGAAAAGAGCTTGCTACTATGGCAGGATTGCTACCTGACGGCTTTGTCCAATCGAGTGAGATTTTTGCAATTAAACGAGGATCTTATTGATTTCGAGGGCATAAGGACAAAATATTTGACTTTTTACATGATGTAATGGAAGTTTAATGGTTGACCGACTAGCAGCCGGATGAAAGGCACGATAGCATGTCATGTGACCATGCTCTAAACTAAATGGAAACCATTGAAAGTTGAACTCTCGTTGGTTACAATCCCTATACAAAGGTTAATACACACAAAAACTTATAACTTTGGTTCTTCTCTTTATTTTACTAATATGAAAAACACTCAATGTGACCACCTAGTAGTAAAATCAAGTTAATGTTACAAATATCACAAATGCAATGTGGGACTCAACCCTAAGGCATCTCTCTCCTCCACGTGTCATCTCTCCTTTTGGCTCAAAGCCATGGGAGGAATCTCACAAGATTCTGGTTAATGAGACACATATTTGGTCTTTTTATTTAAGATCCCCACATTGGTGACCTCTTTGAAAAGACCATGTGATCATATCATAAGCTTTCTCGATTGGTTAGCGCTTTGGGTGCTGGTAGCCAATCTGAGCTACTAACTAATGAGCGGATTGTGGGGGCTTTTGAGGTAAAAAGATCTATCAAGCAAGGCTGTTCACTAGCTCCCCTTTGTTTGCCATTGGATCTCATCCCCTCGTGACGATGCTTGAAGACAATGCTGCAACGGGGGAGATTCAAGGGATATCCCTTCCAATAATGACCAACTTCTGGCAAAGTTGTTTGCAGATGATTCACTACTCTTCCTGAAAGCTTGTCCTCAAGGAGGAATCCCAAAACTCGAGCGAGATTTTTCGAGCAATCCCTAAAACGAGCAGGACAAAGCAAGGCACACTATACAGAACAAAAACCAAACAGGGTTCGTTAGGTGCCTTCAAGCACAACAACAAAAAATAAAAACAAGATTGCACAAAACCCCTTGAACAAGGGTTTGGTAGAATTTTTCCTTTGAGGGGCTACAAGAATTGTAACCATTACAATGGCACATTGATATTGCTCTCCTCGAAACTTGTTGCCCTCAGATATTGGAAGCTCATTGCTACCACCAATGATCCTTGTTGGGGATAGTGGCACCATGATTCCAAGCGATATAAATCTCCTATTCCTACCTCCTCAGGCATAGGACCTCATAGAGATTGTTAACAATTGGGTGTTTATATTTGAATCAAATCGTTATATATGATGTGGCCTACCATGGAGGGGGTGGGAGAATTGGTGGTGTTGCCAACGATGGTGGTGACAAAGGTGTCTAGGGAGGTGGTAATGATTGGGGATTATAAGGAGTTCTTTGATAGAAGAATCAGTTTTGCCCATGTATCAGTTCTCCTTCACCCATCCATATCGATAAAAAAAAGAAACCTATGTTTAGTGTAATTCCACCAACAGGTTTCGAGATTTATCTTCAAAATCAAAACGTATAAGGTGAGAAAACCTATCAACTTTAGAAAAAATTAGTGTAATAACCTTCTCCTTAATTTTCCATGTTTATATGAGTACTACTCGAAGTTCCTAGACTGCTCAAGGTTCCTAGTTGCTGACTTGTCCGACGTGCCTCAATCCAGATTGCTCAGCCAATGCGCGATGCCCCTTTTGTCCCTATGTTGAACACACCTCTTAGAGTATGATTGTCATTGTAGCCCTCTCTACTGTTTTTCCTAACGCTGCTCAGCCCTCCATTGTTGTCCGTAATCTATTTGCTGTTTCGGAGTTGTACATCTATCAATGCCTCGTAGAAACCCAAATGGATGGTAGTCCAACTTTGCATCTATCCGCGTGTAGAATGATGTGGCATAAGCCTCGGTCAACCATCCTCACAATGCATATTGGCCCTTGGGGCATCAGAAAAGATCTTGGGCAATTTTACACGGGAATAGTTGGACCACCCCAACCTGCGAACATCGGCAAACAAAGCTTGCAAGACCCAACTATGCCAATCTCGACCGAATGGGCAAACCTCATCTTTTACCCCCGCCTCGTAGTTGGCTGAAGAGTTCACACACAAAGTTGCTTCTAGTAGTTCAATGCAATACGCCAAAACTGCTTACAAGTGGTGTGGTTCTACCTGAGCTCGTGCGGATGTGCTCTTGCTTGCCCAATTTTTGAGGCATTTTTGTCGTCTCCCATCAAATGTAGCTTCAGAGTGCATGGCATCCTTATATGGTACAACCTTGAGCATGTCTTGCATCTTCTTGTGCTTGTCGTGAGATACCAAGTTAACCATCATCTTTCATCAATTCATGTAGCCAAAAGCATGGGTGGCCTCCTTGTTACATGGCAACAATCCAACAATGACTTGCACCCTACAAGTATCATTACCTAGTGTTTGTAGCCTAGTATCATTACCTCTGAATCTGATCGACAAGGGCACCGACGGGTGGTTGTCGCTTTTAATCAGCAGATATAGAGAGTTTCTTCTTCAACGTGTGAAAATTATGAATGTATACCAATTTTCTTGCAAAGGGCACGCCAGCTTCCATGGCAGATGTTCAATTTTTGGTCCTCCTCTGCTATGTAGATCCCCTTCTTTAAACACACTTTGTCGCAGCAGGGCCTTTGTATTGTACGTCTAGTTAACAAGTGCTGCTTAGTTATTGCAAATGGACGTGATCAATCTTGGATCTAAGCTCTTTTGAGGGAGAGAGAGAGAGAGAGAGAAAGAGAGAGAGAGAGAGAGAGAGAGAGAGAGAGGCGCCTAAAGATCGAGAGCATCCCCATGGAAGAGAAGCAAGTAATTACATGCACAGTTTAGTGCCACATGCATTTCTTCTTCCTCTTCTGTTTCTTCATGTTACCATCAAGTCGAGCATCACAGCAGGCTGCTCTCCTCCAGCTTGCGTTTGCCTTCCCACTTCCGAATGTTGGCCTACAGAGGAGACATGGAACGCCTTAAACATCTCTGTGGGTGGACGCCTTCTTCGTATGCAGTCCCTTGCCATCCACGCAGCCTCAGCAAGTCGCATAGTGCTTCTGCATGTGCAAACATGCCTCTCATGCAAGCTCCCCTCTTCGCAACAATATGCATGCTACATGGGAGCTATCTCAGCATACTCAATTCAATTCTTGAATGCATCCAATGTGCAAAGTGCCATCATCTTTGCAACCCGACAACATCTCTGTCTTATGATCAAGTCAATTGGCCATGACAGTAAGGGAAAACAGCACCGCAGGAGCTTCTCTTAACCAGCTATGGATGCATCATCTTAAGGGGATCACATGTTTGTGAGAGAAGGACTCACTGAGAGAGAGAGAGAGAGAGTCACCAGAATCAAGCCATATGGGAAAGGTGCAACAACAGCTCTACGAGAGAGAGAGAGAGAGGATGCACTTATTGCAGTCACCATTCTTGAGCAGCTTTGCGTACTAGTTTGTGCTCTCCAATAATAATCAGCTTCATGAAGTTCTCGGAAGGCTACGTGAAGATGGAGGAGGAGAGCGTCTCAGTCTCTCTATATAAATACTTGCTCTAGCTATCCACGCTGGCGTGGATGGCTACAGAGGGATTTGATATCAATATTTGTACATCGTGCAAAATAGGTGTGAGTAAATGCTCTGCATGGCGGCTGGCATGCATGT
Organism: Adiantum capillus-veneris; assembly: GCF_014529385.1. Lineage (NCBI taxonomy): Eukaryota > Viridiplantae > Streptophyta > Polypodiopsida > Polypodiales > Pteridaceae > Adiantum > Adiantum capillus-veneris. The sequence continues at coordinate 53,245,245 of NC_140933.1, forward strand.
GCGAATACTTTCTCTGAAAATACTCTCTCGCAGTCTCTCTAGCCATCCGCGCCAATATGTAAGCAGTTCTTTTCCTTTTGAATTGGAGGTCTTCAGTTCAAGAGTCATTAGATAGATCTTTGAGGTCATTTGGGATTGTCGCACTATGCACTATGTAAAACTTATCCTCTCTCCTTCTCCCCCCCCCCCCTCTCTCTCTCTCTCTCTCTCTCTCTCTCTCTCTCTCTCTCTCTCTCTCTCTCTCTCTCTCTCTCGCATGGTTAGAGATAGATGCTTATCTTATTGGTTTCTCCATTGTGTTCTTCACTACTTAAAAAAACCATTTATCGATATTTGTTTTAGGATCCAGGTAACCAAGTTTATGGCCAGATATGAGGTATTTAAAGGGATTCGTAACCGCAAAAGAAGCCCAATTTCAAATCATCAAAATGAAGGCCCCGAAGATATTTACAATCAAGATTTGTTTGGTTCAACCACAAAATTTACACCACAATCTAAGATATAGAACTAATGGTGCTCTCTCTCTCTCTCTCTCTCTCTCTCTCTCTCTCTCTCTCTCTCTCTCTCAAATGTTTTTAAGCATTTATAAAAATTCTCACACCCCTAAGCTTTGAGGTTGTCACATTGTATGGTAAAAATATCCTCGATATTTTATTTGTTTCCAAATAATTTTTTTCCAACAATTATGAAAAGGAATTTCTAGAAATTATTAGGCATAGAACTCAATAAGTTTGGTAGTTGTTTTTGTAAACTAATTAAAAAAGGATTATCTTGGTCAATTAAGGAAAAACACGATCTTATTGTAACAAAAGAGGCCTTTAATTAATGGTGTTTGTTGACCATGTGTCGTGTAAGAAAGGTGCCCTTGTATGAAGATCACAACCTTGTAGTATGGGTAATGTAAGGTCTCCACCTTTCTAGCTGTCAGAAATTAACTTAAGCTTTAGGAGAAAGCATTGATCAAGAAATCAGGCAGAAACACTATCTCAAAAGCACTAAAAATTGGTATTTTTGGAATCTTAAGCACAGCAAACCCCGGGCTAGAAATTTTCAGAATTGAATTCCAATAAAAACTGGCATAGTTATGACCCCTGGAAGTTTACACTGTGAATTGAGTAAAATAGAAAAATTGAAGGGTTACAGTAATCATTTAAGCATAGACTTTATTAAAGGTCTCCCAGATATTTACAAGATATTTACCAATTAAGCAAAAATAGGTCAAATTATAGCAAAATTGACATTTTAAAAGCTGGCACGTAATGGGAGGGTCATCACTGACCTGCCAGGGACTCATTTAGCAGCAGGGGTCGTTTTTTGACCTGTAGGGGGTTGCTTGAACTACAAGCAACTGCCTTTTTCAGCCTGTAAGAGCTTAAGAGTGCCAGAAATCTATATATAGGACCCCTAGCTTCACATTTTAGACAGACTCGGAGCCTTGCTACTCTCTCTCTCTCATCTAGAGAGAACACTACGCAGAAATTATTAGAATTTAATCTCTAATTGATTAACCCTAATGGTAATTAACCTAATCTTTTTTAATTAGCAAGGTTAGATTAAGATAAATTGCTAATAAATCAAAGATTAGGCCTATGCATGCTCCTTAAACCTCTTTAAATTAATTAATCTCTGCTGATTATTATAATTAAGCTTAGTAATACTAAGCTAATTATTTATCCTATCATATTAAGGCGGAAATTAGCCAAATTAACCATGAATTAATGATAAATATATTAATTAAGCTTAGATTAAGATGAGGTAATTATCAGAGTTGCATTAGACATTCATTAAGCTAGGAAAATTATCCTATAATTTTCTGAGTAATTTTCTTAATTAATTAGGCAGAATTACTCTGTTTCATGAGCTATTTAAATAGGGGAAATTAGTAAATTGATTTCAATTGCTATAATATATTTATCAGTGGTTAATTGGGTGTTAAGGAACCCGTGATAATTAGAAAAATCTCAGATAATGAATCTAGCTAAATAATTAGGTAGAATTACTCTGTTTTTTGACTAATTTAAATACGGGAAATTAGTAAATTGATTTTAATTGTTGAGATATATTTATCAGTGGTTAATTAGGTGTTAAGAAACCTGTGATAATTAGTAGAAGCTCAGATAATTAATCTAGCTAATTAATTAGGCATAATTACTGTGGTTTTTGAATAATTTTAATAGGGAAAATTAGTAAATGGAATTAAAATGCTTCCATATAATTATCAGTAGTTAATTAGGTGTTCAATAGCCCGTGATAATTAGGAGAAGTTCAGAAACTTAATTTAAATAATTATTTAAGCTAAAATATCCTATGTTTTGAGCAATTTTAATAGGGAAAATTAGTAAATAGAATTAAAATACTCTCATATAATTATCAGTGGTTAATTAGAAGTTTAAAAAGCCGTGATAATTAGGAGAAGTTCAGAAAATTAATCTAGCTAATTACTTGAGCTAAAATACCATGTTTCTTGAGTAATTTAAATAGGGGAAATTAGTAAATGGAATTAAAATGCTGTCATATAATTATCAGTGGTTAATTAGGTGTGCAATAACCCGTGATAATTAGGAGAAGATTAGGAAATTAATTTAACTAATTACTTTAGCTAAAATACCCTGTTTTTTGAGCAATTTAAATAGGAGAAATTAGTAAATGGAATTCAAATGATTTTTTATAATTATTAGTGATTAATTAGGTGTTAAGAAACCCATGATATTTAGGAGAAGCTCAATTAATTAATCTAGCTAATTAAGTAGGCAGAATTACTCTATTTTTTGAGAAAATTAAAAAGAGAAAATTAGTAAATGGAATTCAAATAATATGATATATTTATCAGTGGTTAATTAGGTGTGTTTAAACTTGTGGTAATTAGGACAAGCTCAGAAAATTAGTTTAACTAATTATCTTAGTGGAATTACGCTGTCTTTAGGGGTAAATTAAAGGGGGAAATTAGTAAATCATGTGCTATAATTACATGCTATTTTTAAGAGATGTATTATAGGGTCAAGAGGCCGTGATAATTATGACAAGGTTAGAAAAGTAGTATAGATATTTATTTAAGTCAAAGTATACTATTTCTAGCTAAAAAGTAAAGGGGGAAATTAGTAAATCATTTGCTATAATTACATCCTATTTATCAGAGCTATATTATAGGGTAAAAAGGCCGTGATAATTATTCCAAGGCTAGAAAAGTAGTATAGATATTTATCTAAGTCAAATTACTCTATTTTAAGCTAAAAACTAAAGAGGGAAATTAGTAAATCATGGTATATGATGACATCCTATTTATCAGAGCTATATTATAGGGTAAAGAGGCTGTGATAATTATGCCAAGGTTAGAAAAGTAGTGTAGATATTTATCTAAGTGAAATTACTCTATTTTAAGCTAAAAACTAAAGAGGGAAATTAGTAAATCATGCTATATGATTACATTCTATTTATCAGAGCTATATTATAGTGTAACAAGGCCGTGATAATTATGTCAAGGTTAGAAAAGTAGTATAGATATTTATCTAAGTCAAATTACACTATTTTTAGCTAAAAATTAAAGAGGAAAATTAGTAATCATGCTATATGATTACATGCTATTTATCAAAGCTATATTATAGGGTAAAGAGGCCGTGATAATTATTTTAAGGTTAGAAAAGTAGTATAGATATTTATCTAAGTCAAAATACACTATTTTTAGCTGAAAATTGAAGATGGAAATTATATAATTAAGTTAGAAAATAATAAGATAATTACCAGAGGTTAAAAACTACCTTATCTACTTGTGGTAATTATACCATAGATAATTGGTGAATTTAGAAAATTATAATTGACCAAAAGTCCTATTTTTAGCGAATGATTAATTAAAAATAAATAGACTTTGTGGTCAAAAGCTTTTAAGAAAATTATAGTAAGTGTAAACCTATGATATCAAGTTAAGGAAATGAAATCTTTAAGAGAAATTAAATACAATAAATATTAAGCCCAAAATAAGAAAATTATTAGCTTCAAAGTTGATAGAAAAATTAGGAAAAAGATATAGAAAATTATAAGAAAGTTAAGAGAGCCTAAAAAACCCTTAGGGAAGTGGTGGAAGAAGTTATCATGCTTATATAGACAAATAAGAAATTACTAGGTCAAGAATTTACCAATTAAGACTATATATTTAACCTTGGATGGGTTACGGTTGAATACAAAGGTTAAGTTTAGATTTTGAACTATTTACCTAATGATTAGACGTCCTTTCATAAGGATAATAAGTTATGATACTAAAAAGGACCCGAGCAAATCCTACATCTGATGATGAGGATGTAGCTCCAAAACGAACTAGAGCATCACATGACGATGAAGCCGGACCTAGTAGTAGGCCTACGGAGGAGAGTCTTCAGGCGCTAGCACAACAACAGATGGCCAATCAATCCCAGGTGGGTTTCCCATTATTCAATTAAGTCTTTAATTAGTTTAAGTTCTTTTATAAGTTAGCATTGCATACGTAAGAAGGATAAATTGGCTGAAAACGCAAGGTAACTTCCAGCGTGCATTTGTTTATAATGTAGGAAAGAATTGTTTGGGTTAAAACTGGTTGAATTAGGAAAGATATGTTTGATCATCCTTAAGACAGCTTGTCTCAAGACACCTCCGACTCCTTGATATAAATTGATGATAATGATTGGCTTTCTAGCCACGGTTAAGTCGGTTACCCCCATGAACGACGAGTTTCTACTCCGTGTCATGTCTTGATGTTTCTACATAATTTAGGATACCGTTTTTTTATCCTAGGGGAGCCGCCCGGTTGTATGGGCAACTGGTTTGGTGTATGGGCACCCGGAACCTTGGGTGGGGGTTTATCCACTCCGGATTTGAATAAGGAATGGGTGCTGTTTTTCACCCTTAGGTGGTCTTGAGACAAGACGAGTACTGGTCATGGTTATTATGGATAATGTTTTGATTGACAGTACCTTGTCTTAAGTTTAAAGATGTCTGTTTGCTAAAAGAATGCTTTCAATGCTGTTTTCAAGGAATTACCGTGATGGAACGTTAAAAGAAACCATTATTTTAAATGTTAAAACAATGTGATAATAAGATAAACAAATCTTGTGTGAGTGCGGGGTGGTAAGTGGGGATTGACTAAGGTTGTCAATCATGGACGGGTGGACCTGATTAGTCAGGTAACTATCCATTCCCGTGCAATAAAACGTTTTAGAAACTTCTCACTTAGAGAGGAATCCACCAACGGCTGTGCCCTCACATATGTTAGGGGGAAAAAAGCGTTGACTAAGGAAACCATAATCTGAATGATGAAGTTATAGGGCCTCAATAAGAAATTTTTTTGTAGGTTGTTTGAATACATTGTCCCGTTTCCGCTGCGAGACAGGACTAGGTCTTCTTCTAGGGCTATAGACCCAAGCCATTGTCGATGGCAAAGGTTTATTCCTTGGATTTTTCTTGTCTAGAGACTCCGATTTTTATAAGGCCTAGAGACCTGTCAAGGATCCCATCCCGATCACGGTATAGGCGGGTTGGGGACATTACAGGTAAGCAAGACAACGTGGAAGGGATGATTGGTGTATATATGAACAAATGAGGTGCAATAAATTCCTATCAATTTGATGTGGCTACGACGAGGAAGGGATGTACATGCTCTCAAGTATAAACGACAATCAAGAACCAAAGTACTGGACAATAGAGCACTACAAATGTTCCCTTACAAAAAGAAACATAGGATGACTTGAGCATTAAGTAAAAAGCTAGAGCTCTTGTTAGTCTATCAAACTAGCTTCATGCCCAAACATGTAAATCCCAAGCAAGAACAATTGGAGCGAAGGAAGAGTATGAGTGAGGGAGACTACAATTAAATAAAGAGAGATTGAGCCTAAGAGAGAAAATAATATTTTCAAATATTGTGCTAATTCTTTTAAAAGTGAATCTTGATCTGAATATAGGAATTAATTTATCCATTCATAACCCTTTTTTTTGTGGTACATTGTTATACAGCAAACAATAAATATTCTGTTGATGATGAGATTTACTATTTTCGTACAAATATTTGCTCGAGTTTGTCTTTGCTTGAAAAAACCCGCTCGATGCTTGGTAAGACTCGTCCTCAAGTGATCGGGAAGGCTCTAGAGATTGTGCAAACGTATTCAACTGCATTAGGGTCGAAGTGCAATACTGAAAAATCAAGATTGATCTCCCTCTCAAAAGATGACTCATTCGATCCGGCAATGTGGTCCGTGGAGATTGTGTCCAAAGGGACGGTGTTTAGGCACCTGGGAGCCCCTCTGAGGGTGGATATAACCCACAAGCAAAGATTCTCATGGGTGTTGGATAAGATACGAAGCAAGCTGCGAAGGTGGGAGTATGTACTCCCTTTTGAGAGTAGATTGAAAGTGATCAATTCGTTTATGCTCTCATACTTATCATTTAATGGCCCCTGCTCAAGATAGCCAAATGCAAGTGGAAGGAGTTCTTTAAAACAGTGAAAAGATTCCTCTGGAAAAACAACAATAAAGACTCACTGCCTTGGCAATGGGTAAGTTGGGAGGCCATAGCGAGGCCGATGCGGCAAGGCAATCTCGAAACTCTAAACCCTAGTACTCACGCAGAGGCTCAGTGTGCCAAGTTTGCTGCAATCACGAAGTAAGATCAAGCATGGGCTGTGATGGCTAAGGCCATGATGGACAATGCCAAACTGTACTTGCAAGACGACCAATGGAAAGGGCTAGATCTACACGACAAATTACTTGCCCCTCGGTGGTCTAACCTGAAGCTTGGGGGCTTACCTGGCAGCGAGCTGGCTTGAAAGTGCAACAAAGCGGGGGAGGCCTTGGAATGGGGAGAGGTAAGTAGATTTTCCAAAGCTCAATGTCTCATTGGTCCCCTTGGCTATCTAAGGCGGGAAGCGTCTTGTTGAACGGAGGGAGCTGGCCAGAAAGATGAAGACCAAAGGAATCCATCGACTAGGCTAGTTTTGGGACTACAATAGTAGTGACTAGAAGGATCGGACCAACTTGCCTTCGAGTTCATACTCAATGGGACAGAGAGATTGCTAGAAAATATAGGTTTAGAACGGCGAGTATATTATATTAACAACCCAAAAGAATTACCAATACTAGTCATGCCATGACGTCTTCCAGCACACAATAGTACATCGGCTAAAAGGCGAGCCACCCCATTACAATGGTGATAGACCTGTCTAGTTCAGAAAAATATCCTTAGCCATGCAGTTTGGACAATGCTGCAGTCACCACCTTGTCCCACTCTTCACAGTTCCTCCTTTTTCCACTAGCAATAATCGCTACCTTGCTTTCTTGAATAATCTCCATAAACCTTGTTGTTTCCATGCAATTCTCAAAGAGTAGACAGTTGTTGGCCTTCCATACGTGTTTAAAGTAACAATACCTCACAATTTGTGTACTGATGAGAAGTGGGTGGCTCATGGTCGCCTTTCCCCCCCAGAAAAAGCTTGTTCTTGAAGAACCCAACCTTCCATGTCTTTTGGATCCACTTACAAATCGTCCCTACGAGGCCACATTACCCCCGGAGAGTCCTTGAATAGGTGGGGGAGGTTCTCACTTGCAGATTTGCATTGTGGGCATCTATCTGGCCCAATACCTCTAGCTAGGACCTTCATCCCAGTCGACAAGACCCCCGAGAGCACTTTCCAAAAAAAGACCGTCATCCTAAGCCACCATCTTGGGCACCAAATGTTGTCAACAAGTGTCACCCATCTTGCCTCTGGCCATCGCTTGCCCCATTGTTTGTTCAACGGGTAGAACCAATCCAACAAAGCCATAAGGGTGTTGTACACCTCCCTAGTGCAAGGTTTATGGAAATGTCTATCTATAGGCCACTAGCAAGCTTTCCAATCAAACTGGATTCTCAAAACGGAAGACAGAAGCTAAATTCCATCCAGGTAGATAGAGAAATTGAAATAAGTAAACTGCTTTTATTGACTTTTGAAGTAGTTGACCTCACATAGTCGTAGGTGCATGAAATGGGTGTTTATACCTATAGAACAATAATTCAAGAGGAGTATTAAGTGGGGGGGGGGGGGGGGGGAGAAAAGTGACACGGATGTGGTCTTGGAGGAGGAAGACGCATTTTAGAATATGCTACAATCATTGTTAAGTATGGAGCGTGATTTACCCCTTGTAGTTTTTTGTGTTAAAAATGCACATTTGTAAGGCCCCCAGTATGAGGAGAAGCCATCAAGCGTGAAGAAAAATCACTTATCGGCAACCAAAATTTTCACCGCCACTAGAATATTCCTTTTCGTCGAAATATTATGGCCGGACGACGGTTGGAAAGTGGTCAAAAAACGATCAGTTGGTTAATCGGTGGTTAATAGTCAATGGTCGGTGTTGATGGGTGGAAGTCTTTGGCGGTGGCCAATTTCAAATTGGACTTGTCTTCTCAAGGGCAGCCACACATGGACGCATTGGAGAGTCCAACTCGGACTTGTCTACACAAGGGAGGCTACACATTGCTGCCTCTCATGAGAGAGGGCAACCCTTTTGGCCTATAAAAGGAGGCCTTTTCTACACACAAAAATTGATTGAAGAGGTGAAGCATTGTGATGCATTGTGAAGTTGATGCAACAAGGTGGATGTGAGGTGGTGAGAGCAAAGCAAGGTGGGAGCTCCATTAACTTACTTCTTGTTTGAAGTACTAAAGCCATTGAGTGGATGCTTTCCCATGGACGTAGCCACATTGGGTGAACCACATATAACGTGCTCTCTCTCTCTCTCTCTCTCTCTCTCTCTCTCTCTCTCTCTCTCTCTCTCTCTCTCTCTCTCTCTCTCTCTCTCTCTCTCTCTCTCTCTCTCTACTGTATAATCTCTTGTGTGTGAACATTATCTCTCTCCATTAAATAAACTTATCTCTCTCTGTAAGACCTAGGGAACTGAGACATAGGATCCTCCTCCCTACAACCCTTTATCTAGGCCTAGCTCCTAGCTCTTGCCCTAAGCGGATCCCCAGTCCACACTAGTCCAGTCCAGGCCCTTGGCCTAGTTCCCTGACCCCCTAGGTTGGGCCTTGCACCGTAGGACCCTTGTCCTGACATTACTCCCCCCTTAAGGAAGAGTTTCCGTCCTTGAAAACTAGAGTGAAAAGAATAAGTTTTCACAAAAGCTATAAAGCAATACACTTGACTGTAGACTAGTCAAATCATCTTAAAACCGTACCATAAGAATCATATCAAGAGTTGTAATGTGCATATGCTATTTAGCATATCCTAAATATATGCTCTTAGCACCTCTGACTGGTGTAGCCACATATATTTTATGCTCGTAGCAAGTTCATGCTCTTAGCATGTCTTATTGTCCTTTCTTAAGTTGCAGAATATAAACCTTTGTTTATAACATGCTCATAACATAAGTTACAGGAATGATTGATGATTTACTCCTTCCATTTGAAAGAGAGGGTTCATCCTTGAAACAACTGGAGATGTAGTCTCATGCCGCCTCAGACAAAAGAGTGTTAAACACTAGGGCCCATAGCACCTAGTGTGTATGCAATAACAAACCTTTATCCTAGCCTATAGAACACAAGAGTGCTTTAACTTATAGTAAGTAAACTCCAAATAGAGCAATAAATGCTTAGTAATTGGATATGCTTGGTGCGAATGTACGCACTTTGCATATCCTTCAGCCCTAGAGTACACTTTGTAATCTGCCTATCCCCTTGGATAACTGACATGAGATGTGTTTTCCTCACGGTTTACAAACAGTCATCCCAGATGACTGGTAAATGGGAATCACAATATCGTGTAACATCGTTGAGGAATCAACAATGTCCGAAATAACCATTGTGGTTAACTTGAGAAATTCACAAACACCCAAACCATGACCTCTATTGGGGATTAGTAGACCCAAAAGTAATCTCATAGAGATACTACTCATAGAGTGCAAAAATGCTTCATAAGCAACAACTGGATGAATATGCATGCCGTTCCAAATCAGCTTTTGCTAAACACTAGGGCCCATAACACCTAGTGTGCATGCATTTAGCAAAAAATAGATCCGAACCTGTATATCCATGGTGATTCTTGCCAATCCTTATGGCTAATGTGATGTACCTAGCACACATTAAAAAGTAATGAAAATAGGTCTGAAAAGAAACTAAATACTTTCACTTGCAATCTTGTGCCAGCCTTGCTGAAACATCTGAAGCATAATAGAAAGTGAAACATGGGATCACTTCTAGGTACAAACAATGAAACTTTTTCATTAACAACTTAGAGCCTTGCTATATGTATAAACAACCATCTGTAATGTTGTTTAGTAGTACTTGTATGTGAACAAGTCATTCTAAGTATCCGACAATTTTTGGCCACTAAAATTGCTTCTGATACGTCGTGCTGAAAATGGTCTAGAAAACAGATTTGACCAGTACCTAGCTGGACTTTGTCGTGACACATAATTGAAATAATGGCACCAGTGTCAGTCCAGAGACTCATATTCTCCACAAGTGGAATATGTCTCATGTGAGGATGTATAGAAAAGAACATCCGTCAAGTACAAAATGTACTTGTGTGTGGAGGTAACTCTAAACACTCTGCGACAAGAGTGAGAGGACCCTCATTCATTGCTCCACACTAGCTAAATCAAACTCCTTGAGTTCCTAGACCATGTTGTATCCCATGTGACAACATGTGCCAAATTGAACCCTACAAGTAGGCTCGTAACAGCATAAGGCAGAAAGATAGATTGGACACTTGGCCCAAAATCCTTTGTGTCGTCATGCCCTTGCCATGGCTCTATAACATTCAAGCGTACTTATACGCCTTGAAAAACCAAGCAAAGCATACTAAAAATGGAATAACACCAAATCAATAGATGCGTACCTAGAGATTTGAACGTAATGTTCACTTACCCGTATTCAAATGGAGAGGAGCACGTCCCCTACCTGAAAAACAAACAACATTGCATTGGGAACCCTGAGTGTTGCCTTTGCAATCCATCCCTGGATTAGAATCTACGTAGTCAAACCCCTTGGTAAGACTCTTTGTAGAAACTGCTCAACTAGCATATAACGGTCACCAACATAGTCAACCGTGTACAGAATGATTGAAATCAACTTGAAAAGTGTGTTCATCCGCTTACGCGTGGTAGATTGCGGAATTCTTTCCTTCAATGTATAACTGGGAGAGATCAATTGTGATCCACAATGCAGATCAAACTATGATCCTTATGCATATGGGGCGATGTAGCAATCACCCACCGGGTCTTACCCCAAAACAGTATGTCCATAGCCATTACGTAGTGCTATAGAGAGAGCAGGAGACCCACACAAGTGAACCGTCGAGCTCTTATGGACAGCCATGTTGTCACAACTGATTGCTGCATCTATACTTTCTTGTAGAGATCAGCTCTGCTGTGAATTGAAGATTATCCAAAACTCAGCTTGAGTGTCGTACTGAAAACATGTAGTGCAAAAATGACACCCTAAACATCCGGAATGACAAGACTCTTGCTTGTCCATTAACGTCGATGTGTACTTCCTTGGGTAGATCTTGAAAACAATCACCCAAAGAATGCCAATAGTTGGGTCTTACCCTTAGCCTGACAACGGTTCTTAGCCTGTTTGGCTCATAGTCCTTATGCAAAATAGTGTGCAATCGACGAACCGATGAAGACTAATTTGAGTAGCATCTTAGCCACGTGCTAGCTATGAGTTAGAGCACCTTGGCTCAAGCTGACTCACGAGCAAAACATGTATCAAAAGTTTCTTAGAAGATTTTCATTTTTTCCTTAGAGAGAGAGAGATAGAGAACGAAAAGAAGAGCATGCTGGGCTAAGGAACTTTCCTTAAGTTTTTAGAGTGTGTGCCCAAGCTATGTGCTCTTACGCATCTTATGCCTGACTTGCAGCTTATCGTATGTATTCCCCAGTTTTCCGGTATGACTCTCTCATCGAGAGAGGTAACAGAAAAACACAAAACTCGTTCCGATCCACCTACCTTGCAGGGAGCGTGATTGCCCGTGAAATAAGTCCGAGAATTAGGCTCCTGTTAGTATCATTGTGTGTTGATAGCAACCAACAATCATATTAAACAATCTATCCTTAATATGTCCTTGACAGAGTTGCGAGTGTGATAGCGGAAGCATAATGCATGAAACGGTAGTATTGAATCCACCTCATTAGCATGCCTTGCATGCAGAATTGTAAGCCCTTGGCTACTGTGACGGCCTCAAGCACGAGGGCCAAACCCATAAGTGCCTTGCACAGTCGATACTGGTAGGGATGCTATGAGGTGATATCCCGATTTTGCCAATTCCCCAAACTTGGGTGCGAATGCCCTTGATTCCCAGGCAAGAAGCATTATCTCAGCACGATTTAGAAGCCTTGCTTCACGTGAACCTATCAAAGCACGTTGCTTTGTATAACAGACAATCCTTTCCAACGAAAATGTGTAAGCATGAAAAAACAAACAAAACTCAACATTGTCTACCCTGGTCTTCCACAGCAACCATTTGTCCATAACTTTTGAAGGAGAAACTTGCTCAAATCCGGCTCATAGCCAATTCTGATGCGTGAGAAAGAGTGGTCGCATGTACCATATACACCCACTTGGCATGTAATGAATTATCTTGCAGACACATTGCCAAGTTCTCCCAAAGGTCATACGCTCATAGCATATACCAAACGTGGGAAGTCGTGTGTTTGTATGACACATCTCAGTAGCCGCACTTTGGATGTTACTGTCGTTCATAGCTACAATTACTCTTGCTCAGAGACAGATGTCATAGCAAAGAAAATCGACGTTGTCGATCATTCACAAAACAGTGACCATGTCGAATTGTAAATCTAATGGAAAAGCAGTATAATACGTGCAAGTTATGCATCTCATACTTGCTTGGCTTCATGAATGATAGCCGTGATCATTCATAGAATCCATTGCATACCAGAGTTATCAAGCACATGCTCAATAAACAAAAATCAATTGCGTACCTCATGAAGTACACCTGCCAACGAGTCGTGCCGTCATAATAATCGAATGAGTTGCAATCAAGAACAAAAACAAGAAATTCTTTCCCAGATACTGATTTTTGGTACAATAGACATGGCCAATTACCGTTGCCTTATAAGGCACAAGCCATGCCTGAGTTGCCTCTACTACTAGACAACCTTGCCTCGTTAGAGCGCCATAGAAACCCGTGTATGGGTTATTTCTATTAGAGCCGTGCTCCTTAGTCCTAATCACGGTAATGACCACCAAAATTGGATGTAATATGTTGACCATGGTCATACTGGACCCGTAGGTAATCTCTCAGGGCACCATGGCCGAGATTAACATAAGGATATACTCTTGCAATACAATTGTAGACATAGAGCTATGAAAATTGCAAGAACGTGAAATTTCAAACCTGATAATCCGTTCGTGTCCCTGTCCGAGGTCAAGCACTTCCTTGTCGTGCATGGTACTTGCTTGCTTGTCCTTGCATGTTGGATTGGCCACATGGCCAGTGCTTTACTCGAGCTACTGCCGGTTTGCCTTGTGAACTTCTCTGAAATTCTACAACCAGATTGACCTTCCTTGCCATGGTTTGGTTTGGCAACTCAGTGTTGCTTTTGCATGGGCTTCAACTGTGGGAACTCCTCTTAGGAACCTACTTTGGGCAAAAGCCCAAAATAGGTTATCCCTAATGGGAACATAAAGTCCCAAGCTCAGCGATGGCAAAAAACGTAGGGCTGCACAAGGAAAAACACTCGCGATGTTCCAACCACACCCCTACAGGGCTCCGGACTGTGACGAAAGTTGTACATCTTGTCGGGGCACACCCTTTTGGTGCTGATTTGGCTTGATTCCATGCAGGTCGACTGCGCTCCACTCCCCGACTAAGCCCGCCTTCCCACGCTGGGTCTTCTTCTGCAGCGTCAGCTCTATAGGGGCGGTGTCCCATCACGCGATCGAGAGAGAGAGAGAGAGAGAGAGAGAGAGAGAGAGAGAGAGAGAGAGAGAGAGAGAGAGAGAGAGAGAGAGAGAGAGAGAGAGAGAGAGAGAGAGAGAGAGAGAGAGAGAGAGATCATGCAACCATGCGTGCAAAAAACATGCAAGGCTCCCTCCTCCTCCATAGCTCCTCCCCCCCCCTGAGCTCTGATACCAATGTAAGACCTAGGGAACTGAGACATAGGATCCTCCTCCCTACCGCCCTTTATATAGGCCTAGCTCCTAGCTCTTGCCCTAAGCGGAAACCTAGTCCACATTGGTCCAGTCCAGGCCCTTGGCCTTAGTTCCCTGACCCCCTAGGTTGTGCCTTGCCCTGTAGGACCCTTGTCCTGACACTCTCCATTAAATAAACTACTCAATTATCTAACTAGCTTTGTCATATTCCCTAACAACTGGTATCAGAGCAAGGTTTGCTCGTAGATAAATTTTCTCGAGGAAAGGATTCCTTGAATTGAGTGGGAGTAATGGCAGAGGAAGGAAAGCTCAAGATCGAGAAGTTCAATGGCAAGAACTATTAACACTGGAAGGTGCAGATTGAAGATTATCTCTATCAGAAGGACCTCTATTTGCCACTAGGAAAGAAACCTGCAACGATGGTAGATGAAGAATGGATTGTCCTTGATCGAAAGGCATTAGGAACAATCCGGCTAAGCTTGGTGTCAACGGTGGCCTTCAACATTTTGGAGATAAAGACCACAGAGGACTTGATGAAGTCACTTGATAGCCTCTACAAGATACCATCGGCATCCAATAAGGTATTTCTTGTGAAGCGTTTGTTCAATCTAAAGATGACAGAGAATGGTTCAATTGCAGAAAACCTAAATGAATTTAACACCAACATAAGTCAACTTTGATCGGTGATGACGAAGTGCAAGCTCTCCTTATAGTATCGTCTCTACCGATAGTTGGAACATCCTTGTGATGGTTGTAAGTAACTCTATATCTGGCACAAATACTCTTAAGTTTGATGATGTTGTGGGTGTTCCCCTAAGCGAGGAACTGCGAAGGAGAAGCACAGGTAAATCATCAAGTGATGTACTATCAATAGAAACAAGAGGAAGGCCTAAGGAGAGGTTCAAAAACCAAAAGGGTCGTGATCGCTCAAGATGGAGCAAGTCACGCACAAAGTCGGTTCTTGAATGTTGGAACTGCAATAAGAAGGGCCATGTCAAAAAGGATTGCTGGTCCAAGAAGAAGAAGGAGTCGAAGTCTCAAGATAACAAGCCAACATCAGAGGCCAATGTGGCAAGTAAAGTAGAGCAAGATGCTCTAACTCTCTCATTAGACAATGTGTCTAATTCCTAGATAGTAGATTCTGGGGGCTTTATTCCATGCGACGCCGCGCAAGCAGCATTTCCAAGATTACACCAAAGGTAATTTTGGGTATGTATACTTGGGAGATGATGAAGCTTGTGGGCAAAGGTACAGTTTGTGTCAGAACTGCTAACAAAAATGAATGGAAGCTTAAAGATGATAGAGGTATTCCTTCTCTTCACAAAAATTTGATCTCTACAACGAAGCATGCGGCTACATACAGGCTTACCGTTTGAGCTTTGGACGGAAGCCGTAAGTACATATGTGTACTTAATCATCGGTCACCCTCAACGGCATTGGATGGGGGAGTTCCATAGGAGGCATGGACATGTAAACCGGTGAATTATTCATTTTTCAAAGTGTTTGGGTGTAAGGCTTTCATGCACATAGATAGAAGCTTAAGGTCAAAGCTAGATATAAAGTCCAAAAAATGTTTCTTCATTGGCTATGGAGAAGGTGACTTTGGGCATCTCTTATGGAATCCTGAAGATGAAGTTCTTTAGTAGGGGTGTAATTTTTAACGAACAAAATATGTACAAAAATTACTTGGAAAGAAAACAAACAAAAGAAACAAGTGATGAGTATATGGAGCTTGAGAGCAATTAAGACTCAAGGAATGCAAACGGTGACAATGTCAACCAAATGAGGAGCCTCAACCTATTCCTTGAAGATCTAAAAGAGCAAGTAGATCTCCAAAAAGGTCCGTTCCTTCCTTCAACCATCTCTTGATCTCATATTCTGGAGAACGGAAATCATACAAAGAAGCTATGCATCACAAATCCAAAAAACAAAATGAAGAGGATGCAAGTGGAGATGGACTCATTACATTGCAACCAAACATGGGAGTTGTTTTAGTTGCCTAAAGGTAAGCGGGCACTGCAGAAAAAATGGGTGTATAAGCTGAAGGAAGAAGAAGGTGGGAAGAAAAGGTATAAGTCTAGGCTTGTGGTAAAAGGGTTTTCTCAAAAGAAAGGTATTGACTTCAATGAAATATTTTCTCGTGTTGTAAAAATGAACTCAATTAAGCTTGTCTTAAGCCTTGTGGCTGCTCATGATTTAAATCTTGAGCAATTGGATGTAAACACGGCATTCCCTTACGGTGACTTAAAGGAGGAAATTTGCATCCTTCAACCAAAGGGCTATGAAGTAAAAGGCAAGGAGAAAATGATTTGCAGATTAAAGAAAAGCTTGTATGGTCTAAAGAAAGCATTAAGACAGTGGTACTTGAAGTTCAATCGATGGATGTTGGATCATGAATTTAAAAGATGCAATTTAGAGCACTACGTCTACACAAAGAATTTGAGAGATGGGAAGTTCATCATCCTAATCTTGTGTGTTGATGACATGTTGATTGCAAGTGCTAATATACAGGATATCAAAGACCTAAAAGAGGAGCTATCTAAATCTTTTTCAATGTAAGATTTAGATGCTACAAAGCAGATACTTGGTATAAAGATATCAAGGGATAGGACAAAGAAGACACTAAATCTATCTCAAGAGGATTACATCAAAAAGATACTAGAAAGGTTTTGCAATGCAAGATGCAAAATTGGTTTCTACACCTTTGGCTAGTCACTATAAACTAACCAAGGATATGTGTCCAAAGACACAAGAGGAGATAGCCTATTTGTCTAAAGTTCCATATGTTGTAGCGGTAGGTTCTCTAACGTATGCTATGGTCTGGACAAGGCCAGACATTGCACATGCAATGGTAATTGTGAGTAGATTTATGGAAAATCCAGACATTGCACATGCAATGGTAATTGTGAGTAAATTTATGGAAAATCCAGGTAAAGAGCATTGGCAAGCTGTGAAGTGGATACTTAGTATCTGAAAGGGACAACAACAAATGCTTTGTATTTTGGAGGCACTGATATTTTCTTGCAAGGATATGCTGATGTAGATATGGCAAACAAAGATACTCAAAGAAGCAATATTGGCTATGTCTTCACGGTTGGAGGCACAACAGTAAGTTGGGCTTCAAAGTTACAGAAAGTGGTCTCACTTTCTACCACGGAAGCAGAGTATGTAGCAATGACAGAGGCAAGCAAATAAATTATGTGGCTTCACAGTTTCTAAGAAGAGTTTGGAATCAAACAAGACAATTGTGTCTTGTATAACGATAGCCAAATCGCTATCCATCTTGCAAAGAACTCAGCCTTTCACTCAAGGACAAAGCACATTGAGGTGAGATATCACTTCATACGCACTCTTTTGGAAGAAGGACAGCTAAAGCTAGGAAAGGTGCATACAATTGTGTCTTATATAACGATAGCCAAAGAGCTATCCATCTTGCAAAGAACTCAGCCTTTCACTCAAGGACAAAGCACATTGAGGTGAGATATCACTTCATACGCACTCTTTTGGAAGAGGGACAGCTAAAGCTAGGAAAGGTGCATACAAGTGTAAATCCTACATATATGTTTACAAAGGTAATCAACAAGGAGAAGTTGAGATTTTGCTCATCTTCAATCTGCATTCAAGGATAAGAAGCCAGGATGGAAAGCAGTCACAGATTTGGTGTAGAGATCAATCTCCAAGTGGGAGATTGTTAAGTATGGAGTCTGATTTACCGCTTCTAATTTTTGGTGTTAAAAACGCACATCTGTAAGGCCTTTTTTTGAGGAGAAGCCATCGTGCGTGAAGAAACATCACTCATCGGACACCAACTTTGCTCGAGACTGGCTTCATCAAAATATTCCTTTTTGCCAAATTATTATGTTCGGACGACGGCCAAAAAGTGCTCGAAAAACGGCAGTCGATTGATCGATTGGCCGATGGCTGATAGTCAATGGGGCCGGTGGACAAAAGTCTTTGGCAGTGGCCAAATTCAATGGCCGATGGCTAATTTCAAATAGGACTTCTCTTCTCAAGGGACGCCACACATGGACGCATTGGAGAGTCCAACTCGGACTTGTCTACACAAGAGGGGCTACATACGACTGCTTCTCATGAGAGAGGGCAGCCCTTTTTGCCTATAAAAGGAGGCCTTTTCTACACACAAAAATTGATTGAAGAGGTGAAGCATTGTGATGCATTGTGAAGTTGATGCAACAAGGTGGACATGAGATGGTGAGAGTGAAGCAAATGCGGGAGCTCCATTAAGGGTATAATCTCTTTGTAACTTACTTCTTGTTTGAAGTACTAAAGCCATTGAGTGGCTGCTTTCGCGTGAACGTAGCCCACATTTGGGTGAACCACATATATCGTGTGTGCTCTCTCTCTCTCTCTCTATCATCTCTCATGTGTGAAAATTATCTCTCTCCATTAAGTAAACTACTCAATTATCTACTAGCTACGTCATATTCCCTAACAAAAATCACAACTTCAATAAGTGGGATCAATATTGATGACAAATGTAATGCATCTAGTGCATCTAGTGATGGGTGTGAGCCATGGCCTAAGGCCTATGTAGCAAAGATGGCGATATCCAATGATGGCGATTGATGTGGGTGGTTCATCAATGTGAATTCAGTGGATGTCAAAAGCGCGATGGTAGCTTCATGATTTTTGGGGTCTAGGAAATATCCATCTGTTGGGTTAGGCATACGAGGATTTGTGCAAGGCTTCATTTGGTTTTCAAAATCCAATAACGTGCACATTGGAAGGTTCACGACATGGTTGAGGAACCACAAGGTCATGATCCAAGTGTTTGGATGGTCCTAGAGGGCACAAATTTGCAATATCAAGAGGAAAATTATTGTAATCCAAATGGCTATGTTTTGCAATCAAGAGGCACATTTGCAAGAATCCATGAAACTACTACAATAACCATAAGATTTTCTAGTGGCTACCATCCCCAAGTCAAAGATGGGAAGATAGTAAAGTGGTGGTCAAAGCTAATGTTCAGAGCAATTTTGACTTTCGTAGAACCGGCTTTTTGTAATAATGGGCCTCAAATGTTAAGTTGAATATGCTTGACATTGCGGTAGTTTTGAGCGGTGAAGAACACATTTTGGTTGATATCTCTGTAATGAACTTTTTTGTCATTTCTATTGTTGCTTTGCCATTGTGAGAGGAGTTTTCATTTATCAATACAAATGCTCGATGCAAGGTTTGTGGCACATGTTTGCAAGCGAAAGGAAATTTTTTACGAATAAAAAAATAATCACAAAGTCATGCAATGACAATATTTCACAAGGATGTCAAAAACATTGTGGATTTTGCTCGATTTGGGGTTTGCTCAAATTTTGGGATTCCTCTAGATATCCACCAAGATCTATAGACCAAACTCGTACCATATGCTCATGTAGCAATATCCAATAAAGAGTATGACCTACCATAGAAACCAAACTATTAAATATAAAACAATGCAATTTTGTGTGTAGAAAAGGCCTCCTTTTATAGGCCAAAAGGGATGTCCTCTCTCATAATAGGAAGCCTTGTGTAGCTGCCCTTGTGTAGACAAGTACATGTTGAACTCTTCCATGCGCCCCTGTGTGGCCGCCCTTGAGAAGACAAGTCCACCTAGAAATTGGCCATTTGCCCACACGCAGCCCTAGACAAGTCTCCCTGAAACTCGTCCACCGGCCATTGAATTCAGCCACCGGCCAAAGACTTCCAACCACTGACCACCGACCATTGACTACCAGCCAACCGACCTGCCGTTTTTTGGTCACTTTTTGTCCACGTGGACCATAATATTTTGGCAAAAAGGGAATATTTTGATAACGAGATCTGTGATGCTAGTCATTTAGAGCTTTTGGGCAACAATTCGACAACGTTGGAAGTGAACTAAGCATATGGAGGTAGCGCTAAAGGGAGGCTCAGAGAATAGCAAGGAATAAGGGGGGAATTGAGAAGCGTTGCTACCTTGAGCAATTTTGTGAAGCTCCAATCGAACAGAACATGTGAGTGCGTGTTGCACACACACACACACACACTCAACAGAGTCAATAGAGAACCGAAAAAAAAATCTTCTCTCTCCTCTAAGGGGGTGTGTGTAAGGGCACATTTAAATAACCAATTCTTGAATCAGTGGAACAAGGATCATAAGCAAAGAGAAAGAGAAAGAGAGTGAACTTGCTGGCTCTCTTTTTTGTGGCAAAAGGAGAGTGGGTGTGTGTGCTTTGGCACGCACATGACGAGTAAGTCCTCCCCGATGACAGCAATCACATCTTAACACGTCGAAGACACACTTTGTTGGTGACTTTTTCCCCTAGATTTTTGATAGTTTTTGCCCAATATCGGTGGTTTTATTCTCGGCTTTGAGCATCGACGGCTCGGAATCAGCTTCGAGCATCGGCGATTTCATTGGCTAGGTGCATCAATTTTGACACCGATTTAGGCAGCTACAAAATTGACGCTTCTGTCTGGCAGCCAAAGGCAGCATCAAGCACTTTTGTGGCCTCGAGTGAGAGCAAGAGAGAGCAACCTGGCTCTCCTCTAGCATAGCTTCATCATCGGCTCACCACCCACCCTCCATTCTGGAGCGGAGTTGCTCTGACGCACATTCCCCGACATCTCGACCTCGACTTAGCATTTTGGCTTCGATGATACTCCCATATTCTAGCTTCAACGGCACACACTGGTGCATAGGGGCTCCAATGGCCCCTTTCGGAGAGCAGGTTTTCTAGTGAGCGTGGCTCTTAGATGGCGATTTCGACCACACACAGTTGGTTGATTGTGCTTTATGCTTGGTTTTGGGTCGACTTGTTTTTTTGACCAATGAGGTAGTGCGCCAGATTCTTGACCGTTTTGCTCACAATTTTCTCTTTCTTGCATTGCAGACCATGTATGATTGTGTGGGGCATTCCAGAGAGCAGTTTTAAGCACGATTTTGTGCAGTCGATACTATGTATGCATTTGCGGAAACAGCTTGAGCTAGGTATAGCTCGCATGTACCAGGTTCATAGATTTACAACGTTTTGGGACAGGTACATGTCCATAGAGCCACTCGTTTAGGATCGAGCTAGTTTGCCAAGCTTTTGGCAGTGGCATGTATACCATTTGTGGATTTGTTATGTGGTATTGGTGAGATTTTTTGATTTTTCACTCACTTTTTAGGGGAAACTCTATTGGATTTTTTCCAGTTTCTCACCATGTTTAAAGCGTTTTGCACTTTTACTCTTTGATGGTTTAGTGGTCGAGTTTGACTCCCTCTTTCACAGGTTTTGTCAACTTGGACACAGTTTAGTGTTCTTGTACCCACTCTCGTAGGAGTGAGGATTGCATATGTGTGTGGCTACAGAAAGACAGTCACATGTTTCACAAGCTTTTTGCAATTTCTCTTGTGGGATGCGTTTTGGGCTAGTTTACTCACTACCTGCGTATATGGTTATGTGTTTTACGCTTGGTTGAGGTGTTTGTCCTAGACTTGGCTCACTTGGTTTAGTGATAATGTGTATGCTTAAAGATTACAGATTGTGAATCGATTTTACGCATATGTGAGCATCGGGTTTTGATGTGTTTGATCATGGTTTCCATGACTATGTAGTGGTCGAGTTATCTCCCACTTTGTTGCCAATTTTGGCATGGTTTAATGTAGATGTACTTGAGGTTTTGCTCAGTTTATAGGGGACACTCTGCCAGATTTCTCCCAGGTTTCCTCGCGATAGTTTCTTGACATTCACTTATGGTTGCAGATATGTGTGACAATTGGAGTCTACAATGATGACTTGTGAGAGACAGCGGTCTCGTAGTTGTCGATATATGCTTTGTTGGCATTGTGGTCACACAGGCACATTAGGCGCCGTTGTTTTAGAGGTATGAGGCAGCAAAGGAGATCTATGTGTGATACACATGAGGTTTTGACACATGCTAGAGCAGTGGCTTCATATGCTAGTGACGGCGATGTCATGTTTGCCTTTAGCGTTCCTTCTAATTACATGTCTTTGAGAGGTGACACTTCTCCACGTTGATTGCTAGATGAGGATGCAGCCTTCCACGTCACACCACATCGTGACTGGTTTAACACCTTCTCTAGTGGGAGCTTCGATTGTGTGCACTTGGCTGATGGTTCAGAGGTTAACATTGCAGGTGTAGGAGATGTTTGCTTGTCATTTCCCAGTGGTGCATCATATACGCTACAACATGTACGCTATGTTCCTCAACCGAGACAGAGTTTGATCTCAGTGAGACAGCTAGCAGATTATGGGTGTTAGATACTGCTTAGAGAGTAGTCTTTCCGGATGCATTGAGGTTCATTAGTGATTGCCATGGGAGTCCATAGTGGCTTGGTATATCCTATGCCTGTGTCTGAGGTTCAAGATGGCATGGTCTCGATTTTGTTATTGGCATGCTTTGAGCGAGATACAAGACGTGTCTCCTTTGTAGGTGAGCTCCACCATTCTCACGAGACAAAGCATTTAGTTGTGCATGACGGGCCAATAGACTCTGTAGAGACAGAGGTAGAGCGGTACTGCTCTATTGAGACATAGCAGGCGTTGTCAGAGTTTGTGCAGGAAGAGGTAGAGTAGTTCTGCTCCCTAGAGACACGGGCAGAGATGACGGACATGGAGTTCTTTGATATGCTCATGCTAGAAGCTGATGTGGTGATGCCAAGGCATAGTTTCGCTTACGGGTGAGAGGGACATAGCCCATCCAAGTGTCGGTGTTGACACATCCATACGTGATGGACAATCTTAATGATGCAGTACATGTAAATAGCGCATGGGAGGTTAGGACAGCCAGGTTTGCACAGATTTCATCAGTGTTCGAGCATCTCATGTACAACCTACTAGTGTCGATGCCTGACCTAGCAGCTGCAGTGGGAGCATTTGTAGTAGGGATCGTCAGTCGTATGATGATTGACACTAGCATGATGACTAGTGGAGTTTTGCAGACCATACAAAGTTGTCTACGGGATTTACATGCAGACTCTAGAGTAGATACACACGCTCGCCTATCACTAGAGCCGGTACGATTGCAAGTAGATCGACTGAGCGAGCCACTGGGCATATGTTGAGATAGTCTCTCACTCGTTGTCTTGTACATACTAGTAGTTTAGCTAGTAGGACCCACTTATTGGCACATTCCTTTAAGTGGGAGATTGTTGGGATAAAGACATATGTGCCTTACCCGATCGCCCAGGCTATGGGCGCTCGCCCACTGCTCACCTTATTGTGTGTACATATATACAATAATAAGGAGTAGCTCATTCGAGTTCTACTCCACCCACTCAGCGGTCTACTCTCTCCTTCTCCCGTTCCCGCACCGCGCACACACGCATTCGTGCACATGCATTCTTCACTAAATTTTAAACTTTCTTCATTTTGTTAGCTTATGTAACTTAGTCAAGTAAGCAATTTCAGCATAGTATCGGCTTCATGAGTGAAGTTTCAAGTCCTCTATGGGATTGATTGTTTTGTTGGACTGCTTGCACGCTAGGGTTGCCTTTTATACTTGCGTCATTTTGTTAGCATACATAACTTAATAAAATAAGCATAAAACAACGCTGAGAAAAGCCTCCAAGGGGCTCCCACTAAGCCTGCATGGGCTGCCACACCAAACATACATCATCCCCCGAAAGACACCACTTAGAGCACCCAATCAAACCATAACACTGGCTAATAAGGGAGCCACCCACCAAAAGATACACAAGACAAAGAGGGAGATCGGAGAATATACTTGTCGAGCTGGCGGGGCTGAGCATCCCCATCACCATAAGGAGCCTCCCTAGGTGCCACCTTGTGCGCATGTGCATGCTACCCCAACAGATCGCAAGCCAGGACAAAGCTACCACATAACGTCGAGAAACCATCTAAGAAGAGAAACATTCCACAAAGCCACCACAAATGTCAGGACAAGGGTCCTGTACCCTAAGAACTAGGATAGTCATGGACTACGGCCAAGGGTTGGGCTAGGCAGTGTGGACATGGGATCCGTCTAGGGCAAGGGGCTAGGAGCCCGCCTATATAAAGGGAGGTTGGGAGGAGGATCTCAGGTCTAGTTTCCCTAGTTCTTACACTGGTATCAAAGCTTAGGAGTTTCTCTTCCTCTCTCTCTCTCTAGGCGTGGTCACTTTAGGTTTCTAAAAGCAAGGTCTTTAGGTGAGAACCATGGCCTTTGTGAGGCTTTTCCAAAAATAGCATTTTTTTCTTGCCAATTCGGGCAGTCTTTTCCGTTTTGGAAACGACTGTGTGGTGCATGCTTTTGCGAGGAGTTGGGCTTGAAGGCAGCACCATGGGGAGGTAGGAGGTTTGCCAAGATCTCGCGGTCGTAGCCGGCCTGAGCAAGCCATACCCTCAACTCTTCTGAGGTCGTGCTACTGCAGCACGCTACCTGCGTTGCTTTGCTTCACAAAACACCTTATTTTCACATTGAAAGGCCTTTTGGCCATTGGCTTTAAAGCTTGGCCACTGTTAGTGGACCTTCCCACAAGCGGGTTGGCGACTCAAGGCGGTCAAGCAAGCCAAAGCAAGCTACAAGCCGTCGAAGAAAGTCCCTCGACCTTCACGGCTTAAGATTTTACTCAGTTAACTGCAGAAAATTCCAAAACCTGCATGCTCCGAGGGAAGGCAAACGACCACAAATTCCAACCAATTTTCCATTTTCATAGGATGCAAATCCAGTTATCCGCCACTATGAATTGATTGGTGTTTTCGAGTGCATCCTCGACTGCAAGCCAATTGCTGATCTCGCGGTTTCTTGGGATTTACAATCCGACTTCGAATTTGGCATTCGATTCAGTTGAAGACATAATTACCCAGTTAATTATCGCAACCTGCTATGAGCTCATTCTGAATCAGGGTTTCAAAACGTTTGCAAGATCGTTCATCAAGTCTACATTAGACGACTTGCAACTTGCTGGACTGCACACGATGTGAACAAGTTTATTGGTAAGCTCGACTTTCTCAATACCTTCAAAGTCATCGGGAATTTGAAGTTCTTCGGTAATTTCACCTCTTTGCCAATTCCACCGTGGCTTGAACTTCACCCTCTTTACGACCGCCGACGAAGTTAGCACGGCTCACCACCGGATCTGTGTTCAATACAGCTACGAGCTTTTTTGCACTCTAAGGTACTGTTTTCTCTTTTGTTTGCACAACACAGATTTGCCATGAGTGCGAAAATTGATGATCAACACATGTTTGACTTTGAATACCTAGAATTACTCCACTTGTGGATGTCATGGGGCCGGATACTCTCACGGAGGGTACCATCATGGCAACAGGGATGGATGGTGCAAACCCAGGTGATCAATCTCTGTCTCCTCATTTATCAACCCCTCCTCCTTAGAGCGTGTTGGATATTCTACAGGATGACCGTCAATTGCCGGATGCCAGGGAGTTTGTCACTCGACAGGACTGGCAAAACTTTGATGCCCGATTTCACAAGCTCGCTGTCAGGGTTAAAATATTGGTTACGCAAGTAGAAAATCTTACACAACTAATTTACAGAATGCTACCAGAATCAACTCCCCACTTGCCAGCAACCCAAGGGGTTGCCAATCTACCAGTTATGACCAAAGAGGTCCAACATGTCCAAAATAATTCGGTTGTCGGAACAAATCGGGGCACGACCAACGTGGTCAGGAAGCAACTATCACCATCCGACTTTCAACGTGCAAAAAGTCAAAAATTATGCTTTATTTGCTTAGGAACGCATTAAAAAAAAACAATGTCCACATGTCCGACAAACGTAAACATGATGCATTAGTTCGTGATTCGACATAAACTTCATGTTTTGGTGCAGGGCACAGTAGTTATATGTTTTTGTACGTACAAGTGACTTTTTCAGAGTATTGCCTTTTTTTTTTCCATTTGGGTAGGATTATGCCCTAATTTAGTTTCTGAAATCATCATTTTTGGTACAACCAATTCCACGTGAAACAAGGTTTCTAAATCGCCATTGACTTGGGGGGCAAGAGCAGTGGCAACCAAGTTTAGGGCATCCACATTAATCAGGACCTCATTTCATCGAATCACTACCAGTCCCATCGATGCAAGGAATTTTTGGTAGTAACTTCTACCGTACCCACGGGCTTCCATTTTTATATGCAAGGCATGAAAGGATTACGCTATCACACTTGCAACTCTGTCATGGACATACTAAACAAAGGGATTGTTTAATATGATTGTTGGTTGCTATCACCAACACAACAACACTAAACGAAACCTACCTCTAGGGGCAAAGAGCCAATGCTAAGTCTTCCTCATACAATCACGACCCATGCAAGCTAGGTGGATTGGAATAAGTTTTCTGTTACCTCCCTCATCGGGAGATTCATACCGGAAAACTGGGAAATGCTTATACGATAAGCTGCGAGTCAGGCATACGATGCGTAAGAGCACCTAGCTTAGGCAAACACTCTAAAATATTAAGGAATGTTCCTTAGCCCAGCATGCTCTTCTTTTCGTTATTCATCTCTTTCTCTAAGGAACAAACATGAAAATTTTCTACGAAGTTTTGTTACATGTTTCACTAGTAAGTTCTCCTGAGCCAAGATGCTCTAAAAACTCTCAGCTAGAAATTGGGCAAGGTGCCATCCACATTAGTCTTCATCGGTTCGACGATTGAACACTAATTGCCATGATGGATATGAACCACGCACGCTGGCTAAGAGCCATTGCTAAACCTAGGATAAGATCCACTTGTTGGTATTCCTTGGACGATTGTTCTCAAGATCGAACAACTCTACCCAGGGAAGTACACATCGACATAATTGGACAAGCAAGAGTCTTGTCATTACGGATGTCTAGGGTGTCATTTTTCCACTACATGTTTTCAATGCGACACTCAAGTTGAGTTTTTTATACTCTTCAACTCACAGCAACTGAGCTCTATAAGGAAGTATCGATGCAGCAATCAGTTGCGACAGCATGGCTATCCATAAGAGCTCGGCAGTTCACTTGTGTGGCTTTCCTGCTCTCTCTATAGCACTACGGAGTGTCTATGGACATACTGTTTTGGGGTAAGACTCTGCGGGTGATTGTTACATCACCCCATAGGCATTAAGGATCATAGTTTGATCTGCATTGAGGATCACAGTTGATCTCTCCCAGTTATACTTTCAAGGAAAGAATTCCGCAATCTACCACACGCGGTAGCGGACGAACACACTCTTCAAGTTGATTCCAATCCTTCTGTACACGGTTGACTATGTTGGTTACCGTTATCTGCTAGTTGAGCAGTTTATACAAAGAGTCTTACCAAGGGGTTTGACTATGTAGATTCTAATCCAAGGGCTTGGATTGCAAAGGCAACACCCAGGGTTCCCAATGCAATGCTATTTGTTTTTTAGGTAGGGGACGTGTTCCTATTCCATTAGCATACAGGTAAGTGTACATTATGTTATTCCATCAGCATATAGTACGTGTACATTATGTTATTCCATTTGAATACAGGTAAGTGTACATCTCCAGGTACGCATCTATTGATTTGGTGTTATTCCATTTTTAGTATGCTTTGCTTGGTTTTTCAAGACGTCTAAGTACGCTTGAATGTTACAGGGCCATGCTAAGGGCATGTTGGCACAAAGTATTTTGGGCCAAGTGTCCAATCTATCTTTCTGTCTTATGCTGTTACGAATCTACTTGTAGGGTTCAATTTGGCACATGTTGTCACATGGGATACAACATGGTCTAGGAACTCAAGGAGTTCGGTTTAGCCAGTGTGGAGCAAGATAATGAGGGTCCCTCTCACTCTTGTCGCGAAGTGTTTTGCAGTTCCTCCACACACAAGTACATCTTGTACTTGTTGGATGTCCCTTTTTCGGCCATCCTTATTTGAGACATATTCCACATGTGGTGAAATATGAGTCTCTGGGACTGACACTGGCGCCTAATTTTTAATGATGTGTCGTGATGAAGTCCCTACGTGCTGGTCGCATTCGTTTATTAGACCATTTGGTACACACCGTATCAAGAACAATTTCAATGGCCAGAAATTGTCGGGTACTCATTACAGATTTGTTGCGATGACAAGTGCTATGAAACCACCTTAACGGAGGGTCGTTTCTACATATAGCCAAGTATGCTAAGTTACTAAGAATGTCTCATGGTTGGTACCTAGGTGTGACTGACCTTTCACATTCTGTTATGGTCCAACTCTTGTTGAAAGGATTTCATTTACGTACCGTGGAAAGTCTCGTCATCGAATTGCGGTTTGGATAAATTTGTGTTAAATGCATGCACACTAGGTATTATGGACCCTATTGTTTAACACTGATTTATTTGGAGCGGCATGCCAATTCATGGACTTTATTCTCTCTGCACCTTTTTGCACTGCATGTGCAATCTCTCCTGCAGATTTATTATGAGTTTACACCCTGCCATACAAGGCACTGGCTCATGATGGGTGTCTATGGTTGGATGGTCTAAACTCTAGGAGCTTACTCCAGTCCACCCCGCTTTCAACCTAGTTGGTTGTCTTCACTCCATATAAAATATATGGCTGGATACTCAATGATTGAGTCCTAGTTTATCTACAGTCATGGAAGACTGTCTGTAAGTGGTTGGGAAAAAGCACCTCACTCTTACTGTTGTTATTCATCTCGTGTTGGATGGGCAACTTCCAAATATTTCTTTCGCTAAAGGATCTGCTAAGAGCATACGTTAGCACAACGCATTTTTGAATAGATGATTTACTCCCTATTCTCGAATTTGCTTAAGTAAGGATTTCAACTTTGAACACCTGTTGTGGTGGGGTTGGATATTGTTTCAATAGTTTCATAAGTCAAGGACTTACCAGGTGTGCTGACAAAGTATGTTGGCAAGTAACCTTCATTAGGGATGAACATGTAGTTCTATGTGTTCCAATATGTTCAAAAGTCTGACATAAGGTAGCTATGAAGTTTTTTAAGATACTCACACGAGTTGGAAATCTGGTTCTCAACTTCATGGACAGTTGCGCCAACGTTTTCTTGCATTATTCCAGTACCTTCAGAAGATCTGAACACTGGTTATGCCTTTGGACAACTCTTAGTTATGGTTCCTCCTTTACAGTACTCAAGTGAGCTATAAATGGAGTTACCATTTAGACCCAAGTGCATGCAAATGGACAACAATGTTGCAAATCAAGATGTTGCTCTTGGTTTCATTGAACCTCCTCACTGCATCACGTTTGGGACACCAACACAGAAAACATCAATCTTCTTACGAAGATATCACCACTTTTGTTTTCGAGGACGAAAACTCTTCTTTAAGGGGGGAGTAATGTCAGGACAAGGGTCATGTACCCTAAGAACTACGATAGTCATGGACTACGGCCTACGGCCAAGGGTCAGGCTAGGCAGTGTGAATAGGAGATCCATCTAAGGCAAGGGGCTAGGAGCCCACCTATATAAAGGGAGGTTGGGAGGAGGATCTCAGGTCTAGTTTCCCTAGTTCTTACAACAAACATGAGTAGAAGCCAACACATAACCTGTCACCACCATCCATCCAGAGTCCTACAGAGCACAAAGAACCGAATAGCATCCGACCACAACAAATTCACCTCCCAAGGGTTAGGTTCGTAGTAGTAGTATTCAATTCTAGTATTTAGCTTACATTAGGATTTAAAAATTTGTTCGTTTAAAAGTTGTCATGTGTGGTGTCCACTTTTTGAAATAAGTCTTTTTCTTGTTGCATCCTTTTTTTTTTTGCAAAACTCGCGAAATTGAGTGGTTACATTTAACATATCAAAAAATTACAAGACTAGCCTTGCTCACAATTCGAGCCAGGGCATCCATAGGACCTAGTAGATATAACTCAGGTTAACATTAACTCACCATAACAACATTGATGGCCCAATACCATTTGTCGGGGTTCTTTCTTTTAGCAAATGGGAGAATCAGTTCTTTGCTTTCTTACACGATCTCCGAGAAGCAAGCGCAAGATAGACATTTCTCAAAGACATGCATATGAGCTTAAAGTAGCACAATCTAGCAATCTGCGTGCAAATCAGTAACACTTGGATCTTCATCCCCATCCCTTCAAGGATCAGGTCGTTCTTGTAGAACCCAATCTTCTAGGTCTTTTGATCCCATTTGCACATATTTCCTGCCAGCCCACTTATAATTGGGTAGTCATGAAACAGATGTGCAAGGTCCTCTATAGCCACTTTGCATCCTGAACACCTATCCGATCCGATCCCTCTGGCATCTTCACTCCTATTGGCATGGCCCCCCAAAGCACTTTACAAAGAAAGATCTTCATCGTCAGAGGCCACTGTGTCTTCCAAATGTTATTGGTTAACACCCTCCACCTCACTTCCATCCATTGCTTTCCCTAGAGCCTGTTAAGGGGAAGGAACCAAGCTGTCAAGGCCAAGAGCCTGCAGTAGATGTCTTTGGTCTTAGGTTGAAGAAATGTCTATCCTTCGCCCACTGCCAAGCCTTCCATTCAAGTGCAAACTCGCACCCTGGCATACAATAATTGTCCAATCCATCCAAAACTCTATTGACCAGAAGTCTTTTGATCTTGTTCAGAAGAAATTGGGTATCCTGTAGATGTCACTCTTTACCAAACTGCTGTTGGAGGCCTCATTTACGTATGCAACATGAGGCCGGATATTTAATGAGAAGAGTTTTTAGTTATTCATACACCAACAAAATATCAATACCGTAAACCTAGAAGCAACATAACATTGTAAGGTAGTCGAGTAAGCCTCTTTATTTATTTTTCTTACACCTTTTTTAAAAGTACTCTTAAGTTAATAATAGTTTATTTTCATTTAATTTTGTTAGTGAACAAACAAAGTGATTTAATTCTTCCGTTTTCTGTTTTCCACTGTCCCTTGATTTATGTTTTTGTAAATGTTCTGCCCCCTCTTATAATTGGCAACTTCGGACTATTCTAACCTTATGGACGTAAGCCAAAAAATAATGCATTCCGGTAAGTGATGGTTAAATCCCATAGGCCTACAATATTTATTGGAAGAGCCACAACACTAAGCCACATAGGGTCTCTCAACAATCCTGACATAGGCTTGTATGCCAACTCATGTGTATGCGTGCGACTTTGCAATTTTGGAGTGTAAACAAATTGATCACTTTCCAATGGTTGGAATCTCAACAAATTCCCTTTGCTCAGCCTTCTCGCAACACCACATGGCCAATAAAAGAACCATCCAGTGTTGAGATGATCTCTCAACAGTTTGGATATCTTTGTGATAACCCTCTCCCCAGCGCCTCGTATGTCCTCCCCTCGACGCTGACGGCAGCTCCTCCCTCCTGCACCATCTGTTGTTGCCCTTCGTATTTCTCGTATGCTACCCTCGATTATTGTCCTGCCTTACTCTCTTGTCAAGTACCGGGACTTGCATGCCCTGCCTGCGTCCACACCACCTACCCCCTCCTTTCACTTACCCTTTTAACCAAAGTATCTTCGGTGATTCTCCTTAAAAAATGCAGGCCCAATACGCATGTTGCCCGAGTATAGTATACTGCCATGGGCCTAGTTTACTTCTTGGCAATGAAAGGGCCTTCAATGCCTTTGAGCTTTGCATGGGCAATTTATAGCCATGGATGCCATGCCACGGTCTCCATTTGAGACCCCATTGTAGATAGTGGTGAGATTTGAAGAGTTGCGTGGAAAACATCGTTGTATTCTTTAATTCAACTCACATAAAAGACCAAGTTAACTGGTAAGAATAAAAAATCTATATCTATACTATATATAATGCAGCTTAAATTTTTTGAGGAAGGAGAGGACATCCACATGTCGACTCCTCCAAGCCTGGCATTGACAATTTGACTGTAATGTTTCAACTGGAAGCCGTGTGAGCACTCTGAACGAGAGAGAGAGAGAGAGAGAGAGAGAGAGAGAGAGAGAGAGAGAGAGAGAGAGAGAGAGAGAGAGAAGCCTTGCATGGATTGCAACCTTTTTGCCTCGGGTTGAAGGTCATGTTGACTCTTTCCAGGCGTTTGAGAGTGTGTGCAAAGTGCAATAGAGCCTAGAGGTCTAGAGAGGAAGAGAGACGAACAATTGTACCTACAATACATACTACACAACCTGTGTTTATGTGTGTGAGAGAGAGAGAGAGTGAGAGAAGAACGATTGGTAGCATTACATAGCCTGTGTTTGTGTGTGTGTGAGAGAGAGTGAGAGAAGTACGATTGGTAGCAGGCGCTCATGTGTGCACAACATGTGTGTGTGAGTACCTTCATCTCCCTCTTCTACGTTTTTAGGCTTAGGGTTAGTGCTAGCGATGGCGTCCTATAGCTGGATGATGTGAGTGATTTGAATCTCTCTGCAGCAACTCAAAATTCAACTGGAGATCGCAGGGCCATCTCTTCAACCTCTCTCTCTCTCTCTCTCTCTCTCTCTCTCTCTCTCTCTCTCTCTCTCTCTCTCTCTCACAGGATGGCACTTCTGGCAATTAGGGGATCCAGGAGCATTCAGATGGTGATGGGGACATGGTGACATAGGGGGAGAGGATGCAACTGTTGCTATCGTGGAGAGACCGAGGGCGACATGCATGTTCATTTTGCCTCTCTCTCTCTCTGCCGAAAGCCAAACCCTCTTTCTCCCCCCGTGGGTGAGGGCAGCCCTGTGGGGGGGCGCCAAGTGTAGCCCTGCCCCTCGTCGAGCCCACATCACCAGCAGTTTGCCCCTCAACACACTCAGTGCTGCATGCAGTTCTAGTGTGGCCTGCCCCTGTCTCGGCACACTCAAGGTTTGCAGTTTGCGACTATCTCGCCTCTGCCTGTAGTTTTCTCACCTCGGCAAAGTCAGATCTGTTCCACCGCGAGCACATTCTCAAGGCTTCTGAGGTGCACGCCATTGAGACGCTCGACACATTTCACTGGTTTTGTCATTTTGGCAGGCCTACAGGAGGCAGTTCACACAATGAAGTGATTGGCTGCGGACAGGTTTCTTGACATGACGCCATGTCCACCCCTGGCACACTAGCTCCTCGTCCACGAAAGAGATTTCTTGCAGTGGTAGTCGCACCAAAGAAGGATCTTGCTGCCCGTCAAGAAGCACGGATCTTGACCCTTGAGGCCCAAATCCATGAGCTCATGGCAGAAAATGTGGCTCTCAAGCAACACTTACAGAAGCTTGAGAACGCGCATGAAATAGAAAGTCAAGCTCTTCTTGCGAAAGCATAAGAAGTTGAAGCCTCCCTTACCGAGTCTCTCACATTGATTCAAAAAGAAGTATATGAAGTTACACATGGCATCACAAAGAGGATCAACACTAAGCTACAAGCAGCCCTTACGGAACGTTAGTTGCGGGAAACCCTCAATCCTCAAGGTTAGGATTGGGGGGCTCCCATCACCTTGGTGTACCGACGAGCACACTCTTGAAGAAGCAATCGTCAAGCTTAATGAAATACTTCAACCAGTCAGCATCGAGCCGAACGTAGTCTCTTGGATCAATGATACAAATAGGCGCTTGCTACCCGGGCAATGCACCCTTACCCTCAAGGACAAAGAGAGGCGTCTGAAGCTATTACGCCAATCACGCTTCCTCAAGGGAACAAAGTTCTGAATTGCTGAGGAATTGACGACAAATTAACTCAAACTCAAAGGGAGCGAGCTCAAGAAGATGCATGATGCCTGCAAACAAGGCAAATGGGCAGTCTATCGAGATGGATGAGCTATCATCCAAGATTTTTGAACTTCTAAGAAGACTGCGCCGCAATTGGCTGAAGATACCCCTTAGGTTTCTCTCTCTCACTTTACCCCTCCTTATTCTTGTTTTATGTTAGTCTCCCAAAAGCTAGAATTTCGTGAATATACTTCATCCAATTGAGTTGTATCAATCATATGATGAGCCACTTTGTAATGTTTTTCATTTGGTCCCATAGGTCATATCTGACCTCCAAGGACGATAATCAATCTATCTATCTATCTATATCTCCCCAAGATGGCTCTTCTAGCAATTAGGGGATCCGAGAGGATTCAGATGGTGCTGGGGGACATGGTGACTTAGGGGGAGAGGTTGCAGTTGTGCTGCTCTATCGCGGAGGGACAAGGGCAGCATGCATGTTCATTTTGCCTCTCTCTCTCTCTCTCTCTCTCTCCCCCCCCCCCCAGGATGGCTCTTCTGGCAATTATAGGGGATCTGGGAGGATTCAAATGGTGCTGAGAGACATGGCTACACAAGGGGAGAGGTTGTAGTTGCTGCTATCGTGGAGGGATCGAGGGCGACATGCATGTTCATTCTCTCTCTCTCTCTCTCTCTCTCTCTCTCTCTCTCTCTCTCTCTCTCTCTCTCTCTCTCTCTCTCTCTCTCTCTCTCTCTCTCTCTCTCTCTTAATTCACTGTTATGACCCGCCAGCAACCACCTTGAAGTTGCTCTCCATTGCTATGACGCCGGTTGCAGTTCGTCCCACCATCCTCTCACCCCCTCCGTCCACTGTCGCAACCTGCCAGCTCCCCATTCGTTCACACCTCGAGGTGATTGGTTTCCCACAGAAAAAATGTAAAATATATGATATAAAACATCGATTTAAAAACAACTACAACTCAGGACACTATCCCGGTCTAGCCTCGGCGCTTAATTTGCAGGTGAGTGGCAATAAAGCACTACTGTCGTGGAGGGACCCGAGGGCAACATGCATGTTCATTTTGTTTTGCATGTTCATTTCTCTCTCTCTCTCTCTCTCTCTCTCTCTCTCTCTCTCTCTCTCTCTCTACGGGATGGCTCTTCTGGCAACTAGGGGATCCGAGAGGATTCAAACTGTGCTAGGGACATGGCGATGTAGGGGAGAGGCTATAGGCATTGCTGTTGTGGAGGGACCCGAGGACAACATGCATGTTCATTTTGTTTTGCTTACTGGTAGTCAGTATGGTCATGGCGCAAAGCAGGTGATACGAGCTGCAAGTTTCAAGCACATAGAATCGCTGCCTAGGATGGCTCTGCTGACAAGTGGCTTCAAGCAATGAACGATCATGTAAGGAACATGAGTTTTATGCAGAGCAACCAGTATGGCCATGGCGCAAAGCTAAAGGCGGTAAAAGAAAGTTTCAAGCACATATAATCGCTGCTAGGCATATAACATTGATTGTGTTTTCCATGTGCACATGTGGTTGATCCTATGGAAGCCATTGAAGCATGGACACTTTAACAACAATCAATGCAGGCCAAATTTGCCTCTCAAATGCACCTGCCTCCTCAAAACTGGTTAGCCAGAAGAGTCAATTGACTACAAATAAGAATTGTTTTTGCTTGAAAAACTACAAATAAGAATTTTATAGGTAAATTGACTATATTGAAAGAAATGTCTAGCTAGGCCCGTGCTACGCTTTTGCCTGAGAGACGGGAGCCTCCATCCTTCATCTGATGTAGCTTTTCCCTTGCTTCTTTTCCCCTAGCCACATCATGTGTATGAGAGGAAGAAGAGATTGGTCCGAGAGCTCATTATACTCTCAGAGACGCGCAAAGCACTCCGAGAGACGCGCGAAGCAGAGTGACTATCTAGATGTTGCAGGTATTATTGTTATATGGATACATTTAATTAAGCCAAATGATTATATCCTTTTGATCGTTTTGACAAGACACGATGGACACAATTGAGGTCATGAATGGAAAAGATTTGGATGGCCAAAGCATCACTGAGAACTAGGCCCAAAGCCTTAGTGGAGGTGGCTATCGAGGATCTGGAGGTGGGGGTGGAGGCTATAGTAGTGGACATTCACACTATTGTTATAGCTTTGGAAGGTGGGTATGGAGGAAGGTCAAATGGAGGAGGCTATGATGGTGGGCCAAAGTGCAACAATTATGGCGGAGGAGGTGGTGGATACTATGAAAGGGAAATAAATGTCTATGTTGGGGCTGTGGGTAAATATCGGCTTGGTTGCCAACGTGTGCATGGATGTGACCAATGCAGCAGGTCACTTCACTTTTGGAGGGCACAGCAGGTAGTGTGACGCTATCAACAACAATAAGCTCCTGTTTTACTCGCAAGTGCACACAGGTAGTGTTGTGGTAAGGCAAGCACACCTAAATGTTGACGTTGGGAGCTTGAAGTGCGTGAGTGGAAAACGTGATGACTTTTTCAATCGATTGTTTCCAACCGGTTACAGTTGGCTGTCAACTGGCTCAAGCTGCTTTGCCACAAGCTCAAGCTAGTCAATATATAGCAAAAACCTTATGGTGGAGGAAGTAGGTATGGCAGTGGGAGGGGTCCAAACTCTGGTAGCTAGAGGAAGAATTAACAAGCAATTTTGGTCGGTTAATGACTTTTACTTTGTATTAGTCAAATGTAGAGTTTTATGTATTCCTCATTTGCTAGATAGCTTGGCCATTTGAACAAGGATGATGAGAGGTCACCACTCACTTCACTTACTTTCTTGCTGATAGGACTCATTCCACATCTATGACATTTTGTACGTGTATGGGCGTGCATTGTGTGTTGAAAACCTTGTGTCATCACTTTACATACACTACTTTTTCAATGTAAGCACTCACATTGGAGATTGTGGGGGGGGGGGGGGGGGGGGGGGGGGGCGGGGAGAGAGAGAGAGAGAAAGTCGATGCTCGAAATTGTTTTTCCCAAAAACGAGAATTTTTATAGGTCATCTAACTATATTAAAAGGTTTTAACACTAAAATCCCTCTAAATTTTGTAGGTTTTCTCACCTTCAAGTGTAAAATTTAATGGTAAATCTCAAATCTTGTAGCCGAGATTACACTAAACCTACATCTTTTCAAGCATTGTTGGAAGTACTCAAGAGAGAAAGAGAGAGCGAGAGCACTTATGTTGCCGGTGCATGGAGATAGAGAGTGAGGGAGGCAAAGAAAGGCTAAGATGTAGTGCTCTCGCCAATAAAGAGAGAGAGAGAGAGAGGGAGAGGGAGAGAGGAGGGAGGCAAAAATCTGAGAGAGAGAGAGAGAGAGAGAGAGAGAGAGAGAGAGAGGAAGGCAAAAATTTCCTCCCAAGATCTTGCTCACGTAGACAGTAGAGAGAAAGGTTCAGTTGCATTCGATGATAGCCGGTGGTTCACGACAGCCGGTAGGGAAGGAATGACTCGCATGGGGCACTACAACGATTAGCACAAGCATCAGGGCAATAGTTAAATTGCCTATATTGAACGTTTTTACACTAAATTTCTTTGAATTTTGTAGGTGTTCTCACCTCAAATTTAGAATTTAGTAGCATCGAGGCGATGAGTAAAGCATCATGACAATAGTTAAATTGACTATATTGAAAGGTATTTACATTAACTTTCTCTAAATTTTGTAGGTTTTCTCACGTTCAAATTTAAAGTTTAGTGGCATTGGGGCGATTAGCCCAATCATTGAGGCAATAGTGAAATTGACTATATTGAAATGTTTTAACACTAGATTTCTCTAAACTTTTTGGGTTTTCTCACTTCGAATTTGCTATTTTGCAATAAATGCCAAGATTTGTAGATGGATTACACTCAACCTAGGTTTTTTTTAAAGCACTATTGGAAGTACTCAAGTGAGAAAGAGATGTCACTATTGATAGTTAATGGAAAACCTTAAATTTACCACTTACGAGTCGATAAGGTAATGACACATATAAGATATAGTTGTCACTACCTAGAGTTGGATGCATAGAGAATATTTGCACATTGTGTCACCTTTTCTAGGTGGGAGGTACCAAAATTGGGCTTAGATTGGATTTAGATTGCATGACGGCAACCACGAGTCACCCTGCACATCCAATGAGAGCGCAATAGCTAGACTGCGTGATGATAGGTGATGCAACCAGTGTTGATGCAAGTCACAAAAAGGGCTCTCTCTCTCTCTCTCTCTCTCTCTCTCCAAGGAGTTTCCACCCTCCATGTAAGCTAAAATTACACATTGGAAAAGAACCCATTCAATTTTGGTTAACAAAAACCACCCTTCAATTGCAATTTGTTGAGTTCTATGGTGCTCTACTAAGGTTTTGCAATGGTATGGTTACACTCTTTGATCGCCTTAGTGTGAACCTTGAGGTAGTGGCAGAAGTGTGGTCTAAGTACTTTTCCACCCTTCAGTGTGAGTTGAGGGGCGACAAAAGAGTGTACACCTTAGGTGTTCGACTCAAAAAAGGCTCCTTTTAAGCTCTATTTTTGTCGTTCCATTGTGACCCCAACCTTACATACTAGTTTCTTAGATAAAAGCATAAGAATTAGACATGTTTGACGCACACGCAAGTTGAAGTGTGCAGTTCTTTATCACTAATTGACACCTCCTTTTTGGAGGTGGGATCAATGACTTATGATTTTCGGATGATTGTGACCATTGGATCACCTAGGATATGCAAAAAATTCCCATGTTTTCGGATCTGGGGTTTGAACCCATTGCCCCCTCTCTCCCTTGAGATTGACTCTACACTGCGAATCTATCGCGCACTTGTTGATAGATGTGTGTGTGTTAAGTTTATAGTTCACATCATTGCGGATAAGTTCACACCTAGTTCTCACATCGAGCTCACACCAAATTTGGTGTGGTGCACAGACCCTCCCAAGTTCACATTGAGTTCACACCAAATTTGGTGTGGTGCACATACCTGTGGAGTTCACAGTTAGTTCACACCTAGTTCAAAAGGCGATTTGATGCCCAGACTGCTCTAGCCTTGCAGCACCTAATGTGGACTATTGATCCCACCTCCCTAGGGAGGTGTCAATTAGTGACGAGGTGTGCAGTCCTCCTTTTGCCCTACCCCATACTTACCATGAAACTAAACAACCATGGTGAGTCGTGTGCGGGCTATGAGAGAAAGAATAAAGGAAGCTTTAAAGTGGTAGGAACTATGGCTTTCATGTTTGATTTAGTTCTAACACTCTAGACCAAAGAGTGTTGGACGTTTCTGCGAAAAGCAAGTCCTTTTTGGGACTTATACCCTTCCGCCTACTAATCCCAAGAGACTTGAAAAATCTATCTAATGAGTTGTGAACTCAAAACTTAGGTGCCCCGCACAAGGAGGGGGATAATCGTAAAAGAAGCTCCATGCGATTTTGATTTGACTTCAGTGGTCTCACAAACACACGTCGTTCAGGTGGGGGTAATGTCCAATTCATCAACTGGACCTTGTTGAGGTGCAGTTAGTGGAGGGGGTAACTCTTATAACTCATAAGAGTTACCCCCTCTTCGTGTGGAAGTACCCTTATAATAGAGGGGAAACTGTGTGTGTACAGTGCTAGCCTTGAGGTACATGTAGATCGTTTCAAACTCAAGGAGTAGCCTAATCAAGTGGGAACTCTGTGAGAGAGAGAGAGAGAGAGAGAGAGAGAGACGCGCGTTTGAACTTCAAAGCTTAAGAGTCGCCCCGCCTCTCTCTCTCGCACACACATTGCCAGCACGGTGCATTAGCCTAGCATTTTGGAATGAGTCTTTGCTACATCAAACTTGCACAGTATAGAGTGTTTTTTACTTTAAATCTGCAGTACGTAAATCCCCTTGTTTCTTTTTAAGCTGTGGAAGAGCCACCATCAACCTGCTCCCTTGTTAAGCTTGGCTATGCAGAAACATAGAACCAGCTCTCTCTCTAGCTCTCTGTGTCCGTGCCCAGGCTTCTTAGTAGGATTTTCTTTTTTTACTTGAAGAAGAAACCCTTGTTTTAAGCAGACAGATTAGCCATTTTCTTGAGCTTGCTTTGTTGTGGGCAATGGGTGCTCAAGCAAGAGAGTGGGCTTGTTAAAAGCTTTCATTTTCCTGTCAAGGGTTTTTATATTCGGTTTACGAGCAAAAGTTTGTGTCTGGCTGTTAAGTGCTTTTTTAGAAACGGATTCTGATTCTTATATTCCCTGTGGTTTGCAACAAAAATGGAATGCATTTCATTTATAGTGATGCTGTTAAAGAAGATGGCAGCTTCTGTGAAGAGATTATTCCTCCCACATGCAAATGCTGATCATGAGCAGCAACAACAACTTGAAGACCGCCTTCTGCCGCATTTCTCTGGCACAGTTCTCCTTCGTCCGAAAGGCTTTGTTGATTTGAATGACCAGGTCTCTTGCCCCTTGCCTTTTCCTTAGAGCTTCAAAGATGTGGGGACTTTTTAAAAGTTAGCAAAAACAAAATTTGGACCC
Source organism: Adiantum capillus-veneris (assembly GCF_014529385.1). Lineage (NCBI taxonomy): Eukaryota > Viridiplantae > Streptophyta > Polypodiopsida > Polypodiales > Pteridaceae > Adiantum > Adiantum capillus-veneris. Next base: position 53,285,349 of record NC_140933.1, read on the forward strand.
TTTTTTTCCTTCTTTTTCTTGATCATCAGGTTGCCCACATAAGAGGTCAGATTGATGAATTTTTGGGGCAAAAAGTTAAGTTTCAGCTTGTAAGCTCTCATAGCTCATCAGGTATTCTGCTGTTCTCTCCCCAAATATTTCATTCCCTGTATGGTTTGCTGCGTATACGCATTTTAGTGTATTGCTGTAGTTCTGTTGCAAAACCTCAGAATTGTAAACCACATATAGTCCATGCGATAACTCCTTACTGAAGCACACAAGCATACAAAGAACACGACGTGCACGTGTACACACACACACACACACACACACACACACACACACATTTTTTTGGGTAAAACTAAATTTTCATGGATTAGAGCAATGCACAAGATATGGCCAACTCAAGATGGGTGAAACCACACCAGAAAGCAAGAAACAATCATACAAAACCTCAAACCACTGAAGTATGTGTGTGTGCACGCACATGTGCACACCCACCGACACACACATGCATCCTCACTCACTTCCTTCCTTTCTCAAGTGTGCCAAGTTGCAAAGAACAACCAATGATTCTTTTCACCCCTTTTGGAATGGGTTTTCGTTAAATTTCGGCCTGCTAGCCCTCGTGGCAAAGCAAGTGAAGCCAGTTGCCAGTTGAAAACAACCTACTGGCAAGGTTTGACCAAAAGGTCAACACGGACTTCACACGGCTAGGTTGAACACAGGACCTCTAGCCCAAGATGAGAGGCCCTCACCACTACGCTAGATGCGTGCACTTGCGATCCCGTTGTCGCCTGCACCTGATATTTTAACAACTTGTGGTCCCCCCCCCCGAAAAGCGCCGTTACCGGCTGTGCAGGTCAGCTTCACCTACACGCATGCAAGCTAGCCGAAATTTATCCATGGCCTTTGGAATGTGCGAGCTTCTTGGATTCCTGGCTTATATTCAAATCTAGTCATAAAGCAGCCTGCTTATGAGAGAGTGCATTTTTTTTAAAGCAGCAACTGATGGGGCAGCACGTGTGAGCAAGAATGCGGAGCTTCGAAATTGGGATGCACAGCACAATCAACTGGCAGCGGACCAGGGCTCGACATATTCCATCACCTTTACCATAGACAAAGAATTTGGTCTTCCGGGTGCCCTTCTTGTGACGAACCACCATCACGACGAGTTTTACCTTGAGTCAGTAACTCTTCATGATCCTGATAATCCTGGCCAGCATCTTTATTTTTCTTGTCACTCTTGGATCTACAATGCCATCAACTACAACAGCCCCCGTGTTTTTTTCACCAATCAGGTGCGGATGATTCAAGGTCCTTTGGGTCAAGTATTGTAGTTTCGGAATGTTGTCGCTTATGCTGCATTTTCTGAAAGGCAAAGGGGCATAGAAATCTAACCTCATCAATTAATGGTCTTAAGGGAAGCTCATCTTTGATTCATTTCACTCCTCTCCCACCTATTATGCATGTTTTCCTATTGTCTAGACGTGTATCATGTCCACACACACATATCTAAACATCGTACGTACACGTTTACACGCACACACATCATGTATGTATAATGAAAGGCTTGATTTTCTTCACTCTCTTCCCTGGCCTTCTTCCCTTTCGGTCTACTTGTCTATGGGTATGGTAAGCTTTATATGTAATTTTTTTTTTCCTATCTAGTAGAGAGACCTAGTAACAACCATCTTACACACACACACACACACACACACACACGTATGTGTAGATATAATTATGTTGTTATGGACATGGATGCTTGTTCCACAGTTTTATGGCATTATACATCTCTTGATAGTCCTGCATTTTATGCACATAGGCCTACCTCCCCAATCAAACACCACCGGGCCTTATGGGTTTGCGAAATGAGGAGCTCAAAATGCTACAAGGTGATGGAACGGGAGAAAGAAGAAATGTCGATAGAATTTATGATTATGATGTTTACAATGACCTTGGGACCCCCGATGAAGGAGAGAACAACGCAAGACCTACTTTAGGAGGATCAAAAGAGTTTCCTTATCCAAGAAGATGCCGCACGGGCCGTGAACGCAACAAGTCAGGTAAGTTTTAGTGGATGGTGGCCTACGGTTAGGACATAGAGACATGTGCTTCCAAGCTTGAAATTGTGTGTGTTGAAACATGGGGTGAAATGTCTATGCATTTTGGTCATTGCTGAAGTGCATGCTTGCCTACATGTTTGTGGCTATGGTTATGAACGAAGCATTACGACTGATGTGTTTCGCCATATACTCGCCTATTATTTGGGATTTGCATTACAGTAATCGCAAGTGTGTTGTTAAGCTATGAAAGATTGCATGGGTGTGGCATTCACCAATGGAATTTGTATTGTATTGGAGGTCTGGATCCTCTCTACTAAGGAAAGGTAGCACAATAATTGCCTGTCAATGCTTTTGATTTTTTATTGTGTTCTTACAGATCCAAAAACAGAGAAACCAGTTTCTCTCTTGGAGCTCATATATATTCCGAGAGATGAGATATTTGACTACACAAAGACCGCAGATTTTACAGCTGGTGCGATCAAAGCCGCGTCTCACCTCCTTTTACCTGCAGTGAAGTCTGTTTTCAAGGGCATTGAGCAATTCAAGACCATGAAAGATGTTTACAATCTCTATGCAAAAGGGATAGATCTTCCAGCCACGCCGTCGTTACAAGCTAGTAAAGAAAAAGAAGAAGAGTATATGAGGCCTGCTTATGAGATCTTATCCCAGCTAACTACTGATAGGAGCACGGGCGATACAAACCTTCTTAAATTTCCACTTCCCCTTGTCATCCATAGTATGTCTGAAAAACAACTTTTTGCCTATTGATTGCATGGTGGATTTGTACATTGAGAACTAGAAACATAGAGAAATCATAAGATTCTGTAAAGTAGGAATGTCAGTATAATACTCATATGCATGCATTGATGGTGTAGAAAACAAGGATGCATGGAATACTGATTTTGAATTTGGTCGTCAGACTCTTGGTGGGATGCATCCCTTCACCATTGAGAGGGTGAAAGTAAGCATGCACTGCTCTTTTCTTGGGATCTTAGAACTCCTTCTGAATGAGTTTACAATTGAGGCTTTTCTGTAGGACTTCCCTCCTATGAGTAAGCTTGATCCCCGAGAATATGGACCGCAAGTCTCTGCCATCAGACCGGATCACATAGAGCCCTACTTGGAGGGGATGACTGCTGCAGAGGTAGGCCCTCCTTTTCCATAACTTTGTTTTCACTTCAAGTGTTTTTTTTGCTCTTGCTTGAACCCTAAACCCTAAATCTACATAATAACAAATCTCAGAAGGCTGTGAGACTGTACTACTATGCAAACAGGATAGTAGCCAATTGTCTGGTTGGGTGCGCACAAAGTCGAGTTATCGGGATTGTAGCCTGGTGATCTGGTTTCAATTCCCAATGCCATATTCCATAAAATTGAGAGGAGGACAAGAAAACCAGTTGAAACTGGATATGTCCAGGGGAAACCCTCTCAACACACAAAATAAAGATAACTGAGGCAAAACCAGGAGGAGAAGTTGCCTCCTGATTACTTTGGGAACTTAAGCTTAACATGAAGAGAACGGAGAGAGGTTCCATGACAGCTTTAAAGGACAGGCTCCCTCACAGAGCCGCGCCTATAGAACTTCATTATTCCAGAAAAGCAAGTGAAATGACAGAAGTTGGGTTGCAGCTTACATAGCCTTTGCTTTATTCTGCAGGTTTGATCTCTGCGTTGATCTACATTGCCACTCTGTGTTTGATGCACATTGATGGGCGGCCTGTCCTTAAAGGGACTAAGGGTCTGTTGTTGCTAGTTTTCAAGACCTCGCTTCACGTTCTTATTGGGTTTGCTGGCAGCGATGAGAGAGAGAGAGGGAGCATAGCCTGCAAGCGCCTCTACCCAGCGTTGCTGGCCTCGGTACCCCTCTATATGGCACTGGCCCCTTCAAAATGGGATCAAGCGTGAAGGTGAGAATAGTGAGGCGCACGCATTGTAGGCAGTGCGATCGGACGGCCGAATTTACAAATTCACGTGATTCGAATTTACAAGATTGTGTGGCCCAAATTTATAAAACTATCTCGAATTTACAAATTGATCCGACATATGTGACATTGAAATACCACATATTTCAATGAACGCATGCGGACGTGGTTGTTAGAGCACATGTACTGCACGTGGGAGGTTTTGGGTTTGAAGCTCAAGGTGCGGACCCGAATTTATCTACTGGTTCGAATTTACATGTTGGTTCGAATTTACTTTTCGTTCCGAATTTACAAAAACACATCCGACGACGTGAATGACTCTCATAGGTGATCTCATTTGAAAACCCCCGTGTCAAACAGTGTGGAGGCTCGACACCTTGCGCCTTTCTTCCTTTTGCACTGTGTATTATCTCTTTTGGTTGTCACGTTCTTTTTGTGTTGCCTTCCCTTATATGTGATGCTCATTTTTTTCTTTTTTCTCTCTGTGCCGTTTCTGTTTTCACGTTTTATGTGTTTGCCTATATTAGGGTATTGAACTCTTTCCTTGCTCGCATTCTGCACATGCTTGTCACGTTTGTGTACGATGTGTTCATGCATGTGAGGTGATGAGTGGTTGGGTAAAGGGATTTTCATGGTGTGCGTGTGTGAGTAAATGTTTGTGCCATAGTGACCGGGAAAAGAAAATCGAAACATGGAATGGGGAACAGAAACGGGCATGAATTGCCATTCTTTGTTACGGATAGTCATGTCTAAAATAAAATCGGTATTTGGAACGCGAAAACTTGGAAAGAGGGAACGCAAGCTTTAAAATGGCCATTTCTTGGAACTATGGTTTGTGCTATTGTTTCGATCTTTTGCTTTCATGTTTTCTCTCGCTGACCTAAAATCTATGGAAAATGGCAACAAAGGTCGATTAGGAATAGTTAAAGAGTGGAGCAATTTACGGCATTGTTGGGTGGCCACCACAATCACCTTGAGTAGAAATACTTTGCAAGAGACAAGACCTTCGTGTTGCATGGACTTCAACGAGACGAATGAGCAATGATGTAAATGTAAGTGTGTGCAGGTGCAGTAGCATGTGAGAGCGAGAGAAAATGTTAAAGAGTGATTAAACTTTACAACTCAAAACCATGATGAATGACTGCATGTGGACAAGTTAACTCCTACTTCTAAGGTTTAGAACCTTAGGGAGCTTGTAAGCAAGACTTGCGCAGGCACTTTATAGTAGTTGCATGTTGATAGGGTGTTTTAGGTGGATTTGATACTGTAATGCTTAAAACGCCAGGCTGGGTGCTGGTGGTAGTGATTGACTTGTGGAAATGGTGACCCTCGGGGTCACCTTTAATATAACCTGAAGGCTTGGCTGGGCAAGCCTATTAAAACCTCACGACCAACATTTTCAGCCATCAGCCCATCGCTAACTTCAGTAGCAAAATCAGCCCAGCGTTATCAGATTGCGGCCTAGCCTCATTGTCAGTTTGCAGACCAAGTCATATCAGCCCAACGTTTTCAGTTTTCAGCTCGCATCAATAGCAAGATCCCATCAACATCTCAACATCTAGGACCAATTAGAACCATTGTATTAACATTCGTGCAATCTAAAGCAAAAACCTCTTTAGATCACTAGAGGGGGGCCCTTGGAGGGGACCTTGGGACCCCATCTGGTGTTAGTCCTCTCTCTCTCTCTCTCTCTCTCTCTCTCTCTCTCTCTCTCAATATCATTATCTCTTCTCTCTCTAGTCTTTGCACATCTCTCAAGGAGTAAAAGGAATCTTGAGTACGCACTGAGCACTCATCCTTAGCATTTATCATAAATCACTTCTGTTGCACATTACACCTACACCCATATATATAGGGAGGTAGGGCAAACACTCAAAAGGAAAAATGTTGGGAACTTGGAAGAACCTAAAAACCCCATGAAAACACAGGAAAAAAGGAAACCCCAAATTCAGACCTAAAATGACCGACCGGACCAAACTAAAAGTGTTTATCTGAGGAAATCCCAATTCCTCAGGTAACCTCTGAAGCCAGCCTTCACGAGTAGTGAAACAAGGTGCTCTGTCCAAATCTAATGCCAAGCTCTGTACAAACTGCGAGAGACTGGATAGCCATATAAAGAGTCAAAACCCGGGCTAGGCATGACCATGAATGATTCTAAGCATGACCATTAATGACCAAGTTGAAAAATCTTCACCTGACTTGATCGGCCACACCTCACTCTTTTTGTAGGAGTCCTTGCAATTAGTTGCCATGCAGTCACTGCTTGGAGGATAGATGATGATGTGGTTACAAGATGGCAAGGTAGCTAATCTAGGTGTCCATGCAGATAATCTATCCATAATACCTTTCTGCATTGTATTGTATTATATAGAATAAGGCAAGCTAGCAAATTAAGTTTGTGTTATTTTCAGCTCTTAATTAACTGTCGATTTTGTATTTGCGCCTGTACATTCAGGCATTGAGGCAAAACAAGCTCTACATGCTGGACTACCATGATGCCTTCTTACCATTCATTAAGAGGATCAATGCATTGCAGAATCACAAGGCGTATGCCTCTCGCTCTATTTTCTTTCTAACAAAGAAAGGTGCTTTGATGCCAGTAGCCATAGAGTTGAGCCTGCTTACAGAGAAAAGAAGGCTTGATAGAGTGTTTGTCCCCCCCCTTACTTCTGATAAGCATCAACATGGGCTATGGAAGCTTGCAAAAACTCATGCCATTCTTAACGATACACCAGTACATCAACTTGTCAGCCATTTGTAAGTGACATTTACGGATTGTAGCCTTTCATTTGTTATGCTTGTGTATGTGTATGCTCTCAAAATAACGCATGGGTGCTGGTTTTTTGGTCTTGTTTTTGTAGTGTAAGGACCCATGCTTCCATAGAGCCCTTCATCATCGCCTCTCATCGGCAGCTCAGTGCTATGCATCCTTTAATGATATTGCTCCTCCCTCATTTCAAGAATACGTTGAACATCAATGCTATAGCTCGAAAGATTCTTCTCAATGCAGATACAGGAAATGTAATCCAGGGTGGGCTTGTTGAGCGGACATTCACAGCAGGAAGGTATTCCCTTGAGCTATCGTCTGCAATGTACAAGGGCTGGCAATTCAACGAGCAAGGTTTACCAGCTGATTTAATCAAAAGGTGAGCTTTTTAAGAAGGAAAATTGCCAGAATAGTCTTGGATGCCTAAAATTGTTTGATGGCTATGATAACTCATTTCATGGGTCGAATCAGAGGAATGGCGGTGCAGGATTCAAATGCCAAACATGGAGTGAGACTATTGATAGAGGACTATCCGTATGCAGTAGATGGATTGGAAGTGTGGGAGGCAGTACAGACATGGGTGGGGGACTATGTAACCATTTACTACAAAGCAGACATCCATGTGAAGCATGACGTCGAGCTACAAAGATGGTGGCAAGAAGTGATAGAAAAGGGGCATGGTGACAAGAAAGATGAATCATGGTGGCCTTCAATGCATAGCATCGACAGTCTAGCGTCGGTATTGACGACCATCATATGGTTGGCATCTGCCCATCATGCTGCTGTGAATTTTGGCCAATACCCATTTGCAGGGCACTTTCCATATAGGCCGACAATGGGGCGTCGACTTGTGCCTTCTCCAGGTACCCCTGAATATGATTCCTTTTTTGAAAATCCGGAGTCTTTCTTTCTGTCATCGATATCATCGCCTTTCCAAGCAATTCTTGGGCTTGCCATCATTGAGCTCCTGTCAACACATGCTTCCAATGAGGAGTACCTTGGGCAGAGATCGTCACCATATTGGACCAGCAATGCAGAGGTGATGCATGCCTTTGAAAGGTTTCAAGACAGGCTTGTTGCAGTGGAGCGGAATATCAATGAAAGAAACAGTAATCCAAAGCTGTTTAATAGATATGGCGACGTCCAAGTACCTTACACTCTTATGTATCCTAGCTCCAAAGAAGGTATCACCAACATGGGTATACCAAATAGCACGTCGATATGATGATAAGGTTTGTGAGTTACCTCCAAAATGGTCCTCATGGTACTATACATACTTCCTATATCCATTTCTCCAATAGGATATTTTAGCTACTTTTTGCTATTTTCTCCACTATATTTTGAAAAATCTAAACTACATTTTTTCTCTTGCTCCTCTCAATTTGGCATTTTTTTGAATCCTTAAAGTGGCATGATTGTAAGTTGAGACAACACTTTTAAATTAGTAACCCAATGGTCGGTGTGGGAACTTGTTTTAGTTAATTAAGTAGATAATTGACCCCGTGTTTTATATAAACAACACGGTTTTACTTATGTTTTAAACTACTATGAAAGCACCTTTCAATACTAACTATATTTACAAAAGTAAACAATCAAAAGATAGGGAAAATTACCAAAATACCTCTCTACTTTGTGGAAATTCCCGAAATACTCCTCAAATTTAAAAAATTCCTAGAATGCCTCCAATATTTTGTCATAAGTTCCCAAAATGCCAGAATTTATGTTGGTTATGTAGGTTTTGGAGATGAATTGCTTTATTATTTTTAGACATAATTGTCCTTTTTTTTGCGAGGTAATTTGTGACAAATTACATGCTAAGCACTCAAAAATGGATCTCAGTTGTCGAAAAGGAATAAAGATTGAAAAATCTTGAGCAATCCAACCAAAATAGATACGAGGGTATTTTGAGAATTTGTGAAATTTGAGGGGTATTTTGGGAATTTCCACAATTAGAGGGCTATTTTGGTATATTTTCCTTAAAGATATTGCCACACCAGTTTTGGAGAAAGCATTCAATCTTGTTGGTAAATATTTTCTTGATGAAAATATGATGATGGTTGTTGGATTTACACACAAAACATGTAGGATGGTAGCTATTATTAGCCATGTTTTCCATGATGGACTCGTGACTATTGGAATGATAGTGGCAATGTGTCAAATGGGAATTTCCATTGAACTATTTTTTGCTTACTTGTGTTAGGAAAATTTAAGCCTTACATAATGTTACACACTTTCTAAGTATGGTGAGAGTAGAATTACCTTTGTACTAGTGCATATATGCTTGTGAACACTAGGCCAACTTGCCCTTGGATAATCATGACAATCATAAACAATCTAGTTCCGAGCTTCTAATAGAGTTCACAGTCTCCCCTTATGATGACACAACATAAGCTTCACATTTTGTTCACACTCGTTCGAGATGGTGAACTTGGTGTTATGCCTCTATCAAGGACGAAAATAGGCTCTCAAGCATTTTTGGCAATAGAAGATATGATCTTGCACATCAAGATGCAATCCCAACAATTAGAACAACTTGAGCTTCCTTTGTAAATTAGTGCATAGGTCTTTTGAACACTAGGGTGAATACCACCTAGACTACCATGACAATCATATCAAAGCCAGTGCCCAATGTAAGAGCTCAAGGGTTAGTACACACTCTTCCCCTTACGTCACTATATAGGCCTTATATGTTGTTAACCTTGCTACAACATTAAGAAAAAAATGGTTATTGGGCATTGCTGGCAATGTAAAACATCATCATAAACATCCTAAAGTAATCCCAGCAAGGAGAACTACCTTTGTACTAGTACACTATGATTATCATAACACAAAACTTGAACATGTGCAATAATTCCCATATCTCCCACTAGACAAGTAAGGCATATAGCTTCCTTGCCAGATTTTGATGCACAATCATACACCGCTTTTGTGGTAGATTTGAGATGTTGAATCTTGGAAACAAGATCACCATAAAACTACATAACTAGTAAACGTAAAGAAATAGCCTAATTTAGACCATCCGTTATCTAACATTCCTGCTTACTCTTTATCCATGTAACCATCTACACATGCTTCTTTGCCGCCAAAAAAAAAAGCGTAGCTCTTTTCAATATCATTCAAGTATCTAATCACACCTTATACTGCCTCCTAGTGCTTCTTGCCAAGATACACCACAAATCCACTAATGACTTCCTCTATAAATACACAAGTCCCAATCATGTCTTATATCAACAAACCAACAATAGATGCATAATTGTTGTGGCAAAAACAATTTGCTCCTTCCCATGTATATCTTCTCTAGATTGTCCATGTATATGTGCCAAGTACTCCATGAGTTGTACTCTTTGCCACTTGGAGCCTAGTCTCTTTTACTTTATCAAACCACTTGAATGGGTCATGGATTCCACCACTATAATTTTAGGTAAGCATTCTCCAATCAATAGAAACCCTATCTACACCACTTTTCCTATGAATGTCTCCTATCTCTACACATATTGTGAAAGAGAGAGCAATGTATCCAATTGACGAGTTAATTAAACGGAGTTTCCATTATCTTGGTTGACTCCATAATTACGTATTTAATTGCATTATGGTATTAACACTATGAATGCAACCTTAATCTACCCACCAGGATTTCCAACAACTAGTATCAAAGCTCTATAGAGGTAACTATTTCCTAATCTGCCTTATCATAGGGAAACTCTCATAGTTAACTTCAATTAAAATATTATGAGGCCCAATAATACCTTGGTTAACTCACGGTCAAAGCAACCCCTATATTGTCTCGTAGCCTGTAACAATGGTGACTAGGTTGACTGCCTTCTTCTGGCCGTAGAGTCGGGAAGGCGGGATTCACGGGGAGACCGCCCGATCGTAGGGCCTGGGCGTCCGAACTAATGTGGAAGACATGCCACACATATAAAGGGTCAAGGGATGAGGTGAAGTTCTCATTGTCTTGTTGGCTGGGTAGAGAGCTACACGACCTACCCCTCTTGATCAGGTAAGCCCGTAACGGTTTATGCATTTGTAACATTGGTATCAAAGCTTACACGTAGATTCGTGTGTAAACGGACTCACATACACCTTAATCCACAAATGATTAAATTAATGAAGATTTGAGGGATAAGGGCGAATTTGAAGCTAAGAGGAATAAGGAGTGCATGGAATAGTGCCCCATAGCTCAAAGGAGGAAGCTCTCTTGCTCTCTCTTTCTCATAGCTCGCAACTCTCTCTCTCTTCTCTCGCTCCTGTCGACCGCCTTTGCATTGCTCTTGGCTGCCGCAATCTACACGCGATTGTAGTTGCTGAACTATTGTTGCTGCTCTTAGTCTTTCATAGAAGCATTATTAATTAAGGTTCAAGATATTAAGCTCACTAACGGATTTTTCACGTGCGTGGGCAAGGAGGGTTTCTAAGGAAGGATTTTCCACATTGAAGTTCGACTACGAGCTCCATCGGCTACACAATTCTTGGCATGTGGGACTCTCGTAGTGGATACTACAACGCACTGTCAACCTTGATACTGGTTCGCGACTCTCGAAAGAGAAGGGGATGACTATTTTCCTTTTTTGATAATTGTTAGCGTTTGTGTGTGCAAATTTCTATTAATCTGTTTTTTCATACATCCTCAAGTTCTCTAAGTTTTGCGGATTCGCTCTTGTTGGCTTCTTGAAATCTTCCAACATTTTCAACAACACTTTGATTGATTAAATCAAAATAAATTCAACAAAAACGATCGATTCTATAATCACAACATAGAAAGAGAGAAACATAAACAAGAATCAAAACACAAAACACCATACTAGGTACGGACCATCCCCCTCAATCAAGATGATTAAGTATTTGCCTTCCACCACTTTATTCATCTCATGGAGCATGAATTACAATAATATAAATATATGAAAGACAAGAGAGCAAGAGCTACGCAATCGAGAGAGTGTATGCTATGATTAAGAGCAAAAATTAGCATAAAAGAGGGCAAAAGTGTATCTTTTGCAACTTTGCTCTGATGGATTTTGATGGCTCCGGTGGCTTCGAGGGGGAGGGGGGGGGTAAAATTGAACAATCAAGAATTTGATTCTTGCTAAAAAAGTACCGTGCGTGCGAAGACACAATTTTGGGATTCTCTTTCTCTCTTCATGTATGCACCCAAACATAGAAGTGGTTGCTTTTCTCTTAAACTCTAAGAATAATAGGTAAAGGAGAGTTCTATTTACATTGTTTCTTTTGAATTATTTTTGAGAATAAAAGATAAGCAATATTGATAAATGTTCAAAAGTAATAATAGCGATAATAGTCCTCCCCAACAGGGAAGCAATTGCCCAAAAATAGAAAAAATTAGAAAGATACTAAGATGAGAGCAAAAAAACCTTTCTGACATCCAATTGGCACTTTCAAGGCCATGATTGTTGGAAATAGGGTTGCAAGGAAACACACACAGCTTGGAGAAGATGAAAAAGCTTAAGGCACACAAAAGAGATTATATTTCTTAATGCACAATGGAATGATAAGTTAGACCTAGAATGATGGACATATATACAATGGACAAGGGAAAAACCCTAGAATGATGGACATATGTACGATGCACGCGGGAAAAAACCTCCTAGTAAGGGAAAATGGCTCGACAGTCCTAAGTGTGTTCACACACATCACTACCTCATACATGGTAACAAATCCCCCCTGGGAGTGATGCGGTGAATGAGAGCTAGGAAATAGTGTATAGGGTAGTGCCATGCCCTAAGGAATGATCAATCCACAAAGGGGAGTAAGACCCAAGCTTTGCGGAAAGCTTCCCACTTATCATGAGGCAATGCCTTTGTGAACATATATGCAAGGTTGTCCTGTGTTGGCAAATAATCCAAGCTGGTCCCTCATGTTGAGAGTCTCTCTCTCACATAATGATAGTGCACCTCAATGTGCTTCGTGTGAGCATGAAAAGTTAGGCTTCTTGCAACTGCCAATGCGCTCTAGCTATCAGTGTAGATGATGTTGGCAGTGTCTTGTCCAACACCCAAATCAGCCATAAGGTGGTTGAGCCATACACACTCAATTGTATCGACGAATACTCTCTTGTACACAACTTCACAATTGGAAGTGGCCACAATAGGTTGCTTCTTTCTCAACCATGATATGCATGAACTATTGAGCACAAAATAGAAACCACTTGTGAACACTCACGTGTCATAACAACCAACCCAATCTGAGCTTGCAAAAGCATGCAAATCTGGTGGAAATGATCTCCCCTTGGGTTAAAACAAGCGAAGATGTAAAGTTCCACTCAAGTAGAAAAAAATCCTCTTGATAGCCTGTCAATGCTTAGACCCTAGGCTATGCATATCTCTCCTAACTTGTGAGACTGCAAATTGAATATCTGGCCGCGTATTCCATATATAGATAAGGAATCCAGTAGCAGTTTGATAAAGAGTGACACCGAGACGGGATCACCGGCATCATGAAGACTCAATTTCAAACCCATTTCCATTGGAGTAGCAATAGGTTTGCAGTCCTCAAGTCCAAACTTAGATAGTAAAGTCTCTATGTAGCTTGTTTGACACAAGGCAATACCCCTATCACATTGCTTAAACTCTATGCCCAAATAATGATGCAACAGCCCCACGTCTTTCATCTTGAAAGCAACATTAAAATCAGCCTTAAATTTAGCAATATGTGTCTCATTTGGGCCAGTAATCAGCAAATCATCGACATAAAGAATGACAATGAGAAATACATCACCCTCACGCTATTGTGCAACTCCACTTCCACGAAGGAAAAATGAGCAAAGAGATACAAGTTAAGCTTCTTTGAAGGCTATGTGTTTATTGAACAGTGATCATGGCTTGATAACAAGCTAGCTTTATGATAAATGTATGACAAATTCGATTACAAAGGGCCAAAGAATGTCTTAATGATGCTAAAAGAGAGTATGTTTGGAGTGATTATAAACGGAAGTTTATGGATTAGAACTGTAGTGCTCACAATGCTCTCTACAGGATTGTCTTTACGGCTCATCAATTGGAGCTACGGTGAGGTCTATCCCAGATTGGGCAATTGCAGATGAGGGATTTAGGGATGAAGAAAATGCACGATCTTGAAGTGCACATCTTATGGAGCGCGCCGGTCTTTTCAGATTGGCAATTGAAGTTTTGGTTGCCAAGATATTGTTAATTAAAGTTTCATCAGGGGCCACTTCTGTACTAGTTTGGTCACCTCGATCAGTGTGCCATTTGAGATTTTTGTGGCTTTGCTAGGGTTTGTACAAAATTTATATAGCATATGAAAGCCATGGGAGTTGACGGATTGTTAAATGGAGCCCAGATCATGAAGATATCGCGAGTTGAAAGTTGTGCATATATGACGGCCCAATGTAGTGCCATGTGATTTTTGTAGTTGTTGGAATGAATGGTTGGAAGTCTTGGGGAAACTAAAAGCAGTAATATTTGCATGATTTGGAGTCGGTGAAGTGAAGTTCCAATTGATCTTTGTGGCTTGATCACCGAGTTGGTGGGTAGTACGCTGCAAGGGCTTCAAGTTGGTGGAAAAATCTTTTTAACAAGGGAGTTTTTGAGGGGTTTAAGGAGCTTTGGAGGCCTTGGTAGCCTTGGTAGTGCCACGTGGCATGGACTTAGTCCCACATGTGCACTATGATTTGATTGGGGCGGGGTTTTTATAATGCAAGTGAGACCCTCCATTAGCAATGTGGTGTGAGGGAGTGAGCTCCTAAGCTCCCTAGCTATGGCCTCGCGCTGGCGGGCACTGCTTATGGCGTCGCTTGGCATTCGATGATGTTTACAACTAGGCTAGACATCGATGATGACACACGATGGCGTCGTAGGGTGATAATGTGGCATGCCTTGTAAGGCCTATTCCCATGTGGTGTAGCAAGGCCGTGTTATTTTTATCGAAGGGAAACTGTACGGGTTGTCACGGAGCCGTGACAACCCTCTAGGGGGGGCAATCACATAAGTGCAAGCTAAGTCAAGCCGAGAATAGCAAGTGTGCTCGTACATGCAATCTTAAGCTAATAATAGAAAAAGGGGAGTCTGAAAATAGAGTGAAGCTCACACGCCCAAAGGGGGTGCAATTTTTTGCATTTGGACAGAGATTTTTGGCGATCAAGAAGGAGGATTTTCAAGCAAGGAGAGCAAGGAAGAAGTAGGAGAAGGAGAAGGGTGCTCTCGATCGGGGAGGACTCTCTTAGTGAGCAAGGAGAGTGTGCGGCGATGGAGAGCATAAACGGAGCTTCACCATCACCTTCTTCTTCATCATCGTAGAACACTTTATATTCATCAACACCGAGCATCGACGAACTCTCAATTTCAATGCATGCTAAATTAATTTGGCTTATCTTGAAATTTGGTTGGGGCAGAATGAAAAAGCTAGTGGAAGAAATGCAACATAATGTTGCTCTTGTGGAAGCAGCTACATAGTATGAACTGCAGATCTACAAAAAGGGAGATGAAGAAGGTGCAGGTGCAAGGGGCCAACTATGGACTTATACTTTGAAGACATCAGAAGCAGGAAATGTAACTTATGGGAAATTACGACAAGTAGGGAATCCCATTCAAGAAACCAGAGTGTGGACCGATCCAATAAATTCTCTTTCGATATATGCATTTATTGCTAACGCTAATGAGGCTATGGTGGAAGAGAAGAGAAAAAGGGATGAAGACAATGCAGGGACATCAAGAAGAGCAACAAGATCCAGCAATAGAGGGAAGACAGGCTTGCTCCCAAACCTACTCTTGAAGTGGTTATGGAGGAGGCACCAAAGGACAAGAAGCAAGGTAAGCGCAGGCAACCCTCTTATAAGCTGAAATATGATATTGAACTGGCTATAGATTTAAAGAAGGTTTTTGAAGAGTGTGTTCTTAATAGTAAAGTGGAGCTCACATTGGGTGATATTTTGGGAATTGCCAAGCGCTAGTTCCATGAAGAGATCATTGATATTAACAAAAGAAAGCGGCAGATACCAAGTGACCAAGAGCCAGAGTCAGTAAAGAGCCAGATGATTCGACAGATCGAAGAAATTTTGGATGATTATGAAGAAGAATTTGAAGTGCTTGAAGATCAAGAGTCAAAGCCTGTGGTGGTTTCAAACTCGATTGTACCTGAGGTAAGAAATGATCATTCTAATGGCGAGGAAGACAATGAAATTATACCCAGTAGTCAATTTTCAAGGACTCATTGGGCAAGAGCGACAACTAAAACCATTGTGAAGGTTGGTGATATTGAAGAGCTGGTGGTCTTAGCACTTGTAGACGATGGTTCACAAATCAATCTTATGGAAAAGGGCTTATACCAAAAGGGAAAGCGACCTATTGATGTTGACCACGGTTGGTGGATATGATCTACCAACATGATTCCATGCGATTTATATGGTGCATGTGCAAAGGTTAAGGTAACTATTGGGGATGTTTTTGATGAACAAAACTTTTTTGTACAGGAGCATTCCTTCTATCCACTTTGGTACAACTCAACATTACGTCTGCATGGATGGAAACAAAGGTGCTAGATGATGGCTCAGCCTATGCAAGGATCTATAGTCGAGATGTTCAATTTATGACTGTATGTCTTGACCATGCTAGGAATAAAGACAATTTACATGATCATTCATTACCAAAGATACGCAAGAAGTTTAAAGAGCACAAGTCTGCACCATATTTTCTTGGGGTAAAGCGGGACTATGGTGGTATATGTGAGGAGAACTTCTCACAAAGAGAGACTTTCTCTTTAAGGGTTTTGGGGGTAACATCTGAAGGTTCAGTGTCTTACAGGAAAGTCAATGATTCTCCCAAGTGGGAGAAAAGATATGTTTCAAGTATTCAAAGTGAATGGCAGGGATGTGAAGTGCTTGAACTAGATGATGTGATTTCAAGGATCATTGAAGAGGTATCCTACGTAGATACTATATCAGAGATTGAGGAGATCAGACAATACATGTTACAAAATGGAAATGATATTGTTAAAGTGCACTCAATGAACATGTATGAAGAGCTAGACATATACGAGGCACTTATACATATCAAAGAAAATTCGGGTGGAATAGTTGGAGTACAAGTAGAGATGAAGTACAAAACTGCTGCAAAGAAGTAGGACCATTGGCTACACCTCTACCAGAAGGAAGTGATGGGGTGATCAAAGAAGCTTCTCAAAAGCCTATGCTCAAAAATCCAAAGAACATTGGACATAAGTTTTACTAAGGAGACATTGGAGAGGCTGAAGATTGGAGAGGATAGTTTCCTCAACGAAGAGGAAATCAAATGCTTTCAAGGTATGCTCAAAAAACATGATAAAGATTTTGCTTTTGATCCGGATCCAAGTGTTGTTTCACCCCCGGGAGATTCACCATGGAAAACTTACCGCACGACGTAAGTGTAGAGGAGGGGTTTTTTTTTACAGGTTACATAAGTGTATAAGTTAGGGGCAAGCCCCCAATAATTTTATCTCCCAAGCTTAAAAATAAGGGAGGGGGTATCATATTTAAGGTGGCGGGGAGTGAGAAAAGGAAAAAATGAGAGGAAGTTTTTATGTTTCAAAATTATGGCTTCCCAAAAGAGTCTGCCCTCAAACTTGTGAGTCAATAGCTACAAAGATACATGTAAGAACTAGCACTACTTTGTATCAATTTCTTGTTTTGTGATTATAGTTTGCTTGTTGAGGGATGAAAACTTTAAAGAGTTTGTATAGATGAAAGTTTACAGGGAGAACTTAACACAACTTTATAACATTTTTTTTGAGTAACTTAGATGGGTCAAAATTGGACGAGTAGCCAGAGTGGAGGCTGATTGCACGCATAGATTGAAAGTCAAACAAAGATACATTGAGGGTACATCTAGTTATCCATAGAAGAGTGGTTTCTTAGTATGTTGCCAATCACTATGCTACACACTCTTTGACTAGTTTTACTTTGTTAGATAATGTGAGACCTAAATTTTATAGGGTATCATAGTTTCCTTCATTTATATGTAAGATAGGGGTATGATAGTTTTCTTCATTGATTGTCGTATAAGCGTAGAAAGGGGGGTCATATTCCCTAATATGAGTCGTATATAGGGGTTTTATCAAAGTTGTCCGCTCACGGTCGCAGGTGGCATTCCGTTTTGTATACAGAGTGAATCCCCCAGGGTTTCACCTATTATTATATTCACCGTTCCTCACATGCCATGGAGCTTACAACCTATTCCAGTTCCTAAAGCTCACTTGCCAATGCTTATTGATTTGGTCAATGAGAAGATACAGATGGGTATTTTGGAGCCATCATGTGCACCTCACTCTAATCGATGGTTCACTATTGCAAAGAAAAATGGTACTTTAAGGTTCATACAAGACATGTGGCTGGTTAACAAGGTAACAATCTGCAATGTGGGTACTAGTCTAATTGTGGATGAATTTACTAAGGACTTTGTAGGTAGATCTATTTACACTATGGGAGATCTTTACTCTGAATACGGTTAATTTTAGATAGCTTTAGAGAGCAGGGATCTTACTACGATGTGCACACCTCTTGGTTTAGTAAGGATGTGCACTTTGCCATAGGGTGCTACTAATTTTGTAGCTCATATGATGAACTACATGAATAAAGTATTAAGGGACTTTATACCTCATTTTACTATGCCTTTCATTGATGATCTACTAGTTAAAGGATGTGAAGAAGGGTCCAAAGATGAGGTAAAATATCAGAGGGGGTGCCGCGGTTTGCTACTCAACATATCGATGATCTTGATACTACTTTATCCGGGCTTGAATAAGTTAACACTTTCAGGGAAAAATCAACTTTTGGTGCTAAAGAGGCTTTGATTGTGGGGCATATGTGCAGCCCAGAGGGTAGAAGGCCAAGTCCAGTTAAAATTGAAGCTATTCAAAAGATGAAAGAAACATGCTCTTCAGTTTACTGAAGCTCGTCAATTTTTGGGTGTGTGTGTATTCTACTTTATTTGGTTGCCACATTTTGCTTATGTTGTAGAGGTGCTTTTGAATTTTCATGAAGATTTTAGTCTATATTAAGTCTCTTAACCTTGCAATTTTCTATATTGCAGGTAGAGATAATCTTGTTGCAGATATATTATCAAGGGCCAGGTTTGAAGACAAAGAAGAGATGCTTACCACAAGTGATGATGTTGGCATGAAGTTCTACACTTCTGCTTATTTACATGAAAATTGTGGTACGATTGCTCATGTTTTTAAAGTATTTTCTAAAGAATTCTACAAGGGAGAGTGGCTTTTTGATCGGACGCTACCTTAGCACTATAACCAAGCAAGAAGGATGGAGTGACGAAGATTAGAAGAGGATCAAGAAAAAGGCCCATGACTACTTTCTAAGGGATGTACATCTATGGAAGCAGCCAAAGCATCCAGGTTGGGTACCGCAGCGGGCTGTTTGCAACAAAGTGACTCAACAACACGTTATAAAAGAGTTTCATGAGAGCTTATGGGATGGACACAGAGGATTATGGGCAACCTTGTCAAGATCAAGGATTGATACTGGTGGAAAGGTATGTATAAAGATGTGGCTCAATTTGTGGAGACTTTCCTAGTATGGAAACAATATTCTAATGTGTGACATCGACATGGATTTCATCCCACGTATCCACTGGCTATGCATTACAAGTGGGTGGTGGACATGATTACAATGCCAGTAGGTGTTTAGAAAATGAGGGACAATGTTCTTGCCAGAGAAGATCTTACTAACTAGGTTGAAGGCAGAGCTTTGCGTACCAAAGCTACTAGTTGAGTATGCAAGTTCTTTCTTGAAGATGTTATTTCTAGGTATGGTTGTGTTGGTAAAATTAATGCTCATAGAGGAGAGCTGGATGCAAATGAAGCTCGTGAGTTCTTTGCTTGTTTGGGCATTAAATTGGCTCTCATTACAACATACAATCCAGAGGGTAATGGAAAAAGTGAAAGAGGGCATTCGTCTATTGTTAAGCTTTAGCAAAGACTTGCCAAGGGAATATTGGTGATTGGCCTAACTCTTACCATTTGCTTTGTGGGCCGATCGTACTACAGACAGTTCTGTTAGTTTTATGCCTTTTGAGTTGATGTATGGGAAAAAAACCCATATGTCTACAGAGGAGGCGGTTATGTCTTGGACAATAATTCCATCGGAAGAGGGTATGTCTATAGAAGGTTTTCTTGCTCTACATATGTGCGAACTTGAGAGGCATCAGGAAGATATTGAGCAGGCTAAAGTCAAGCTCAAGGAGGCAAGGTTGAAGAATAAAGCAACAATTGATGGGAAGCATAGACTACGACCTCATGCTATCAAAGTCGGTGACTGGGTACTTGTTTATGACAGTATCTTGGAGAATCAATACATTGCTATGCAAAAAATGGTTTGGACCATATGTGGTGCTTCATGTTTATGATAATGTAACATAAAAATTAAGTGAGCTTGATGACATTGTGCTCATGGTGCCTGTTGCGGGAAAAATGATTAAGTTGTTCAAGAAGCAAGAAGGTGGGATTACTCTTGAAGATCTTAGTTCAGATCAACCTCCAGAAGACAATGCTATGTATGCATCAGATGATGTGTCTGATGATGCTAATTAAGTGTAGCTGGCACAGACCGGAGGCTATGCAGGTTCAGAGGGGGTGGATGCCATGCAGCTCCGCTTCCATGATGCAAGCTAAGATTCTTTGAAGGTTATGTGTTTATTGAATAGTGATCATGGCTTGATAACAAGCTAGCTTTATGCTATGTATGCCAAATGTGGCTTTAAAGGGCCAAAAATTATCTTAACGATGCTAAAAGAGAGTATGTTTGAAGTGATCATAAATGAAAGTTTTTGGACTAGAATTGTAGTGCTCAAAGTACTCTGTAAGCTTGTCGTTACGGCTCGTCAATTGGAGCTACGATGAGGAAGTTTAGCGATCAATCTCACCATCTGGCTTGAGTTTCAACTTGTAGACCCACTTTGTACCAATGGCCTTTTTGCCAGGAGGCAAACCACATAAAGTCCATGTGTCATTTTCTAGAAGTGCATCATATTCTGATTGCATGGTAGCCATCCAGTTTTAGAATTCTGTGCTGCATCAAAAGACAAACATTATGAGAAATTTGGACTTCATTTTGGGTCCTGTAAGAAACGCCAACTCAACATAGAGAGAGGTAATCTTGGAAAATAAAAAAGTATTTTTTTGGAATTCTAGTTTTCATAGTACACATGTAAAAGTTTTCTCGATCACTTAAATGCATGGTCGTACAAAATACTTTTCGAGAGCCCAATTTAAATGTGCACAAAAATCCATATTCTTGAATCTTAATAAGTGATGTGATGTGCAATGAGATAAAACACATAAGAGATGTTTTCAAAATACAAAAAGAATGCCATGATGCATCCTGAACGTCCAAAAACCTTAGGATAGCACTTTAAACGTTGAAATTGCGATGTTTTCAAAATACAAAAAGAATGCCATGAATGCATTCGAAACGTCCAAAAACCTTAGGATAACATTATAAAATGTTAAAATTTGACATCTCTAGCTCAAGATATATCATTTTTACGTTAGAGGCTCTAGAGATCCCTCCAGGGCCTCTATTTGCTTGGTTTTGACTCCATCTTAGTCTTAAATAGTATCTATCAATCGCTATCAAGTACAATCCATTTGAATTTGAATTGTGAGTAGCTCATAAAAAGTTGATTGATGCTTGTGCAAGATGCACACGTACAACCTCACTTTATAGGATAGCAACAACAGGTCATAAAAAGGTATTGAAACTTATGCAAGATGTCACTTTCAAGCTCCTTATGTTTCTAGTGATAGTGACAATTTCACCAAAATGGTTTTCATGGACATTTTCAAAAATGAGAAGAAAGGCTTTTTCTGCGTAACATTAGCCTTCTTCCTATTGGCTAAGGAGCATTCTCTCATTAGAGCTAAAAGGTCCAAAAATGAGTCCAAATTTCTCCTTATGGTTTTCTCTACATCACATAATTTAGAAATAGCCAAAACATAACAACGTGATGTATAAGATGCATGGCAAGAATCTAAATGAGTACGACTAGACAAAGGTGCATCCAACTTACTGTCACACAAAGTATGCACCAAGCATCTTGGCATACCTCTAGAGTGCTCATTCTTAGATCTTTCCACATCAAGTACATCATGTACTTCTGCATCAGTAATGGGATGATCCATAGCATTTTTAGAAACCCCCATAGGCTATGCATTTGCCTCATTTGAATTTACATTCAAGCTTCCACCACTGAAAAGAGGAAACAAACTCTTATAAGTGTCCTGTGAGCTTACATTACAGTCTTTTGTACAATACAAAAATGGCTGAATAGAATTTTCCACAAACGCAACATCACATGAAACCAAGATACACTTCGTTTGTGGATGGTATAACCTTCAAGATTTTCTTTTAGTACTATAACCAACAAAAATACATTTGACAGTGTTATCATCCATTTTTTTGAGTTGCGTTTGTGGCACCAAAGCATAGTCGAACCAACCAAAAATGTGCATGTAATCAATGGCTTTCTCTCATGCCATGCTTCATATGGAGTCATAGGATGCAAAGATTTTGTAGGACACCTGTTAAGTACATAAGTAGCACACATGATACCCTCAAGCCAAAACACATGTGGTAAAGCTTGACTCTTGACCATACATCGTGCCATCTCTGTAAGCGATCCGTTTCTCCTTTCATGAACACCATTTTTTTGAGGTGTATATGGCACTGTACATTGATGATTTATCCCATGACTTGCTAGAAATGCATTAAATTCATGGGACATATACTCCCCTCCTCGATCTAAACGGAGGGTGCCCATAGTACATTTAGAGACATTTTTAGCCATAGCTGCTACAAACGGGAGCGTGGCTGCCCTGCAAAGTACTCACAATAGCGCAATACAGACCATAAAAATGATAAATCGACATTCCTGAATCGTCGCATACGCACATGATCGATCTCAACACAAACATAGAGAGATAGTGAACAGAATAGAGGGAGGGAGAACGTGCAAGCGCACCTCCGAGAGCGGAGTGCTATGCTGGTACGACGAGAGAGAAGAGAGGAGAAGGGAGAAGAAAGACACAAACACTGGGTGCAATCTCCCCCCGTGCAAGAGTGACCATTCCCCTCTTGCACGTATTTAATTTATAGATTCTTGAATGGTCAAAGTGAGTACAAACTGGCCAGCCGGTCATAAATGGCCAAAGCTCATAAAGAGCACTTGAATAATCAAATATACATAAAATATAATATCCTTCTGCATAATCCATTGTCTGCTAATGCTTTTGCCACCTGTCAACTGTAATAAATGGATAAATATCAATTCCATAACATACCTCTCCGTTGGAAAGCAGCTGTCCTCAATTGCGAAGATAAAAATCTGCAAACAGTACTTGTCAAAAACAATGATTAGAAATCTGTATCAAATAGTGAAAAATTCATAAAATTAGACAATATTGCTTATGCCTACAATCATCCACATACTACCTATTCTAGTGTCCCATACTACTAGAATAAGCAGTATATGTCATACCCTGATGAATCAGGATATCATTGGTCACACTCATCATTAATCTCATAATGTCAAGTCCCATCACATAAATACTACTGTAATAATCATCAGATACCAAATCCCAATCCAATTCCAATTCCACAATATAAGTCCAAATCCAAATCACTTTTATTATGTACCCGATAACAAAATCATACCAGTTGCAGTGGTGTCCAGTCACTGCAACATGATTTTGTGATCGGTGTTGCTTAAATCGGCGAATCTACACCTGACGTGCTGCCTAGATCGGCGAATATGCACTAATGCTGTCTATATCGGCGGATCTGCATTTATCATTGTGAATTTGGAATTTGTTAGCTAGAGAGAAGAGAAAGAGGGAGAGAGAGATGGTTGACAATTGTGAGAGTTGTAAGAAGTGAGTATTGGCAGCGGATCCAACCACTGGTGTGTGTGTGTGGTGTGTGGAAGGTTTGGCAGCGGGTAGGTTAGAGAGAGGAAGGGACGGGTCTTGGTTGGTGATTAACAGAAGGGAGAGAGTGAGACACTAGGTTGCATGCCTGCGAGCGAACGCCTCTGTTGTGTTCGGGCAACTGGTTGCGAGTGACGCCATGTCGGTAGCCTTGAGAACTAGAGAGAGTGCGAAGGTCGCCAGCAGTTCGGTGGTAGTTGTGGTGATCTGAGGGACGATGGGTCGGTGTATGGGCGCCATCAGTCACCGACTACGAGAGAGAGAGAGAGAGAGAGAGAGAGAGAGAGAGAGAGAGAGAGAGAGAGAGAGAGAGAGAGAGAGCGCTGGTTCAGTAGTGAGAGACTATGTGGGAGAGAAAGAGTTCAACACTCCGAGAGAGAGAGCGGCTGGTTGTACAATTACGTGAGCTGATTGGGGCATGCTGCCGATTTCGAGCAAAGCTATAATATCTTCTATGTCTCGAGCAGTAGACTTACTTGATTAATGTATTTATTTATTTCTTTTGCAGGTTTGAATTGTTGACCCTTTGTCGGGTTGGTTCCCGCTATGACTTGATGCCAATTAAGTCGGCTCAAAAGTTTTCAATCTAAGTGTTCATCAATCCACTCTCTCGAACTTCCTCAAGCCCTTGAACTCAATTCCCTTAAGGTCTCTTCGGATTACTCCTATTTTGCTAAAATCTCTCTACTACCTTCTTCTTCTTCTATAGATCCCAAACAAGGACTATATACATCCTCCTTTTTGTATTGTATATCTTCACCTGATTAATTTTCTCTAAAATTTGTAGAAATCATAACACGAACTACTTTAAACATCAGATGCTTCATATGCTTGATTAGCATTAATACTCTAATTTTCATACTCGCTCTAATCAATAAAGTTAACAGTGAGCATGTACAATCATAGTTCAATCAATCGAAAACATAACTAAGTAGAATAAATAGATTAAAAAAAAAATGATTTGCTTAGCTTTTGATTATTGAGATCCTTAATCTTTGGAGTGTAGCTTGGGCTCTGACACCACTACTACAGTCGGAGGCGTGGAGCTCCCTGCAAAACATCTGAAATAGCATACTACAAACCATAAACAGACTAATCGACATACCTGGAAACCACATAGACGCATAATCACGAACAGAGAGAGACAGAGAGTAATGCGGCTCGTGCAGGCGCACCTCCTAGAGCAGGGTGCTACGCCGGTATGCGAGAGATAGGTGCAATCTCCCCCCGTGCAAGAGTGACCATTTCCCTCTTGCACGTATTTGTTATATAAATTTCTTGAATGGTCAAATTGGTTACAAACTGGCCGGCCGGTCATAAATGGCCAAAGCTCATAAAAGAGCACTTGAATAATGAAATGTACATGATATACATATCCATTCGCATAGGCCAAGCTGGGTCTAGTCTTTTTCACTTGTTAGCTGCAATAAATAATCAATTCTATAACATCTGATACAGCCGGAGGCGTGGAGCTCCCTGCAAAACATCTGAAATAGCATACTACAAACCATAAACAGACTAATCGACGTACTTGGAAACCACATAGACGCATAATCACGAACAGAGAGAGACAGAGAGTAATACGGCTCGTGCAGGCGCACCTCCTAGAGCGGGGTGCTATGCTGGCACGCGAGAGAGAAGAGAGGAGAGATGAGAAGAAGAACGCAGACACTAGGTGCAATCTCCCCCTGTGCAAGAGTGACCATTTCCCTCTTGCACGTATTTGTTATATAAATTTCTTGAATGGTCAAATTGGTTACAAACTGGCCGGCCAGTCATAAATGGCCAAAGCTCATAAAAGAGCACTTGAATAATAAAATGTACATGATATACATATCCATTCGCATAGGCCAAGCTGGGTCTAGTCTTTTTCACCTGTCAGCTGCAATAAATAATCAATTCTATAACATACCTCTCCGTTGGAAAGCAATTGTCCTCAGTTGTTGCGAAGATAAAAATCTGCAAACAATACTTGTAAAAAACAATGATTAGAAATCTGTATCAAATAGTTAAAAAATCCATAAAATTAGACAACATTGCTTATGTCTGCCGTCATCCACATACTACCTATTCTAGTGTCCCATACCACTAGAATAAGCAGTATACGTCATACCCTGATGAATCAAGATATCATTGGTCACACTCATCATCAATCTCATAATGTCAAGTCTCATGACATAAACACTGTTGTAATAATCATCAGATACCAAATCCCAATCCAATTCCAATTCCACAATATAAGTCCAAATCCAAATCCCTTTCTTTATGTACCCGGGTAACAAAATCATACCAGTTACAGTGGTGGCTAGCCACTGCAGCATGATTTTGTGATTGGTGTTGCCTAAATCGACGAATCTACACCAATAAGATGTGCTGCCTAAACCAACGAATCTGCACTAATGCTGCCTAAATCGGCGAATCTGCATTTGATATAAGTTCAAAAAGCGTGAATCTGTAGTTTGTTGTTGTGCTGCCTAAATCGGCGAATCTGCACTAGATGAGCATTGACACACTGCCTAAATCGGCGGATTTGTGTGCTTGTGACCAATGGACTAGACAAGGCATAAAGGAGAAAATTAAAATAGTTACTATGTTGACATCGCCGTACAGTATA
Source organism: Adiantum capillus-veneris (assembly GCF_014529385.1). Classification (NCBI taxonomy): domain Eukaryota; kingdom Viridiplantae; phylum Streptophyta; class Polypodiopsida; order Polypodiales; family Pteridaceae; genus Adiantum; species Adiantum capillus-veneris. The sequence goes on from NC_140933.1 coordinate 53,311,638, forward strand.
TTAAGGCACTTACAAATTGTTGTGCACTATCCCAAAGCACCGTGGCTAACATGAGTAGCTGTAGGGCTTATTGACAAATCATCTTTACAAAAAGTACTTGTAGTACAATTAGAAGCCATGATCGGAGCATTTGATGGAGTATTCAGTGAGCGAATAATGTAGAGAAATGAAATTTAAAAATAGGAGTGATGTATTTGAGATTCCATTTTATAAGTATTAGTGATGACATGAGAGATGTTGGGTTGCCTAATCTATAAAAGATTGTCAGTAAAGCAATATGAAAAGGGGAGTGAGGTTAATGTACATACTTTTAGGGTACACTGCATGAAAATTATATGAGCCAGTGTGTTTGTGGGGAGAGATATGATCGTAACTGGCATCTGAGGCGTGTCAAACAAATTTGTAGAGGCTAAGGAGAACTGTGACCATAGTATAATTAACAATTCCGAAATATGTTAATTTTGTGTTAGTAATTTGAAATAAAATAAAAGACTATGTTGTCTGTTGAGAATTTGATTCAAGATTAGTGTGCGATCACATATTTAGAACATACAGTATTAGCACTTTGATTCAACAATCGTAAAATAAATTAAATGAAGCTGGAACACAAGTTAAAAGTTAGCCATAGGCCTGCAAAAATGGAAATGTGAGAAAATGTTGCAGTCCTAACGAAATAGCACAGATAGACAAAAACCACGAACAAGGCAAAAAAAATGTAGGTAAGGAGATCTAATTGGATTTTAATATAGTGCAATGTGGGAGACAAAATTACATTGAGGACTGACAGACATCTACGATGATTAACCATGACTCATTGGACAAACAACCCAAAAGTAATTTGATCTTGAACTACCTTTGCCTAGAAGCCTTTATTTATGACAAATTATTTGTTAGGTAGAGCTAGAATTAGGGATGAGAATATAGATTTTTGGTGCGTCAAGAAAATGCCTTACAAAACCATCTACTTAAGCCTCTGGATATTAACTGGGAGGAGGTAGGATGGGAGTTGGTATCTTATACAAATTACCTAAACTTGACAAGACAATTCGTAGACAGTTGGTGAGCGCAGACCGCAGTAGTTGTAATCACATATTTCAACATAAATAATAAATCATTACATAATGAAAGTCATTGAAGTCATAGGAGAAAGGGATGAACGTTCTCCTCGGTAGGTATAGCAATCATGGATGATGAGGGTTCCGTAAAGACTGCTTGATAAGCTTCATCATTGCCATAAATGGAGAAAGAGGTATCAAGGAACTTGCTCCATGCGTCATCAAAGCCCATGCCCCCCGACGTGCAGCAACACTATAGGAAAGGCAAGCTCCTCAATCTGTTTGTGTGTGTGTGGTTGGGCACCAACATGCGTCACCTAAAGTTAATGTGGGAAGCTCATGGCTGCAGGGATTTCGACATCAACTATATGACGAGGTCATGAACATATACAACAAGATGAAAGCAGACCTTGTAATAGTTTATGCTGCATTTGAGTCTTGGGTCAAAAGACCTTAAATTCTCAGAGCTGCAAAAACCTTGGTGAAGCTTCCTGCAGTCAACATGACACGCGCACGTCACATTAAAGAAGCCCTAATGAGGCTCGTAGCGAACTGCATGTGTACCGCTTCAGACAGTCGGTCAAGGATGAACTGCTACAACAAGAGGCAGCACACTGACAAATTCCAAATTCACAATGATAAATGCAGATCCGCCGATATAGGCAGCATTAGTGCATATTCGCCGATATAGGTAGCACGTCGAGTGTCTGCTACAGCCGGAAGCCTGGCTACCCTGCAAAATACTCAAAAATAGCACATAGCAAGACATAAACGACTAAATCTACATCCCTACCGATTCGCATAGCACATAACCACGACGTATGCAAACAGAGAGAGATAGAGAGCGGGAGCGAGCGAGATAGCACGTGCAGACGCACCTCCTAGAGTGGAGTGCTACGTCGGCACAGTGAGAGAGGAGGGAGGAGAGAAGAGAAGAAGACACAAGCACTGGGTGCAATCTCCCCCCGTGCAAGAGTGAGCATGTCCCTCTTGCACGTATTTAATTTATAGAAAAGTTCATGCTCAAAAATGAGTTACATCCAGTTTACACTTGGTCAGAAAATAGTCATGGCTCATAAAGAGCTCAATGTAACAATTAATAACTGTCTACATCTCAACTTATAACTAAACCATAAAATACTAAGGCTTGCCACGAAATCCAATGGTGGCAGTTTTATTTCGAATAACTGCTATCGCCTTATTGTCCAGCACGTGCCAATCATTGATCTGCTCACACAACACCCAACAAGTGATCATATTCCACAATTCAAATCAACATTGCAATACTTCATCAAAATATAAAATATTTCACAAATATCATCAAAATATCAATACATACCCCGGGGTTGAAAAGCAATTGTCCTCAATTGTTACCAAAATCAAACTAGCAACAGTGGTGGCCAGCCCACTGGTAGAGTGGTCTAGTAATTTGGTGTTGCCTAGATCGATGGATCTACACCAATGGTCGTGCTGCCTAAATCGGCAGATCTGCACTAATGCTGCCTAAATCGGCAGATCTTCATTTTGAATTCGTGTTGCCTAAATCGGCGAATCTACACTAGTGCTGCCTAAATCGGCGGATCTGCACTTTTAAAATTCGTGTTGCCTAAATCGGCGAATCTACACTAGTAGAGAGGCACTGCCTAAATCGGCGAATCTGTGTCTCTAGGTGTGTGGTATGCAAGTATCAAGTGATGGTAGTGCGGACTTAGCGATTGTTCAGAAATCCATTGACACTCTTCCAAAGAATGGTTTTTGTATTTTACCAAATATCTTATGTACTGGTTTCCTCTGCGGGTAGTGGTCATGTCATGATCTAAAATTATTTCGAGAGTCAAAATTTCTTCATCGTCCTCAATGAAGGGGGGGTCACCTGTTGTAGGGGTGTTGGGAATAGGTCCCTTGTGTGGTCTCAACAAACTGACATGGAAGGAGTTGTGTATTTTCCAATGTGAGGGAATGCCCAAGCGAAAGGCATTGTCATTTATTTTATGAAGAATTTTGAATGGGCCATAAAATCTAGGGGCTAATTTCACTTTAGGATGTTTTTCTACACTTTTTAAGCATCGTTTTTCTATTCTAAGCCAAACAAGGTCGTTTTCTTTAAAAGGTGCAGGTCTTCGTTTCTTATTGGCTTGTGCAGTGTATCGTTCTTGTGCTCGTTTAATGCAAGCTGTGGATTCTTCTAAAATGTGTGTGTGATCTCTTGCTAAAGTGTCTCTCTCTCCTTCTGCTCGCCGCACCCTCTTCATTTGCCGTGCATCAAGAGACTAGCCCTCGAGACTTCGCGATTGGCGAAGCTTTCACTACCTTCCCCATGCAGAGGAAGCTGCAGTTAAAGAAGGGGCTCCGATAGTGTGGAGAGGGTCGGCTCAATATCCAGCAGCCTTCTCTCTAGCTGTTTGTGACTAAAACACTCGTTGGGTGTGTCAATAACGGCCTCCAGTGGTGGTGTTTTCTAATACTGGTGGGTTCTACAGGTGGTGCACTCTACTGCTTTTTTCACCCCAGCGTTCTGAGATCTGCAGCATCTGCCAAAGTAATCCGCCAGCTTCTCGAGTATACTATCACACTCCTGTCCCGATTTTTTTGTGAATTAAAGAACGTCCTTGGGTTTGTTTCCCACAAAATTTTATCTTTCCCAAAATCTGCTATATACAACGAAATACACGAATCTGCATACCTAACGCATCCACTAGCACATAATCAACGATGTACGCGAACAGAGAGAGATAGCAACCGAGAGAGAGGAAGAGAACATGCGCAGACGCACCTCCTAGAGCGGAGTGCTATGCCTGGCACGGCGAGAGAGGACAGAAGAGAGGAAGAAGAATGAGACGGACACTGTGACTTAGTTGTGATGATGCCGTTGAGTGTCTGCAGCTTGCCCACCATATGGCTGAGAGCAAGGGAGAACAGTACTACGTTTCCAGGCAATGAATGACGATCGTGAGACACTATGTCATTTTTTTAATTTTATTTTTTTATAATTTGTTAAATTTTCACAATAAAATGTCTACAAGTATGGCTCAAACTGAAAGCGAAAATACAAAATCAGCTTCAAAACTATAAAAATTATGTGAAGCATTTCAGGTAGCGAGTTTTTGTTTGGCGGGCTTGCTAGAGCTTCGTCAATAGCCGCCTCTATAGGTAGTCGCACGAGGAGATGGAGAAATGAAATGAAATGCTATATGAACACTTTACAAAAAGCCAAATTGATACAATCCGTGTGAACAGGATCCAATGCCTGGGTATAAATGAAAATGAAGCAAAGTAAAAAAATAAATAAAATAAAAAATCATCAGGAATGTGTTGCAGCACGCACTGTCCAGCTTCGTCAATGTTCAAGGATTTTCTGCATCGAGCGTTGCCTGAGAAGGTATCGCAGTGGCTCTTCATGAAGAGGTTTAGAGAGAGGGCGCCAGGGCTGCCTGCATACATGCATGCACAGACCAACGCATACCTAAAACACAAAGAGAGAGAGAAAGGGAGAAATTAAAGCGATAATTGCTTGCTCTTAGTTCATTAGGGGGGTTTATGCTAATGCTTTTTCTACAATCAAGTCTAGACTGTTGTAACAATTCTGGTTTGAGATTGAGAAGTTGAGCTGAGATTTTATGGCTTCTGCAGCAAACATATTTTATAGGAGGAGGGAGTGTTCCCAAATGTCTTTGCTTCCATCCTCTCTCCCTCCAGGCTCCACTTTTGACACGTTCAAAGAAGCCATATGAAGAGGCTGCATCCTTCTCAGCTTTACTGGCTTGCATCCTTCTCAGCTCACCTGCTTGAATTGCTGGTGTTCGTGTGGTGTTGTAGTATTCCATGTGAAGGGCTCACGAGCGCAAGAGAAAGTGGACGACGCAACACTGCAAAAGAGGGCAACTGCAAGTGAGCGAGGGAGCTTGATCAGGTAGACGAGGTGGTCAGCAGCTCAGGAGGATGACATTCAAAGGGCTGGCTACAGAGGCCGCAAGAGGAGAGCTGCCTGTCCGCAGGGGCTGGGTCCATTGTTTGGCGCCATACATAACACAAAAGTGGTGGGAAATGGTTAGCGTTCAGTACTGGGAGTGGGGTGTGGTAGCACTGAAGGCGGGTGTGCGAAGTCCAAGTGAGTTGGAGATAGAGGTTGTGGGCACCCCGAGGTCCTCACAACTACAGCCGCTGTCAGGAGTTTTTTGGAGCAAGGGATTGCGCATATGTACATACACATGCATGGTGCATCGAATAAAGGATTGCCCATTTTCCTTAGCCAGGTGGTTACGTGGGGCCCACATGTGTACAGGTAGGACACCATGTACATAGTGCATCGATTTTCACTATTACCAGTACCAGTGTGTTTTTTCTACAATAATGAGGAGTTGGTAGCGCGTAAAAATTCCCGAGGAAGCTATCTACGGGCCGACGAAATGAGGTAAGCAGGTGCGTCAGATGGCATCTAGTGGCGTCAGGAGGTCGAACGGGGTCAATATTTGCACGTGGATGAGTACAGGCACAATGTGGATGTTTTGTTGTGGTAATTACGCAGAAAGGTCATCATGAGGACCATCTTTTGGGGCCACTTCACGTGGTTGCAAGACGCATTATTGAAAAAAGCTGAGTGCCAGGTGTGCGGATGATGCAAAAAGGTGACAACTATGCACTGCGAGGTCAGTTTTTGGCCTGTTCGGGGTCCGTTTGAGGTCATCTAAAAGGCCAAGGGTGCCCAAGTAAAAATGCTAAGTGTGGGAACTGAAAAAATAGAGAGAAGACCAGAAAAAACGTGGAGAAGAGAGGAGGAACAGCTGCAACTGTGTTTTTGGAGCCTTTTTTGGCTCTAAACTGCCATCCGAGGTCGGATTTGAGCACTTTGACATTGTAGACTTGGGTTTTGGGCTGTTCCGGACGCGATGGAGCTGTCCATTTTGCCAAATTCCTCACTTCTTTTCTACTGTTTTTGCTGTGTAAGTTTCTCCTATGAGCGAAGCTTCTGCTCCAATTTGTGATTGTATCTGGCATCTTTTACCCATATTGTGTGAGCTATTTGCCCCATTGGTGTTGGCCCAAGCTCTATTGTATCTAAACATCAGAAATTCTCCTCTTTTGAGCTGAGTTTTTTTGGGTGTGTGTGTGTGTGTGAGTGTCTCTGTGTGGAGTGGGTAAACGGATAGTCTCTCTCCTCTCACTCCATCGGTGTGTTCCCTGTCTCGACTATGTGGATTGTGTAAGCCGAGTGGTGCCCCATAGTGTGTGTGTGTGTATCTTCCCAAGAGTGTGTGTCGGGTTGTTATAGAGGCATTCTGTGTGTTTCCATCCCGCTCACATTCTTTTGGCGCCCCCACGGAGGATCTTCTTCGAGTACCTTCTACTTCAAGCTTCAAGCTTCGAGATTCGGGATTACAGATTACATGTTATAGGTTACAGGTTACAGGGACAGGTACAGGTACATGTGATTCACACAGGTACAGGTAGCTGGAGTACAGTGATATATCGACAGTGGAGTCACTTGCAATTGTTGTGGGTATGCATCATTTGGCGCCTGTTTGAGCGCATTGTCTGCTGGATTGTACGTTACTTGTGGAAACTGCCATTGTACGCCTTTGTGGAGCCATACTTGGTTTTATTTGGCAGTCCCAGCCATTTCTGAGACTTGGTCTGGACGATAGTCATTTCTGAGACTTGACTATACGCGATTTGCATTAGCCTTCGTGTGAGGGTCGATAGCGTGAGGTTTTATTGAGCTGAGGGATTCTCAAATGTGGAGATCCTTTCGGTGATACAGGTAGCTGGAGCACCCTTTTCGTGACCTCACCATAGGCTATGTACTAGTGAGTCCTATTTGATGCTCGGGGTCTATCGTTGACAGTTTATGCATACATATACATTCTATATTTTGGGTTCACACTGCTCTACTTCTGGGGAAACTCTACCAAAATTTTTCCAAATTGTGATGGCTGTTTTTTTGGTCTTTTGAGCCATTTATGCTGTTATGCTGTTGAAATTTTGGCGAAATCAGAGGATAAGACAGGTGTGCTTTCTTGGGAGCTTCATGGTTGGCTTTAATGGATGATCAAAATGGACCTCAGTTCACTCCTTTTCATTTAACACAGAGAATCCAGATAAATGTTCATGTGTCCAGGAAGATTTTTTTCCAGCAGCGCATAGTCTTTATGTTCGGGCCAAGAAGATTAAGAAAGATCCTGGAATGTCCTTTGCCTGTTGTAATTCCGATGATCAACTATGAAAACTCATTTGATGTGCATGTGTTTGTCCTTATCTAAAGTTGAGCTCCATTGAAGTTTATGGGGAACTGAGTCAGTAAAAAATTTTGGGTTCTTGTACGTGTGTTCGAAGGGGTTCTCAAAGCATCGTAGCTTGGGTAGCCATGGCTTTCTCTTATCCGGAGTTGCATGGAAGAAGTGATGAAGATGTGGAAGACTTTTTGGAAAAGATGGAGGTTGTCTGTATTAGCAACTAGATTCATGACCCGACGCAGATGTTACGTCTTCTCCAAATTTGTTTGAAGAGTGATGCACGAGTTTGGTCCAAACCATTTGAAGAGGAGTTGTGTGTGGCTGATCCACCTGTAAGATTGAGTTGGGAGAATCTAAGGCATGGATTGGAAGTGGAGTTTGTGAAGATAGAAGATCCTGACAAAGTGTGGCAAGAAGTACAAGGTTTGGTGCAGAAGGAAGGTGAGCCAGTAGATACGTACATACGTAAGTTCTCATTGGCATGGGAGCGAATGTGCAAGGCCTTAGCACCACAAGTACCCCCGCCTGACATGATGAAGAAGGACAGGTTCTTGGCTGGTCTTTGGGAGAATATACGTTGGAGAGTGGAGCTAAAGAAGCCTAGGACATATGAAGATGCATTGGAGGTACCAAGGAACAAAGAGTGGAAGCTGAGGAAAATGAGCCAGCTAGGGGTAGAGTCTTTGCCCATGAGGTCTGAATTTCAGCCTATAGAGTCTTTACAAGGTCGCATGCCAGAGGTTCATCATGAACCAATGGTTGCTGTTACTCCTCAGGTTATGCCAGCAGTGGTCACTACAGCAGTGCAAGATGATGGGCTAAGGCAAGACATGAGGCAAGTGGTAGATTTGATGTAGAATCTCAGCCTAAACATGCTAGGTCAAGTGGGAAATAATCAAGGTTGAGGGAGGTTTGCAAATCAGCCAGGAGGTGAGGAAAGACCCAGGAATGGTGGTGGACAAAGCAATGGCAGGTTCTGGAGGCAGACGCCCACATGTTATAATTGTGGAGAGTTGGGCTATATCAGTCCACAATGTGATAAGCCACCAAGGATGGGGGGAGACATGTATCCATTGCCAAGAAAAGTGCTAACTAGGTCGAATGATTATGGCATCGAAATTAAGGGAGATGAAGGAACCAGTGGATTAACCCAGGAGAAAAAGGGAAAGACAAAAGTGCTAAGTGTAGTCACCTTGGAGAATGCATCAAAGCTAGAGGATACATTAGTGATGCCTATTGGGAAGAGGACCACAGAGGAAAAGGAAGGAAGAAGTGCCCCAGGTCCTAGCAAGAAGAAGGGAAAGAGCCATGAAGGTGAGGATGTCAAGGCCAAGAGAAAAAGGAGGGCTCGTCGCAAGTTTCATGTTTCAGATTTTCCACTAGGGGATGGGCAATTAAGCTATGACATGAAGGAGGATCTGACAAGTAGGAAAGCCGATGTTACTTTTGGGCAGCTTATAGAGATGGTGCCTAAGCTAAAGCGACAGTGGAAGAGGATGGTTAACCCAATGGAGAAAGAGCCAGAGAGAGGTTCGGTGAAGGTGTTGGCGATGGACGAGCTACCAGACATTTGTCCAATAGTAGATGTGTGGCACAAAAGGAAAAATTTGGGACAAGGTTATGTGGATGGTGGAGCCCAAATATGTGTCATAACACACTCATGCGTTGAGAAGATGGGTCTTACAGTGTCTGGGGTGTCAGGTTTCTGGATCAGATTGGCAAACCATCAGAAAGTAAAATGTTTGGGTGTTGTAAAGAGCTTAGAAGTGGAAGCATATGATGCAAAGGCAGTGGTTGATTTTCATGTGATGCCAGTGGGGTTGGGAGCATATCCTATTATACTGGGTAGACCATGGTTACGTGCAATGGGAGCTGTTCAAGATTGGCGACGTGGTACTATTAGCCTCTATGGAAAGACAGGTGCCAAGAAGCTATACAATATAGACACGAGGAAACGATTGGAGGAACTTTATGAAGATGAATACGAGTCTAGTGATGAAGACTATTCCACAGTGACAGATAAGGACAGTGATAGCACTACAAGCAATGATGAGGATGTTGATGTTGCATTTGTTTTGATGGACAAAGAAATCCACGAGTCTGGTTTAGTTGCATTTGCAAATGAGGTTGAAGATGAAAGTGAAGGGCCTTATGAAGTGATTGAAGGGCTGATGCAAACCAAGGTTGAGTTGTCAAAGAAGCAGGAATTGATGACACAAATGATCAGTGGAGACCTCTCAGCTATGGAGAAGGAGATATATTTGCACATGCTAGCTAGTTTTCCTGATTTGTTCATTACTTCATATGAAGAGATCAGAGGGTTCAAGGGCCAAGAGATGCATATAGAGCTGAAAGAAGGTGCTAAGCCAGTGCGGCAAAGGCTAAGAAGGATGGGTAAAGAGAAAATGGAAGCCTTGCGAGAAGAGGTGGACAAGTTATTGAAGGCAGGGTTCATAGTCCCTGTGGAGACCACAGAATGGGTGAGTCCAGTAGTAGTCAGCCTAAAGAAGGATGGAAAGTGGAGGATTTGTGTAGATTTTAAACCCTGAAATGCAGCCACTAAGAAGAACCCATATCCTCTTCCATTCATTGATCAGATCTTGGATTCAGTGGCAGGTTATGAGAGGTACAGTGTGTGTGATGGTTTCTCAGGCTATTTTCAATTGAAGATTGCTCGTAAAGACCGCACAAAGACAACTTTTATTACGCCATGGGGCTGCTATTGCTACACGGTATTGCCATTTGGGTTGTCAAATGGACCATCTTTCTATCAAGAGAGAGCAAATTGGGTATTGGAACCTTTCATTGGTAGTTGTGTTAAAGCGTTTATGGATGACTTCTGTGTATACAGCAGTAGGGCTGAGCACCATGAGAAGTTGAAAATGGTATTGGCTCGATATGATGAATGTGGAGGACAACTAAATCCCAAGAAATGTCATCTAGCACAGCCAAGGGTGAAGTTATTGGGCCATATGGTGTCAGAAAATGGCATTGAGGCTGATCCAGATAAGGTTAAGTCTATTATTCTTCTTCCATCACCTACGAGTACGAAGCAATTGGAAACCTTTATACACAAAGTGAAGTACATGGCACGGTTTATTTTATTGTCTTCGCAGCTTCTCTATCCATTACAGCAAGTGGCAAAGCATGATCCATTGCAATGGGATGACAAGTGTGAAGAAGTGTTTCAAGAGGTGAAAGAGGTGTTAGGGGGGTTGTCAGCCATGCAGGCTCCTGATTGGGAGAAAGTGTTTTATGTAAATCCATCAGTAGGGGATGATGCCATTGGAGGCCATGCTATTGCAAAAGGGGAAGGGCAGCCATTATATGAGGCCAGTGTATTGTGCAAGCCGAGTGAAGTTGGTAGCGGAGATAAAGTTCTCGGAAGTAGAGCTAGTGATGGCTAATGTAATATTTGCTTGTCGACGATTTCGTCATTACTTGCTACCACGACCTTTTGTTTTCTTGACGAGTTATGCCTTTTTGCCACAGTTAACTAATGGCACTAACATGTCAAATGTGGTGAAGAAATGGGTAATTGAGATGCAAGAGTTTGAGTTCTCTTTTCTAGTGGAAGACAATACAAGGGCTACCGTAGCTGATTTGTTGACCTACAAGGAGAATGCCCTTATTGTTAAGGAAGAGGTGGTGAGAAAGGTAGTTGAAGAAGTGCCACGGATCAACAATGCACATGTTTTGTTCTTTGATGGCTCATACAGAAAGAGCCATGATGCAGCTTCAGGGGGTATAGCACTTTATGATCCAGAGGGGAAGCTAGTATGCAAGAGAGGGTTCAAATTGGATGCTCATAGTAACAATGAGGCTGAATATGCTACATTGGAAGCTGGATTACACATTTTGTTTGAAGCATGGGGTTAGAAGGTTGAGCATAAAAGGTGATGCCTTGTTAGTTGTGAAGCAAGTGTTGGGTGTGTGGAAGAGCAAGAACACCTCATTGAAGGAAATGTGCTTCAGAATTAAAGGCCCGTTAAAAAAGTTTGAGGCATGGAGCATCAGACACATTGAACGTGCTCTAAATGGAGAGGCACATGAAGCAACTCAAAGCATGATTGGGGAGCTATTTGTGTTGAGGACCAATTTACCTCTTTATCATGGCCGAGAAAGTTTGGCTCAAGAAGAGGAGTTTTTGCTAAGAGGAATCATTCCGAAGGAGATTCAGAAGTCTAAGAAGTATGGTTTTGTGCGTAGAGCATACAGGTACAAATTGATTGGTGATGTCTTATACATGAAAGGGGCTGATCTCGTGTTGAGACGTGTACCTTGGAGGGAGGAGCTTTACAGATTGTTGGAAGAGAATCATGAAGGCGCATGTGGCGGCCATTTTGCTCTAAATATCACCTTTCATAAGATCTTGCAAGAGGTCTATGTATGGCCCAGTTTGCACAAGGATGTTCACCATTGGTGTAGGTCTTGCAATAGGTGTCAAGCATTTGGGAAGAGAGTGTTGAAGCCAGAGCTACGAAAAACCATTATGGCGTTTGATGTGTTTGAAAAGTGGGGGATTGATGCAATAGGCCCATTACCTATCACAAGCAGGGGCAAAAGCTATATTTTGACTGCAATGGACTATCTCTCTAGATGGGCAGAGGCTATAGCAGTAAAACAGATCACTGCAAAGAATGTGGGAAAATTTGTGTACGATGAAATATGTTGCAAGTTTGGGGTGCCATTGGAGCTACTTTCGGATAAGGGGCCAGGATTTAGAGCTAAACTGCTAGACTTTTTACGCGCGAAGATGAAGATTAGGCACCAACATACCACTCCTTATTATCCGCAGTGTAATGGCTTAAATGAGAGATTCAATGGTGAGTTGGTACAGATTCTTTCGAAAGTGACAGAGCACCAAGGAAAGAATTGGGATTTGGAATTGCCTAGTGCATTATGGGCTTACCGTACTTCGGTGAAGACATGTACAGGGTTTACGCCATTTCATTTGGTGTATGGAAAGGAAGCGCTATTGCCTGTGGAAGTAGAGTTGCCTGTTGTCAAGATGTTAGAGAAGTTTCTTGGGCCGCCTAGTGATGCATTCAAAGAGAGGCTCTTGCAGTTACAAGAGGTTCAGTTGGATAGGATGAGCGCATTGGAGCATTATGGACAGATGCAGGATAAGACTTTGGCAAAGATAAATGAAAAGGTCAAAATTAAGGGTATCAAGAAGCATGACTTGGTTTTGCGCTACAACAATAAGCTGGACAACACCTTCCAAAAGAAGTTTCAAATTAAGTGGGAAGGCCCTTTCAAGGTAGTAGAGTGTTTTCCGAATGGTACATATCAATTGGCTAACCTGGATGGGGTTCTACATAAGTCAAGGGTAAATGGATTGCGTCTTAAATTGTATCATGCCAGGTTAATGATGGTGGAGCAAGATGAGCTGTGTGTGGATCAAGCAGTGTTGGTGAAAGATGAGGAGACTTGTGACGCTGCGAGTCTCATATCGCTTTTTGCTGCTGTTGATCATGAATGATCTAGCAGGCTAGGGGATGGGAAAATTATGTCAGGAGTTTTTTGGAGCAAGGGATTGCACATATGTACATACACATGTATGGTGCATCGAATAAAGGATTGCCCATTTTCCTTAGCCAGGTGGTTACGTGGGGCCCACATGTGTACAGGTAGGACACCATGTACATAGTGCATCGATTTTCACTATTACCAATACCAGTGTGTTTTTTCTACAATAATGAGGAGTTGGTAGCGCATAAAACTTCTCGAGGAAGCTATCTGCGGGCCGATGACATGAGGTAAGCAGGTGCGTCAGATGGCATCTAGTGGCGTCAGGAGGTCGAACGGGCTCAATATTTGCACGTGGATGAGTACGGACACAACGTGGATGTTTTCTTGTGGTAATTATGCAGAAAGGTCATCATGAGGACCATCTTTTGGGGCCACTTCACGTGGTTGCAAAATGCATTATTGAAAAAAGCTGAGTGCCAGATGTGCGGATGATGCAAAAAGGTGAACAACTATGCACTGCGAGGTCGCGGTTTTTGGCCTGTTCGGGGTCCGTTTGAGGTCATCTAAAAGGCCAAGGGTGCCCAAGTAAAAACGCTAAGTGTGGGAACTGAAAAAATAGAGAGAAGACCAGAAAAAACGTGGAGAAGAGAGGAGGAACAGCAGCAACTGTGTTTTTAGGGTTTTTGGAGCCTGTTTTGGTCTTAAACTGCTCATCCGAGGTCGGATTTGAGCACTTTGACATTGTAGACTGGGGTTTTGGGACGTTCCAGACGCGATGGCGCTGTCCATTTTGCCAAATTCCTCACTCCTTTTCTACTATTTTTGCTGTGTATGTTTCTCCTATGAGCAAAGCTTCTGCTCCAATTTGTGATTGTATCTGGCATCTTTTACCCATATTGTGTGAGCTATTTGCCCCATTGGTGTTGGCCCAAGCTCTATTGTATCTAAACATCAGAAATTCTCCTCTTTTGAGCTGAGTTTTTTTGGGTGTGTGTGTGAGTGTCTCTGTGTGGAGTGGGTAAACGGATAGTCTCTCTCCTCTCACTCCATCGGTGTGTTCCCTGTCTCGACTAGGTGGATTGTGTAAGCCGAGTGGTGCCCCATAGTGTGTGTGTGTATCTTCTCAAGAGTGTGTGTCGGGTTGTTATAGAGGCGTTCTCTGTGTTTCCATCCCGCTCACACCGCCATTGATTGCTCGGTGGTTGACGCCATGCAGGCCCAAAGGTTGGCGGCAACTGAGAGAGAAAGAGAGAGAGAGCGAGCGAGTTGCATACTTTGGAGAGAGGGAGAGAGAGTTTTCATGGCGGCTGGGTGGTGCAGTTTGTGAAAGGGCCATGTAGAACTCTTTGGCATGAAACCAGTAAATGATGCAGCTTTGGTAGGTGCTGTCATCGACGGGTGACTGAGAGAGAGAGAGAGAGAGAGAGAGAGAGAGAGAGAGAGAGAGAGAGAGAGAGAGAGAGAGAGAGAGAGAGAGAGAGAGAGAGAGAGAGAGAAGGATTTTTGATTGCTCACGACTTGCATGGGAGAGTTTAGAGAGACCGACAGTGGGCCAAAGAGAGAGAGAAAGAGAAGCGCTGCATGAAGTTGGAGGAATCAGTGAGTAAGATTTGGTTTGCCATGAGAGAGAGAGTCACGATTGTGGAGAGAGATAGAGAGAGTGACTCTGTTGCGGTTGGTGTCGAATGAGCTGCTGGGCCTGCAGCTGCACCTTCACCTGCTTCTGATGGCGCTACTACCATTCATCAGGCCTACTGCCGTGCAAGGTTGTTGCTCCTAGAGTGCTACTGATTTCGCTCAGGCTGAGGCTTCGGTCGCCAGTCTAGATCGATTATTTGGAGTTGCTTTACACAATTAAGAGTCAAGATCAATAATCTTGGGGGCGTTTTCCATGGTGCTCTACTAATTTTGATTGCGGACAGTAATCACTACCGTGTTGACAATGGTAATCACTACCTTGATGGCAGTAATCTTCTACATGTATCCCGATATCCCCTTGTGTATAATTGAGCTTGAGATTAACACTCGGCGGATAGTTCTGTGAGCTCTCTCAACATGGCATATATACAGTATTGAAAATTTCTCTTCTTCTTCTGCTTCTTCTAGTGCTATATACAATAAAATCCTATTTCCTATTTTGCCATGATCATATCGGGCTCCCTTGCACTCATCTTCGCTTCACTCTCACAAACGGTTTATCATGGTTACTTTAAATTAAAGCCTCAAACTGATCACCATGCCATGCAACTACATATGCACTCTAATGCTTAAAATATCATGATTCAAACTATCCTATTCGTATTGCTTTTCCTCATCACAATTTGATAAAAGATTATCCTTAATGTACCCAAAAATATCAAAGATTTTCCAAAAAATATGTCAATCAAGATAAAATCAAATGAAGCTAATTAGAGTTGTACAATAACTTGGATACCGCATTCAAAACTTCAATGACTGGTTGTTACCAAGAGTGTAACCTTGGCTCTGATACCACTGCTACAAACGGGAGCGTGGCTGCCCTGCAAAGTACTCACAATAGCGCAATACAGACCATAAAAACGATAAATCGACATACCTGAATCATCGCATACACACATGATCGATCTCAACACAAACATAGAGAGAAAGAGAACAAAATAGAGGGAGGGAGAACATGCAAGCGCACCTCCGAGAGAGGAGTGCTACGCTGGTACGGCGAGAGAGAAGAGAGGAGAAGGGAGAAGAAAGACACAAACACTGGGTGCAATCTCTCCCTGTGCAAGAGTGACCATTTCCCTCTTGCACGTATTTAATTTATAGATTCTTGAATGGTCAAAGTGAGTACAAACTGGCCGGCCGGTCATAAATGGCCAAAGCTCATAAAGAGCACTTGAATAATCAAATATACATAAAATATAATATCGTTCTGCATAATCCATTATCTGCTAATGCTTTTGCCACCTTTCAGCTGTAATAAATGGATAAATATCAATTCCATAACAATAGCCAACAGTGCTTGAAGCACATATACACTTTGGACTTAGCTTTAAGTGGATACACCCATGCATGCCAGGAGTAATCATCAATGAAAGTCACACAAAGTAAATGTAATTGCCTAATGATGGTGTTTGTCAGGACAAGGGCAAGGCCAGAGAGTCTTGGACTGGTTGGGCCAAGGGCCGGACTAGGCAATGTGGAAAGGGAATCGAGCTAGGGCAAAGGGGCTAGGAGCTTAGCCTATATAGTGGGAGGTGGATTCCAGGCTCTAGTCTCCCCTAGTCTTTACACAGGTATCAAGAGCAAGGTTATTCTAGGCAAGAGGGGTGGGTCGTGGACCACGGCTTTTGGTTAAGCATGCACATGCAAAGGGAGAAGGAGGCGGGCATGGCCGCTGGCTAAGAAAAAAAGAAAACACCCTCAAGGGCGTGTGCAGGCAACCTTTGGCACGGAGAATACCATAGAGGTCGACCATGACAAAAGCGGCGCGTTTTAGCCGGCTTGGATCGCGTTGGCCTGCTGAGGCGAACTCGACACAGGGCCGAGCCCCCCCAGCAATGCCGAGCAAGATACCTCTCTCCCCTGCTCGTTCTTGTCGCCGACAGAGCGCTGCAATTAAGCTTTTTTCCACACTACGGGCGCCCAAAACCCTTAGGGTTATTGGACAACAATTTTTTTTTGAAGCTTAAGGGTGGGTACCCACAGTAGGGTTCTTCCCCTTTGCTCGTGAGCGGTTGAGATTGTTTCCCAGACACCATACGTTCTTGGTAATGTCATGAGGGTGCAGAACTGCAACTATTTGCATTGAAACCTTCCGCCAACTGAGTCAAATCTCATTGGTGCCCTTGAACGGGTGAATTTACCATTCACTAAAGCTTGGACTACCAACAAAATTCCCGGTTGCTTCAAGCCTGGAGCACGAACGCAATTAGCACGGCTAATTACTGGTGGTGGTACATCCTACGTCTACGGGATTCTTTCTCGATAATTACCGGCTACGGTACATCCTACATCTACGGGACACCTTCTCGACTCTAGGTATTTTTCCTTCTGTTCCTCTCACTGCACAGTGTTTCCATGGACTCATTTATTAATATGAATTTTAATTTCGAGCATCAAACGCCTGATCCTGCTTGTGATGGCTTGCGGCCGGATGCTCTCACGGAGAGTGCCCGCGACGCTACGATGGGTGATGACGCATATGAACTGCTTGATATTCAAGAATTTTGTGCACTTCAGACACACATATTAGTCATGGAAGGAAATTTTGCATCTTATACATTAGTGATACAACTTACACAGAAGCAGGCCAAGGGCCCTATTGCCACACACATACATGAGCACCCTTCTGATCATGGACAAGGTCCATCTCCAGATTCTTTGCACACTCTCACTGCAAAGGAGGTGGATGAATTGTTGAAAAACACCAAACCACCAACTTTTAAGGGAGAAGATCGAGATCGCAATAAGGATGCAGTAAATATCTTTCTCAGCAAGTGGGATGGAATTCACGCCTTACGGCATACTTCAGACGCAGTCAGAGCACTACCCCAGGGGATTCACCATCAAAAACTTAATGCACCATGTAAGTGCAAGGGAGGGAGTTTTTTTTACAAGTTACATAAGCGTATAAGTTAGGGGCAGGCCCCCAATAATTTATCTCCCAAGCTTAAATCCAGCAAATCATTGGTTAGTGGCAAATTGTATTCTTTAAACGACATCCAGTAATCCAATTAGCCATTGGTTCACCATCTAGGGTGGACAATTTTACTACTCCACTTGGAGATACATCTTCAATGATAAATGGTCCGTTTTCCTTTTTCTTAAACTTGGGAATGTGTTGCTTATGGGAATAGACTAGAACTAAGTCCCCTTTCTTGAAGATTTTGGTGATTAAGTGGGAATCAAAAAACTGTTTTTGTTTTTGCTTTTGTGCATAGATATGAGCTACAACAGTTAACCTTTGCTCGTCTAGCTTTTCCAAATCTTCGAGTCTTTCTGACAATTCATGTCCAGTCCACTCAAGATTTTGTGCTACCCTTAATGTCGGCAATAGAAATTCTATTGGAAGTATGGCATCAAGACCATAAACAAGGTTAAAGGGTGTAGCATTTAGAGCTATTTTGAATGAAACTCGATAAGCCAATAGAGCAGCATGGAGATTCATTTCCCAGTCTGTCCTTCGTGAACTAACCACTTCAGTCAGCACTGAGCTAAGAATTTTATTCGTATGCTTAGCTTGTTCGTTTGCTTGTGGGTGATAGGGAGGTGATTTGTTATGGATGACCATAAAATCATTAAGCAAATACTCTATTACCTCATTGAGGAAATGAGTTCCCCGATCACTGACAATCTCTATTGCCAGTCCATATCTCGTGAATACATACTCATATAAGAATGCAGCAGTGGTTCTCGCATCATTCTTTTGAGTTGCTTTAGCCTCGACCCACTTTGTCAAATAGTCCGTAGCTACAATGATATATTGAGCTTAGGATTTATAAGCAGGTGGCTGTATCGGTCCAACAAAATCTATACCCTATTTTGCGAAAGCTCTAGCCCCCATCATTGGTCTTAAGGGCATGCTATCTATCCGTGTTGGCATTTTTGCTCGTTGACAAGCATCACATCTTTGAACATATTCTTTAGCATCTGCAAAAAGTGTTGGCCACCATATGCCTGCCATCAATATTGCTCTTGCGGTGGTCTCACTGAAAAGTGACCTCCAGCTAATCCAGCATGTGCTTGTTCTATAATCGGAATATACTCGTTTTCATTTGCAAAAAGACGCAAATGTTGATCTTTACCTCTCCGATACAATTGGTTCCCAATAAGAGCATTTTCCAATTGAAAACTCTTGCTTCAGTTTTCAATTTCTTTCTGACGACGTTTACTCATATCCTCAGGAAATGTTCGGCTTGATAAGTAAGTAACCAGATGATTACTCCACTTAGGAATATGTGACATGTATAACAATGTTACATGAGGAATGGGTGTTTGTTTTTGACATTGAGTGCAATCCTTTACAAAAGATCTAACATCTCTCCTCATAGTCGGCCAAAATACTCCAAGTCTCAAGATTCTTTGCATAGTTTGGTCTTCCGCAAAGTGAAGTCCTACTATGGTAACATGTGCTTGACTTAGGTACTGTTATTTTTCTTCAGGGTTAACACATAAGAGAAATACTCCATCGTGATTTCTTTTGTATAGCCTTCCAGCTAGTAATTGATACATAGCCGATTGCTTGATTAATCCGATTGTGATAGGAAGTGGTATTTGCGAATCCACTCGAGCTATTGCCATTAATGACACAATGTTTTCCAACCATCTAGGTATCATTTCTACGGAGAACAAATAGGCATCTGGTAAATCATCGTCTACCCCTTTATGTGATTCTCTTGAAACAATCCTTGAGAAATGATCTGCTCGTTGATGTGTAGTGCCTTTTTTTACAACCACAGTGAAATCAAATTCGAGGAGAATGATGAACCATCTCACTATTCTCCCTATGTTGCATGGCTTGTTAACGAAATACAACAAATCTTGGTGACCCACAAAGAACACAAACTTGTTGGCTAATAGGTAATGTCTATACTTTTTAACGGCATAGATTTTTTTCTTGATTTCTGGTTTGGAAAGTCAAAAAACTTTTCCTCCCCTCCTTTTAAGAGTAACTTAGCTCTCGTATGCTCTTTTTCTGACCCCGAATCTTTAGAGGTAGCTGAGTGTTCATCTAACTCATCAGTTGCATCGTAATAGAGGTCTGAAAAGACTTGTTGAGCTTTCATTAAGTCCTTGGGTTCCTCATCTTTGTTTTCAATATTGAGGATTGAAATCATTTGGATGGGAATTATGTCATAGCCATCCTCATTGCAAAATTGAGTAGGCATAGATGTATTCACACATACATCCATTGTCGCTAAAATTTGAGTCCACTCGAATGGCTCAAATAAATGTTTTGGAAAGGGTTCAGGTACGTAGGCTTCGTCTGTGCAGTCCCTTTCTAGGATACATTCTTCTCGTCTTAAGCTTCCATTTTTTGAAGCTCCACACATCCAAATAGGAGTGTCTTTGTTTAACCAGGATGGGAGTTTGGTTTCAGCCGAAGAGACTAAATCAAACTCTTGGATGGGTGTTTTTAAGACATCTCTATAAGTGTATATTTTAGATTGACTCTTGTTATAGATCCCACTTGCTTCAAGTACGAATGATTGTTTTCCCAATCTTGGATAAGCTGTACCTGTCGCATGAAAGGTCTTCCCAATATGATTTCATAGTTGAGTTTTTTCCCAAAGTCTACTATGGAGAACATGTGTTGATATTCAATTTCACAAGAATTAACTTTCACTTTCTCAAGCAGCCCTAAGGGTCTCTCAATGTGTCCGTCTGCCAACTGCAATTTCATTCGAGTTTGTCTAATGGCTGACTGTCCCTAGGATTCCCATAATGCTTTAGTGGCTATGGCTATGCCAGCTGCACTATCCAGTATCGCCATGGTTTCAATGTCATTATATTTCACTGGGAGGGTGGTGTTTCCTTCTTCCCCTTCATAATATTCTTCGACCTTGTTCATAAGAACTGATCGAATCTCTTTGTTTTCCATTTTATTTTTCAACTTTCCCAAATTCTTCAAGATTAATTCTGTTATCCCCACCTTCTCTAGGGTTTTCTGTAAATCACTCCACAAGTGTGGTCCGAGTTTTAGCAGTTCTTCCAAGGTAAGAGTGCATTGGATGGGTGTAGACATGATTGAATGAATGTTGTCTACTTCTAGGGTCTGTTCAGCTCTTTTCACTTGAGTGGTCTTGCACACGATGGATTCATTTTCGTTGTCTCCCAAGTAAGAAGGTAATGTTTTTAATGTCAATGGTTTTGACATTCTTGAAGCTTCCGATCCGCAATCCCCGTACAAGGATTGTAAATCCATGTTCATATCAGAAGGTAGGTTATCCAACCAGACTTCCTCTATAGGAGCTAACTTTAGAGTTAGGCTCCCATCATTGATCTCTCTTACTTTTTCCCATAAATGTCCTGGCCAGTCTTCCTCTACGAATGGAATTTCATCTAAGGCATCTTTGCTGTCAGGCACTATGAGCTCTGGTTTGTTTGTTTCACGGTGGGGTTCTGCCACCACATCGGATTTTTCTTTCATTTCTTTTATCACAAGCTCTTCAGGTTTTGCAATAATTTCAAGCTTGGGCTTTTGTTTTTCCAGCATTTCTTGAGTGATTCTTACCAAATTTTGATAAGCCTCCAACTTTGCTGCTTCCATGTCTAGAGATGGATAATTTTTCTATTTGTTTTCCATGTTTTGGCCTGCTTTAAGTCCTGCTTGGTAGGCTTCCAAGGCGGCATTAATAGTCTCAAAAATTTTATCAACCAGAATGGATCCTCCAGATTTCACGGTTGTTTTCTTGAATTCACTGCCAATTTCTTTCAACTTGTCCTGGACTAGCTTCCTTGCTTTCTCCTCGATTTCAACCTGTTGTTTTTGTTTTCTCATCTCATATCTTTTGCTTCTACTCCATTTGATTCTTTGAGAAGAAACTTTCGTATATTTTGAATCATTAGAGGAGTTGTGTTTCTTTTTCTTTGCCTGGGCTCTAGTGATTACCTTGATTGGAAAAATCGGTTCACTCTTTGATGAGCTACTATGCATTACTTGGACTACGTTTACTACGGTTTTTTCCTTGTTCAAAGGATTTTTAGGACAATTTTTCGAAAAGTGTCCTCCCTTTTTGCAACATTGTATGCAATAGGCTTCAATTGGTTTGAGGTTTTTGTCAAGCTCTGAACATTCGTTTTTCCATCAGCACCACAGTTATGACAGTTTCCTGTTCTAAGCTTCATCATGGGTCTTTCCATGGGAGGTCTGACACCTTGATTAGCTACATAATACATTGGTGCTAGCTCTGGTGGAGCATAAGTTACGGTTTCTTCCATTGGTGGTGAATGTGGATTACACCAATCTCCTTCTACCATTACTGTAGATGGACTAGGCTCTGTATAGGGTGTAACAAGCATTAATGCTTGTTCATCTATGACTCCTTCAAAGTGCATGTACTTTACAGGCACTGCATTATGTCCTGGATACGGAGGACATTGGTGCTAGCTACATAATACATTGGTGCTAGCTCTGGTGGAGCATAAGTCACGGTTTCTTCCATTGGTGGTGAATGTGGATTATACCAATCTCCTTCTACCATTACTGTAGATGGACTAGGCTTTGTATAGGGTGTAACAAGCATTAATGCTTGTTCATCTATGACTCCTTCAAAGTGCATGTACTTTACAGGCACTGCATTATGTCCTGGATACGGAGGTTGTTGTCCCAATACAAGTCGAGGTCTTTCCATACCCATTGGTGGTCTTTGAGCTTGGGCCATATTAGGCTGATATCTGTACATGGGTTGTCCTTGTGGCCTCATGGGCACGTACTGAACATTCCCATCATACTTTGGTCTAAAGTAG
This sequence comes from Adiantum capillus-veneris, assembly GCF_014529385.1. Lineage (NCBI taxonomy): Eukaryota > Viridiplantae > Streptophyta > Polypodiopsida > Polypodiales > Pteridaceae > Adiantum > Adiantum capillus-veneris. Next base: position 53,333,842 of record NC_140933.1, read on the forward strand.
CACTCATGGGTCTCATGGTTGGTCAATTTACCCTTGATTGCACACCATTTTTGTGGCCTAATTGGTTGTCCATGTGGAGGTATCCCTTGTCCTGGTCCTCTCATAGGTGCTTTTTGCATGTTGTTAATCATGTCGTTCATCCTTTTGAGCATATCTTCTATGGCTGAGAATGGTGCCGTAGCAGCCGTTCCCACTTGTGCTGGTTTTGTGGATGCTGTATTTTGCTTTGGTTATCCTTAGGGACATCTTCTTTGTTGAAAATCTCACAATTATCTTCAGGTCAATAGCATCAGACACACACGCTTCTAGGGTTGTATGCTTTTTACTATAGAGTATAGCATGAAGTTCTTTGTTTAGCAGTCTCTCCAGAAACAAAGATACAAGTCGTTCTTCTACAGATATCTCCATCTCTGGGCATTTGGAAATGTATTATTTCATTCGAGTTGCACAATCCCTAACAGACTCACCATGCTTCTATTTAAAGCTGTAGATTTGAGCTACTGTATTATGTTTGATCCCCGTTTTGAAGCAAGCAGCTACAAATCCTTGAGCTAATGTGTTCAAGTCCATGATTGACCTTGGTGGAATGTTTTGGAACCATGTCAATGCTTTTCCTTCTAATGTTATTCCAAACCCCTCGAATTGAGTATGAAAATCGAATATACTCTCTGCTCTTAGCACTTGCTTAAAGCTTGCTAAGTGGTCATATAGATCCCCTGATCCACTGTATTTTCTGACCCATTTTTAAAAATCAGCTAGTTTGACGTGTCTGTCTGGTTCAACTCTAGGTCTTCTGGGAGTTGGTCCTGTTCCGAGTCCTTCAAACTAGCCTGTTGGAAATAGTGACTCATGTAGCCCTGGACTGGCCTTAGTGTCACCCGGTTTTCTACGTGATGAGGTGGTTTCTGGTTTCTTCACATTACTCTCTGATGATCTCTCACGGTGTTCATCCCTTGGAATTGTTTCTAGTTCTTGTCCCAATATCCAATCCCGTATGGAATACCCTTGGTATTTGGTTTGTTCTACCTCCTAAAAGTCATCATAACAAAGTTGTTGTTATAACAATCCCTAAATAGGTAGGTTGGTAGGTCTTCTTATCCCTTATCTTTGATCTTGAAGATATAGATGATCTTTATGGCCAGTAATTGTCCTCGTTTGGCATGAGAAGTCCACAAAAACTGTTCCGAGTCCTTCAAACCAGTCAGTTGGAAATAGTGACTCATGTAGCCCTGGACTAACCTTAGTGTCACCCGGTTTTCTACGTGATGAGGTGGTTTCTCGTTTCTTCACATAACTCTCTTGATGATCTTTCACGGTGTTCATCCCTTGGAATTGTTTCTAGTTCTTGTCCCAATATCGAATCCCGTATGGAATACCCTTGGTATTTGGTTTGTTCTACCTCCTAAAAGTCATCATAACAAAGTTGTTGTTATAACAATCCCTAAATAGATAGGTTGGTAGGTCTGCTTATCCCTTATCTTTGATCTTGAAGATATAGATGATCTTTATGGCCATTAATTGTCCTCGTTTGGCATGAGAAGTCCACAAAAGATCTTTTATGTTTCTATCTTCCCAACAACAGACTTTGATCCTAGGATTATCCGTACTAAGCCGTTTCAAAAGCTTCAAGTCTACGTGATCGTATCCCTCGAATTCTAAAGTTGGTGGTCCTTCTTTTGCTGACATGTCCGGGATTATGGTGTTTACTTCTAGCTCCCATTTGTCTATCACTCGAGCTAGACCCAAACCCACTACCACTGCCAAAGTTTGACAAAGGACGCGCAGGGCGAGTAGACGCTCGATCTACGTCAGGGTTTTTGACTTGTAAATACTGAAATCCGTTTCGATCCATGTACATTTTTTCTTGTTTGTTTGTCCTAACCTCTTCTTTGAACTCAATACCATGGTCATCAATGCGAATAGCATACTCCTTGTTAGGGTCCAAGTAAACCTGGGCTCCATGACGGTTAGCCTTGTAAAAAGATAGTATATGCTTATAGCATAGTGTCTTTCCGATTTCCGAGTGAGTCGAGTAAGAAGACATTTCGGATGTTAAATCTGAAAAAGTGTCTGAGACTTCTTCAGGAATTGTGTGCAAGGGATTGCCTTGATTAACGCTTTCTTCGATAGATACTCTACGGGAGGTTTCCCCGAGTATGCCCCGATTTCCTAGTACCCGACCAGATCTAAGGTTTATATAGACTTATGAATCCCTGGATAGAGTACTCACCTTTGGATTGACTTGTCGTCAATTTCCACCTGATTCAATTGCAACTTTCTGTCAAGCCACTCATTCCTCGTCTGTAACCCGATTCCTGTACAAATTCGATCAAGTTAGCTATTCTTCTATAAGGACAATAAAGTTTTTGCTATTCTCGTGATTGATCTCTGTGTATCACTTCAAATCGAGCTATGAGAGTCAAAATTTGACTTTCAAATTCGACTTTAGCAAAAAATCAAAGGTCTAATCTGCAACCTGTAAACTGAGTGTACATGTATCAATTTTGATCCGATTGAACCCAAAATTGCACTATGGCTTTATATTATGTTGGTCTATCGCTGTATAAGTTCAAAAGTCAAAATTGATGTCTCTGGATAACACAAGTTAATAATCGCGATTATTTACTTTTGTCAACTTTTTACACTTTTTTGGTTGGTTTGGCAAGTATACAACTTGCTAAAGTCCCTGGATAAGTTTCAACAAGTCTGGACAAAATTTGATTAAGTTTATCAACTGTTTGATGTCCACAGACTCTGATTTCGAGAGTCTGGCTTAAGTCTCACTTTTGGGATTCAAATTTCACCAAAATTGATTTGTGAGGTCTACTTGATGTGCTTGACCTTGTGGTATACTCAAATTTGCAAAATCATCAAGTTTTGAAGCAGATGTAATTAATCTTGATTATTTACTCCAGCTATATTTTTGCAAGTTTTTGCCCCAACTTTGACACAGATCTGTTAAGCACCTTAAGTTAGGGTCACTTGCCAATTTTCAACAAGTTTGGACAATTTTTGGTCAAATGGTTATCAATTATCTGTCCGCAGACTAACTTTGCAATTTTAGTTACAAATTCACTCCAGTGGTCCAAATCTTACCAAATTTGTTTTGTGGGCTTATTACAACATGGTGAAACTAGTGGTATGCTGACTTGGTCAAAAAAGGTGGAAAATTGGACAGATGTAAATAATCGCGATTATTTACATTTGACAAATGTTTACAAATTTTTGGTCAACTGAGCATGTACACATGTTTATCACATCAACATAAGCTTATGAATCAAATTTCAACAAGTTTGGATAATTTTTTTCCCAATTTATACTCAAGATTCAAAAAGTCAGGACAAACTTTAGTTTTTACCCAGTTTTTTACGAGTTTAGTGATCCAAATCTCTTGGGCCTTTACAAAAGTTGTTTGTACACATGCAATGAGTCAATGGTATGAACCTTGGTCAATTTAGAGTAGAAAGTTAATAATCACGATTATTAACTTTAGGCTTGAAATGAGCACTTTTTTTGCAATTTTCTCAAAGGCAGTCTTTATATGAGCTATTTTAAGCCTATGAGTCAAGTCAAAACTTAATTTGGCCTAAAATGTCAAGAAAAAGTAAATAATCCAAGTTTTGACCAACTCTTGAATTTTTTACCTTGAAGTGTCTTTGACCTTACCAACTGGTTCAGACAACTCTTAGGCTTACTCTCCAGTCGGATTGAGTGGATTCGAGTCTTTTCGAGCTATTTCTAGCCGTAGACATGAAATTTTGCAACTTCCAATAACAACTCGCACTTGATTCTTTCAGAGAGAGCAATGTTCTGAATTTCACCTCGGATCCTACTTACCCTACTCCTAGATTCTCGTGCAATGGGGTTGTGGAAAGTGTCCATAAACACTCATTTTCTTGTGTTTTTTAATGTTTTTTAGAGCCTTGATCTTAAGACTTGTCTCGTCTACCAATCATTCTCCAATTCCTAATCTAAATCTACAATCCCACATTCCTAAAGGTACTCAGCAAGTACGATTACTTCCAAGCTACCTCTACACAGCAAAAGACGACAATCTTAAGCTATGCGGTTTCTAAAAAAAAGTTTTGAACTCTAGGAAAACCTAGAGGAAGTTGATGGACAACTACACAAGACACACGTGTTTTCCCTAGTTTAGGTGTATTCGATCCCTGGCACCGGTGCCAAATGTGGGATGCATGTCTAACCTCACTATCCTATCTTATTCCAGTATTAGCGAGAATCACGATTAATTTGTCAAACCATGGGACGAAGCTGACTTGACTAGTGCATAGAGGCTACAAGAGGTTGTCAATCTCTCGAAAAACACTAACAATTCGCATCTAACTTAAGCTACACTCAAGTGACTGAAATCACCAAAAGCCAATCTCTCCTCTACAAACAATTCACATCCGTTACAGCATCAAATGACATCCAAACGTAATGAAGTCTTTAGGCCTCAAATCCCACTTTAGGTGAAGTTCCAAAATCGTGATTATTAACAGCAATGGATTTTTGACCTAGTCATTTTCGACCCAAAATGCATCTAAATGCTTAGCAATGATACCCCAATACCCTGCCTATGCTTAGTTTTTGAATTGAAAGTATAAATTTCTAGTTATGATGAAATTAGGCCGCGCGTTGGCGACGCTAAAAGCTACGAAATACTGTGAATGGCTTACCTAAATGCGTAGAGATCTTACCTGCGGTTGCAATGCAACAAATGCAATCACAATGTGACAACCGGAGAGGGAGTAGGAAGCGTGAGAAGGAGAGAAGTGAGCACCGTTAACTCACGCTGTGTATTTCTTATCTGAAACTTATAAAACTTATAAAAATTGGCTTTATACCTTAGCCAAGGTTTTTGGGTGGTCAAAACTAATAATCTAGAGTTTTACCAAAGCTGAAAAATGACTGGCTGATACAATTTGGAAGCTTGTAGCCCCGGCTCATTAATTACAAAGTTTATCCGAGAAAATAGGAGTTACAATATTCTCGATTTATCAAAATAATAAATGTTTTACAAAGAGAACTCCGAAAAATGATGTCCGTGTTATCTTGCTGCTAACATTATGCAGACAAGAAACTAGCCCAGTCTCAGGAAGGGCCTCCGAACCGAGTCTCAAAAACGGTCGGGACTGCCAGAAACAAGCCAAATTGGCTCCACAAAAGGTACATATGGCAGTTTTCGCAACTCAACGTACATCCACTGTCAACAATATTGCAAGGTGCATATGCGCTCAAACATGCGCCAAACAAAATGTGCAAGCAGTAAACAAATCCCTGCGGGGAGTAAAACTACTCTCAAAAGAGCTCAAGCACTATCAAAAGGGCCAAAACAATGCATATGTGCATCAAATACTCCCACTGAAATCTGTGCTGATGCAAAACATTGCAACCTGTAAGAAACCTGGATGTTCTGTATGTATGCAAGAACCTATGAGGAGATGGAATCCTGAAAAAAAACCGAGGCAATGTCAATGCCAAAAAGTGCTCCTAATCAGCCCATAAACACCATCTTAATAACACATAATAGCCATAAAATGGCTATATACCATCCTAAAATAGTCTCTGAACAACCTGCACCTGTGTCCTGTACCTGTACATGTACCTGTAGCTGTAGCAAAAGTGGAGTTGAAAAATACAACTCCTAAAGCGTAGCTCGAATGAAGCTTTTGAAGGAGTACGAGCGGAAGTGCGACGCGAGAGAGAGTGCGAGAAGAAGAGCACGATGATATGGTGAACTCGCTCTACTGTAATGTGTAGAGCATAGTGAGTTCTTATTAGGTTTTTTACAAAAGAATATGTGTACATACCTGGCGGCCCGCCCACATACCTGGGCGACCACATTGGGCTTTATACCCCAACAACCTCCCACTTAAAGTCCAATGTGGTACTTTAAGTGTGAGAGAAGCTACTATACAAGCTAATATACAAGAGATGTAGAGAAGTGATGTACTACCCTACACCTAATTGCTTGTGAAAATGCGCAAAGCTCTCTGAGGGAAGTCCTTTTGTAAGTAGATCAGCAGGATTTTCTGTGGTGTGAACTTTGACAAGATGAAGTTGCTTATCCTCGAGCATTTCCCTGATGAAATGATACTTCACATCCACATGCTTTGTCTTTGAGTGATAAACTGGATTGCGAGCCAATTGTATAGCACTTTGACTATCACAATATAACACAGGCATCTCTTCTTTGATTCCCAAATCTGTTACTAGTCGATTAAGCCAAATTGATTCTTTGCATGCCTCTGATGCTGCAACATATTCAGCCTCTGTAGTAGACTGAGTAACACAATCTTGTAATCTAGAACGCCATGATACTGCTCCACCAGCCAATGTAAAGACATACCCTGACGTAGACCTTCGGTTGTCTAAGTCACCTGCATAATTTGAGTCTGTAAAACCCTTTACACTTAGCTCCTGACTCCCATAGCATATACGCATACTCTTTGTAGCTTTCAGGTATCTCAATATTCCTTTCACTGCCTCCCAATGTTTCTTGGCTGGGTTTGACATGTATCGACTTACTACTCCCACTGCAAATGCAATGTCTGGGCGAGTAGCAATCATTGCATACATCAAACTACCCACTGCAGACGCATATGTAATCTTATCCATTTCAGCCTGTTCTTCCTCAAACACAGGACAATATTGTTTGCTAAGTTTCACATATGGTGGCAATGGAACACTCAATGCCTTTCCCTTCTCCATATTGAAACGTTGCAAAACCTTGTCAATATACTCTGTTTGAGATAACCAAATCAACTTCTTTGATCTGTCTCTCTCAATGCGCATACCAAGTATATGACTTGCCTCACCCATGTCTTTCATGTCAAACGATTTTGCCATCTTTGACTTCAAAGCTGAAATTTCTTCCAAGTGCTTGCCAGCAATCAACATGTCATCCACATACAAAATAAGGATCAACCAACTACCATCCTTAGCCTTCTTTGTATATAGACAGTGATCGAACTCACTACGTTTGTAGCCTTGAGAAAACATAAACTTGTGGAATTTATGGTACCATGCCTTCGGTGATTGTTTTAAGCCATAAAGACTCTTTAGCAACTGGCATACCCAATCTTCCTTGCCTTTCTCAACAAACCCTTCTGGCTGCTGCATGTAAATTTCCACATCTAAATCACCATGCAAGAACGCTGTCTTGACATCCATTTGGTGCAACACCAAATCTAATATGGCAACCAATGCAAGAAATCATCTCAATGTAGTCATCTTGACCACCGGAGAGAAGACTTCATCAAAGTCAATGCCTTGTTCTTGCTTAAAGCCCTTGGCAACAAGCCTTGCTTTGTACTTTGGCTGACTATCATGAGCGGTGATCTTATACCTGTAAACCCATTTACAAGGTAGAGCCTTTTTGCCCTGTGGTAATTTAACTAGCTTCCATGTCTTGTTTTTATGCAGAGCTGTCATCTCTGACTGCATGGCCAATTGCCAATTCCCGGAGTCCTTCATTTGCACTGCTTCCTTGTAACATGAAGGCTCATTGCAATCAGTCAACATGACATAGTTCATAGATGGAACAAACCTATCAGGAGGTCGCGTGACACATCCAGATCTACGCACAATAGGTGGCTCAGGCTCAGCCACAACCTGTGGTTCCACTCTATCCTGTCCTTGCTCCTCTTGAGCCCTGACATTTTGTCTTGCACGTGCAGGTCCATCTTCTTGGAAGACAACTCTTCTAATCTCCTCAACCCTCTCTGGTTTAGAATAATATTTGGATTCATTAAAGTGAACATCATTGCTGCGGACAACCTTTCTAGATTCGGGATCGCAAAGTCTGTACCCCATCTCACCAGAATTACCATAGCCTAGAAAGATGCACTTTCTACTTTTTGGCTCAAGTTTGTTCCTAAATTCCTTTGGAACGTGAGTATATGCCTCACAGCCAAAGACTCTGAGATGCTTGTATGAGGGCATTTTGCCTGACCATACCATCTCTGGCATTGAATCCTTCTGCAAAACCTTGCTAGGAGATCTATTTACAAGATGAACAGCTGTTGATACAGCTTCAGCCCAAAACCCATTTGGCAGCTGTGCAATAGACAACATTCTTCTGACCTTCTCTTATATGGTCCTATTCATCCTCTCAGCAACACCATTTTGACGAGGATTGTAAGGAGCAGTAAGTTCACGTTTTATACCTTTTGACTCACAAAAGTCGTGAAAGGCCTTTGAAACATACTCTCCACCATTGTCAGTGCGTAAGCATTTAAGCTTCTTGCCACTCTGATTCTCCACAAGTGTCACAAACGTTTTGAAAACACTCAACGCTTCATCCTTGTGCTTGAGAAAGTAAACCCATACTTTCCTCGAGTAATCATCTATAAATGTCATAAAGTAAGAAGCTCCCCCTAGAGATAGGTTAGGCATAGGTCCACACAAATCACTATGAACAAGTGCCAACTGTGTATCTCTTCTATTGCTTCTATGCTTATGTGGCTGCTGTGTTTGCTTACCATACAAACAATGTTCACAGAATTAAAAATCATTAAATGAAAAGCTAGGAAAATAACCAGAACGAGACAAGATTTCCATTCCCTTCTTGGACATATGTCCTAACCGGCTATGCCACAAAGAAACGTTCGGCTGCTCGGTTACATTGATTACATTTTTAGAGACATTTGATACATAAATCATGTAAAGTCCTCCAGACTTTACTCCATGTGCTACTGTCATAGAACCCTTGGATATCTTCCACATGTTCTGTCCAAAAGTGGTGACGTAGACAGCATCATCAAGTAAACCTATGCTGATCATGCTCTTTGTAATTGCGGGAACATGTCTCACATTCTTTAGCGTGAAAGAAGAGCCATTCTGAAACTTCAATTGAACATCTCCAACACCTAAGATCTCACATGTCTGCCCATTGCCTAGCCGAACATGATCTTTAGTGGTCACATAAGAAGTAAACCACTCCTTGTTTGGAGACACATGAAGTGATGCCCCTGAGTCTATAATCCAGTCACTCAGTGCATTTCCATCAGATGCTATAAGAAGAGCTGAGTCCATTGTATTCTTCAAGAAGTAGATGTCTCCTGACACTGGACTGTCATCCTCTGCAACAGTGTTTGTCACATTTATTTCTTGAATCTTCACTAAGGACTTGTTCTTCTCACCATGGTCTTCAGCTTTCTCTTTGCCTTTTTCTGCTTTCCATTCTCTGCAGTCTCTTTTCATGTGACCCTCCTTGCCACAATGGTAGCATTCTATGTCACTCTTGCCTTTAGCACTGCGGGACTTGCTACGAGACTGATTCCTCTTTCCACCTTTGTACTTTTCTTTGGTCCTTCCCCTGACAACTAAGGCTGTTCCTTTGCCTTTGTCCATTGTCTTTCTATTGGTTTCTTCAGTAAGCATACTTCCTTCTACACCTGCTATGTTCAAACCATCTGGAGGTGCAGAATTACTCAAAGCTGTGCGAAAAGTGTCCCAACTTTCCGGCAATGTGATCAACAGGAACATAGCTCTAACAGGTTCATCAAACTTGACACCTTGAGCTGACAACTGACTATAGATTGTGTTGAATTCATTCAGATGATTGGACATAGGTGTCCCTTCTTTCATCTTCAAGTCAACAAGCTTCTTAAGCCAGTATACCTGTGAAGCTGCACTCTGCTTCTCATAAAGATCACTCAGCTTTAACCATGCTTGATAAGCTGACATCTCGTCTGCTACATTGAAGTAAACGCTTTCTGCCAAAGTCAGCATAATGGTAGAAAGTGCCAATTCATCCATTTCGCTCCATTCATCTTCGTCCATATCTTCTGGTTTTATCCCCTTGAGCTTTATAGGTTTTATCTGCTTCTTTTGTACCAACATGTGCCAAATCTGCTTCTTCCACAATGGGAAATTGGTTCCATCCAGCTTCTTGATATTGTAAAGAGCAGTGTCCTGTGATCCAGCCATAGCTACGCTTCACAGTGGTTTACTTTCCTGGGAAAAATTCGGCAGAGTTTCCCCTGTAAACTTACCTCTGAACCAATATCAACCTGTCAAATGAACCAAGAAAGCTTCAAATTCTGCATAAATTTCGGCAGAGTCTCCTTTGTAAAATGGCTATGGTGTACTCAAAAAACAGACCAAAAAACAGTTCAAAAACACTGTCTCTCTGACACTGTAATTAGCTGCGGGTAAACCTGTCCTGCACCTGTACTGTCTCTCACTGTCCTATAAGCATAGACTGTGACAATGCCTCAACGGCAGTAAAGCAAAGATGCAATCCCAACTGTCTAACTCACATTCAATACATCCTAGCTGCCTATCTAAGGGTGCTCGAGGGATCGCTCCAAGACCTGTATCACCGAAAGGATCTCAACATTCGAGAATCCCCCAGCTCAATAAAACCTCACTCGACCCTCAACAAAGGCTGCAGTAAATCTGACAATACATAGACTTCCCACAAAGTCATACATCCACAAATTTCCCACTGTATGCTGTAACCGCTGCGGCGGTTGTTTGCTGCGTGACTCATAGCCAGCAAACCCTCAACAGACATATATCATCTCTGACAATACATCCCATGTGGAAGTACCTGCAATGTCAGGATGAAATCTGGAATATCAAGCAGCAAACACAAGCTACCTGATGAACTAGTGGATGTCGCCTACAGTCTGTGTGTAGATGCGCCCGTGTCGTATGTGACACGCCTCCAAGAACTGTGAGCCGTCCTTCGATGTGTAGACAGCCACAAATCAACACTCTGGGAGTGTCGATATCCTCAGCACCTGCAGTCCTAGGCCGAAAACCGCAAATTTGCAGAGTCGGATCTGCACCCGTCGAGACCACGCAGTCGAAAATGGCATGCGCAGACCTTTGTCGAAGCCGAACGGTGGCCGAGATGACCTTAGAATGAAATTCTGACAGCACCAAGCCCTTCGAGCTTACCCACGAGATTTGGGGCCGTGTCTTCGCCTGTCGAATTTCACTCCAATCTGAGATGGTGACTCTAGCCTATTGCAGTGCTGCCCCGAGCCTCGATCTGAGCTCTGATACCAGTTGAAGGAATACGAGCGGAAGTGCGACGCGAGAGAGAGTGCGAGAAGAAGAGCACGATGATATGGTGAACTCGCTCTACTGTAATGTGTAGAGCATAGTGAGTTCTTATTAGGTTTTTTACAAAAGAATATGTGTACATACCTGGCTGCCCGCCCACTTACCTGGGCGACCACATTGGGCTTTATACCCCAACAGCTTTTGACTGAATGAACATCTTTGAAAGGGGGGTAAAACCCCAAGACGCCTACAGGAAACGCTCTCGGAACGCTGAATTTACCGATGCCGAAATCGGAAACCTATTTGCACTTTTAAAAGTGCACGCGCGCACAGACGGGAAAACGGAAAGCACAAACCCTGCTCTGATACCAGTTGAAGGTGCTGCGGGAAGCGTGGGTGAGTGCAAATGTGAGAGCAGAGAGAGAGAGAGAGAGAGAGAGAGAGAGAGAGAGAGAGAGAGAGAGAGAGAGAGAGAGAGAGAGAGAGAGAGAGAGAGAGAGAGAGAGAGAGAGAGAGAGAGAGAGAGAGAGAGAGAGAGGGAGAGAGAGAAAGAGAGAGAGACCTACTTTGGGTGGAGTGCACAACAACGTTATCCTGTTGTGCAGCTCCTTATTCTGTTGTATTAAAGAATAAGTGTATAATGGTTAAGGTAGTAGATGGGTTAGTAGTAAGTGGGATGTCCGGCCAGTTGGCTTGAATCCCAACACTTTTATGGTCCACACAAACAGTAAGAAATCAGACCTTATGCTTCTCATCCTTGCTCCTTATCCTAGAATAAGCTAAACCATCGTTCATTACCTTTGTTTCCATACGAGTAGTAGTAATGAGAGGGTATGCATACATCTCCTGAACAAAGTAATCTTGATCATCTTTCACGTCCCCTATAGTCACCCTTACATTCAGACAAGCTCCATACAACTTCCTTGATGAGTTGTTTGCTGCACGGATCATCCATCTATGATTTATATCGATTGGCATTTCCATTTTTGATATAGACTCTTTGACATGAGGTTAATTTTTGACTGATGATCTATCAGTGCAATGTATGGCTCTTCCAAGTTTCCCACTTTTACGAGGGTCTCAATAGTTGCTCTTACTCTAATGGCTCTTGGAGTAATAACTGTTGTGAGTGGCCTCAACTTTATCTTCATCATCCAAGAGGCGAACGTGTTTAACTCCTCCCTTAGATTTGTAGCATCCAACCATAGTTTCATCACCTTGCTCACCATAGACCCGTACTCCATGTGCATTTAAAGTCTCTTCTTCACCCTGCACATGGATAGATTCAGTAAGAAACTTCCGCTTTCTCTTGATGATATCAATTGTTTCTTTGTGGAACTTTCTCTTCACTATAACAAGGACCTCACCCAAGGTTAATTCCACCTTCCTGTTCAAAATACTCTCTTCCAAAACCTTTTTGAAATCAAGTGCTACCTCTATATTAGATTGGAGTTTGTAGGCCGTACACTTGGGGCTTGAGTAGGGTTGACTATCATCTTGTCTCTTTGTTGTTGTCACTTTGCTAGCAGTGAAATGGCATTGTTGACGTCATTCCAATCAGTCTTTAAGCCTTATTCCACATCCTTATCCTCAATAGTAACTCTAAATTCTCTTAAATCTCTTTACATGTAGTATGTAAAAAGAGCTCTATCTTCTCCGAGTTTAGGGTAATCTTTTCAGTCCTTGAATGTTGATCATAGCGGCATTATTCCCTTAACAATTCGATAGGCGAAAGCCCCTCTTTTGGCCAAACTATCCACTCTAAGAAAGTCCTTTTTGTTACCCTTTTGGAGTCCTCCATGAAATACTCCTTTTTAAGTCTAACTTGAATGCTTCCCATGTTTCCTCATGCTCATTTCTAATTCCCCTTACATGCTATCGGATCTCTGGAACCACAGCGAGCTCAAAAATTTGAACCATTTTTGCTTTAGGCACTCAATGCAATTCCATCTGCTTTACATACCCACAAAGATACTTTGTTGCATCTTTACCATTGAATTGGCCCATTTTCTTTACCACATATTGAAGTTCTTTGGTTGAGGAAAGCTCCCTCATTTCAACAACTTGTTGCTGCTGCATAAACATCGTAAAGGCTTGAAAAATTTGCATTTTGACTAGATCAAACCGAACCTCCTATTGCTCTTGTTGCTCCATAGATTTAGAGCTTTGATTTGAGACCTTCAATGAAGCTTTTGAACCCTCACCCTAGCCTACTTCACGTCGGGCTCACCAAACTTGTGTCAAGAAGTGCGCAGTGCGGCTAGGAAAGCGCCGGGCCTTTTGATTATGAGAGTTCGCAACAAAATCAAGCAAGTCATAGAAGATTTGAAGCTAAAAACACAGTAAAAAGGAACAAAATGCCAGCCATGAAAGCTTTACCTTGAAAAAGAGAAGAGATAAACTCAAACTCTTGTGTGTGTGATGATTTGATGTAGCCTTGCTGTTGCCAACTGCAAAATTGCAGTGGTCTTTCGCCTTGATAAAAACCCTAAACAAACACTTCAACTCTCTCTGTATAGCCATGTCATGGAAGCTTCAAAACTTCATTAGACAATCCAAAGTAAAAATTTAGAGAGGGGAAACCCTAATTGGTGGCCTCACACCTCGAATACAGGGTTAAAACAGCACGGGACTGGACTAGCCGACCATATGTGTAGGCTTTTCATCCCTTCAAAGAAGAGCTTAAAGTGTTGGTATATTTCTTCAAAATTCTCCTCTAGTCCTCATATTCATGGCACCATCATTGATGTGGTATTTTGAGCCTTTTTTGGGTCATTTTTTATCATTTTATGACCTTTTTGGCGATTTTTAACCCAAACATGCCCTTTTTTGCCCGTAAAATGCCCAAACGACCTGGAAAAAATCCCTAAACTTATGGAAAAATCCATTGGGCTTAAATTTCATCTTGAACCTCATTATAAAACTGGGAAAGAATTATTGATGCATCTCTTACACCCGCACATGAAACCTGCTATTTTTGGTCGAGATCGCCCGCATTGAACTTTCTAGGCAAAGCGAGCGTGCCATTTAAAAACACTTGAATTTTTTACATTTCTAAAGAAAAATAGGCATACTTTTATGTGAAAAAACATGACATAGTGCCACGTTCAGGGCCTCGTTATCCGACAAGGTATATATGGAACTGCAACCGTGGCTTTTCGCATATATTACACTATGTGCTTGCTCCCACATAAAAAAAGCATTGAGAGTGAGGTAGATATTTTAGTTTCACATTATGCATGTACCACGTCACAACAACACATCTTAAAAAAGGGTTTCTTATGTGAATCTCCGAAGATGCTACCTCTAATCAAAGTGGCAAGAGCCAGTGGGACGAGCATGAGCCATTGAGTCGAGCGCCAATAGTGAGCAATGTGATGAGATGCTCCTTCTAATTGAAGTGGCAAGTTTCACTGAGATGAGCATGAGACATTGAGTCAAGCGCCAACAGTGAGAAGTGTGAATCTCCTAATATGTGATAATCTTAAAAAAGGGTTGCTTACGTGAATCTTCTGAGATGCTCTCTCTAATTGAAATGACATGAGCCAGTGAGACGAGCACGAGCTACTAAGTCGAGAGCCAGCATGGAGCAATACTCGCGTTCTTCGGCATCAACAAGGGGCCTTGAGGGGGAGCCATGCCACCATGCTGTTGGATAGGGGGTAGAGGTTGGGAGAGGGGTTTTTAATTATCTAGAGGTTCTTTGGCATTAACGAGGAAATCAGATGGGTAGGGTGGTTAGCGAAGTTGGCAACAATTGAATGTAGGTAGCCAAAGTTCAAATCTTTGTCTGGTAATTTTCCTTGCTCCATGTCTTTCAAAGAGAAGAGGTAGCAAGCGAATCTTTAAGGATTTCATGTATTATAATTCAAGGTGAGGGAATAGGGGGTAGCTAGCTGGGATAAAATGCATAGAAGATAGAAAGAGGGAGAGAGAGCGATTGGGAGTCAGTGCTTGGAAAACACTTTTCCCAACAACTTGAAAAACCTACATAAGAGTTTTAGAGGTAAATTGACTATATTGAATGGTTTTTACACTAAATTTTGTAGGTTTTGTCACCTTCATATATAAAATTTAGCAATAAATCTCAAAATTTGTAGGTGGGATTGCACTAAACCCTAGGTTTTCTTGAGCAATAGAGAGAGAGAGAGAGAGAGAGAGAGAGAGAGAGAGAGAGAGAGAGAGAGAGAGAGAGAGAGAAAACCTATGTTGCGAGTGCACATAGACACAAAAAGGGAGCGAGGCAAATAGAGACTGAGTAGTAGGGCTCTCACCACAGAGAGAGAGAGAGAGAGAGAGAGAGAGAGAGAGAGAGCACCTATGTTACGAGTGCATATAGACACAAAAAGGGAGCGAGGCAAAAAGAGGCTAAGTAGTAGGGCTCTCTCTCTCTCTCTCTCTCTCTCACACACACCACACACACACACACACACACACACACACACACACACACACAGAGAGAGAGAGAGAGAGAGAGAGAGAGAGAGAGAGAGAGAGAGAGAGATTTGACGCATGACCTCATGACATTGAGAGAGAGAAAGAGGGGGGAAGAGAGACAAAGAGGGAGAGAACGAGGGAGGAAGAAGAAGATTATTTTTATTGTTATAAGAACAATCCAAATAGATATTTAGGATCTAATTGATGAGACTTGAGAGAGAGAGAGAGAGAGAGAGAGAGAGAGAGAGAGAGAATTTCCATCTTCATGGAGTGATTATAGGGACTATACTCCACTTTCCTCATTTATGTGTACGTGCACACACACACACACACACACACACACACACACAAATAATTGAAGCTCTCTATGAGCTTACACTTGCCCCGAGAGAGAGAGAGAGAGAGAGAGAGAGAGATAAGTTTTAATGTCATATGAACACATCAAGAGACATCAAAGCTCTATTTGAGAATTCATGAACTTACAACCTGGTATTTAAGAGGTGTAAGGTGTGAGCTTTGTCCTAGAGTACTAGAGTACAGATCAAGGAGAGAAGAGAAGGAATTATCCCACATGCAGTGGTGCAAGGATGTAAAGCTACTTAAAGCTCATTTCATGAATAAACAAACCAAGTCTATTTTACATTACATCTCCCTTGTTTATGGTGAGCTTGTTATGGCTTAACTAATATTCAAGATCATGTTTATGATCCAAGTTAATTGATGTTGGAACCTAATTCGCTTGAGTGATAATCTAGCCAACACACACTCACTTGTGTGTGTGTGTGCGTGCACGCGTATGTGTGTGACCCAATCGCCATGCTTTTCTTGGCTGTGGCAACACGTGGGTTACACACTAGTCTACATTAAATGATTGGAGAGAGTGTGTGGTCCTAAGTTAATGTCCCATTTTAAAAATTAAATAAGGGTGGGTTCACAAGGTGCGGTGGTAGTTTGACAATCTTGCACAAGAGTTTCTACCCTCTGTTCAGACAAGGTAGCGGCAATGTCAAGTTTCAACAAAAATTGGCTCGATTTTTTGAGTGATAATGAAGCATAGCAAGCCCTAGCTCTGCTCAACATACACATGGAAGTTTCTCTATACTGTCATGGGAAATCTTCTGCTTCGGAGAAGGGTGGGGGGACTCAACAATAAAATGCTGGACCCCGGTGGACCCCGGACAGTTGCCCTTTTCTGCATATCCACCACACAATAGCACGTTCTCCTATCGTCAGGACGATGAGAGAGATTGTGTCCCCACCCTCCCTTTGTGCGCTCAACCAACACCCCACAAAAGCTCAAATCATGCGGTCTTAATTAATGCTTCTCTTCCTATCCTATCAAAAGCGAGAAATAATCTAAAGGTAAGTGGAGTGAAAACTCCATGGTGGCCGACCATTTTTGGAGAGAGCTGGACGGTGTGAATAATGCCAAAGGACACCTTCTTGAAAGTATAATATCTATCATATCTTATATCTATATTAAAAAGAGAGGGGTAGGCTCCACGTGTCTGCAAATGCCTAGAACCAGGCCCTTCCCCTCCCTTTCTACCACCCGTTTCCCTTCCTTTGGCCAACGTGGCGTAGCCAGCATGGCTTATGCACACACAACATGGCAAGGTTTGTGATTCAAGGATGCCCCTTGAGCTGCGATTTCTCCTCAACTTGCAGTCGCCGACTGCACATCATTAAATCTTCCACAGTTGCATGCGCAATTCAAGGGGTGCTCTCCTCAAAGCTTCCCGCAAGTCAAGACGGCCCCCCCTCCCTTCCCCCCCCCCCCCCCCTCCTTCACCACAAGAAATCCATCTACTTTTGTAGTGCAAAATACAGATCTCCGAGGTTGAGCCTCAATTAGCGGCTCTCACGTTTGCTACGAATCAGTAGAGTTTGCTACCTCCGCAGCTAATTTTGAGTGCAGATTTATCAAGCTCCTTAGCTATGAGACTGGCGCCCTATCGCAGCTGGAAGGCCCCCTTACTGCTGCCGCAGAGGCGATGATGGAACTTCCTGCGCAGTTTGGGTGTGTGCAGACGCTGCAGGCCACGGGGAGGCTCTCTCTCTCTCTCTCTCTCTCTCCAATCAAGCCCAACATGTGGAGCCGCCTATTTGCAATCTGGTACCTCGAGCAGGTGTGGGTTGTTTTTTTCCTTTTGCAGGCGCAGTCCAAGAACTCAGTCAGAGAGAGAGAGAGAGAGAGAGAGAGAGAGAGAGAGAGAGAGAGGAGAGAGAGAGAGAGAGAGGAGAGAGAGAGAGAGAGAGAGAGAGAGAGGAGAGAGAGAGAGAGAGAGAGAGAGAGAGAGAGAGAGAGAGAGAGAGAGAGAGAGAGAGCGTGCTTGCTTTTCATGGCTTAGCAGCAAGTGAGGGGGGAACGCTCATCCGAAGGGAACTCATCTGAGGGATCTCTCTCTCTCTCTCTCTCTCTCTCTCTCTCTCCCTCCCTCCCGAGTGGAAATTCTCAAGGATAGTT